>NC_041391.1:186079743-186148556 GCF_002162155.2 Triticum dicoccoides | reverse complement strand
CCAAAGAAACCAACGACAATGAGGCAACAGACGATAACCCCTTGGAGAAGCAATCTAAGCATCGGCGTCATAGGCGCCGCTCCAAGCCCCGCCATAGCAGAAATAGCGATACCAGCACAAGAGATAACAATCCGGATGGTGCCAAAGACGAAAACAATCCTGCCCAGCCAGGCTTCGAGCAGGCCGAGCAAGAGGATGGGCAAGCTAGCCCTAAAGAACAGGCAACAGATGGAGAATAAGAGGATGATAATTACATGCCTCTCTTCGAAGATGAAGTGAGCCTTGGCGACAAAGAATTCATCGTGCCTAAGTATCCCGTCGAGCAGGAGCGCTTCAAACGCCGGCTTATAGCCACTTCAAAAAGCCTAAAGAAAAAACAGCAACAGCTTCAAGCTGATCAAGATCTGCTAACTGACAGATGGACCGAAGTCCTGGTTGTCGAGGAATATGGACTCGAGCGCCCTACCAAAAGTTACCCAAAGCGCAGGTTGCTACCTCAACTCTAGGAGGAGGCATTAAAGCCCACACTACCAGCGCATGATGCGGCTGACCGGCCACTCCGTGGCCGAGACAAAGCGGCATACCGGCTCAAAGTTCGGACTGCACCCCATCACCAATCAAGGCCCGGGGCTACATGAAGGACCTGCGAGATCTATTGGAAAACAAAGCGGGACAGTCAAGATTGATCTATGGATCACGGGGGTGCGCCCCAACGCGTGACAAGGATCGTCACGCCGGATACACTAACAAATCCGGCCGGGCCGAATACAATGATGCCCGGCACAGAGACGCCACACATCCCCTATGCTTCACTGATGAAGTAATGGATCATGAATTCCCGGAAGGGTTTAAACCCGTGAACATTGAATCATACGATGGTACCACAGACCCCGCGGTATGGACAGAAGATTTTTTTCCTCCACATTCACATGGCCCGCGGAGATGATCTACACACCATCAAGTACCTCCCACTAAAACTAAAGGGACCAGATCGACATTGGCTGAATAGCTTGCCGGCAAACTCCATTGGGAGTTGGGAGAACCTGACAGACGCATTCCTGACAACTTCCAGGGCACTTATGTGCGACCACCGGATGCTGATGATCTAAGTCACATAACCCAGCAGCCCGGAGAGTCAGCCAGGAAATTTTGGACCTGGTTCCTAACCAAAAAGAACCAAATTGTCGACTATCCGGATGGCGAAGCCCTAGCGGCCTTTAAGCATAACATTCGTGACGAGTGGCTTGCCCGACATCTCGGCCAGGAAAAGCCAAAGTCCATGGCAGCCCTCACAACACTCATGATCCGCTTTTGCGCGGGCGATGATAGCTGATTGGCCCGTAGCAACAATACAGCAAGCAATCCTGGCACATTGAAAGCCAAGGATAACAACGACAAACCACGGCGCAACAAACACAAGCGCCGCAAAAATGGTGACAGTGCCGAAGACACGTTAGTCAATGCCGGATTCAGCGGCTCCAAGTTCGGTCAACGGAAGAAGCCATTCAACAAAAACAATTCAGGCCCGTCCAGTTTGGACCGCATACTCTACTATCCATGCCAAATTCATGGCACCCCAGGAACACCAGCCAACCACACCAATAGAGAGTGTTGGGTCTTCAGATAAGCCGGCATGACAGATGCCGAAAACAAGGGGAAGGGGTCTCAAAGCGATGATGACGAGGAGCCCCGATCACTGAATACTAGAGGATAGAAGAAATCCCCCCCAGGGACCATGCTACCAATATCTGTCATGGCGGTTCGGCCGCACCGGTCCTCGACCCCATCATTGACGGATTCCACCTCACACAAGTCCTTATGGACGGAGGTAGCAGCCTGAACCTGCTATACCAGGATACAGTGCGCAAAATGGGCATCAACCCCTCAAGGATCAAGCCCACAAAAACCACCTTTAAAGGTGTCATACCAGGTGTAGAGCCCTGTTGCACGGGCTCAATCACACTGGAAGTAGTCTTCGGATCTCTGGACAATCACCGTACTGAAGACTTAGTCTTCGACATCGTCCCCTTTTGCAGTCACCATCAGACACTGCTCGGATAAACCATGTTCGCTCGGTTCAATGTGGTGCCACATTATGCCTACCGTAAATTAGAGATGCCGGGTCCATGTGGCATCATCACGGTTAATGGCAGGTCCGAACTCCCCCTCACTGTCTAAGAGTCTACCACCACTTTAATAGCAAGAACAACGGATGGCACCTTCTAGCCGAACCTCGAGTCGAAGACCAAGTTCCCGGACACCATCAAAGGAGTCCAAACTACTGCGCGGCAGGATAGCCCGGCTCGCCCAGAGCTTAATTAAAAACACTCCAGAAAAAGATAATACAAGCCACACACTGCAGCTTAACCGCCTGGTGGCGCAAAAAAATTTCTTGCATTTTCTTTGCAGGTTCACCTTTACGTAGGCCAGGATGAATGGCGTGGAAACAGTTCGAGCGCGTAAGGGAATCTCTATATATTCCCCTATATGATCATCCGACTACACCCTGGATCCAAACACAATTTCCTCACGCCTATCAGCAGGTTCCGCAATCATATTTCCTTTTATCACATCATTTTGTACTTAAACGCATTGATGTATCATTTAAATACAACATCTAAATTTATGTGATGCTCATCTACTACTATTTCTTATTTAAAACTCTTTTTTTAAAAGGCGGCTGCTTATCGCGATATGCCTTAATATGCCAGGAGCTTCATCATGCCCATACTACGACAAAAAAGTCCGAACACCTTCACGGTAGTTCGGCACCCCGAACTTATAGCATTATATGCATCAGCTCCGAATCATGTCTTGGGTCAATAGTTGGGTTTGCCCGGCTCCTATGTTTTGGTACCTTACGTTCCGCTATATCGTCTAAGGTAGCACTAGGAGAACTACTGCGATTGTGTCCCGGTTCTTCCAGACGAGCACCTCAGTAGAGAAAACGGAAAACTGACTGTCATGATGTAGCGAGAGATGGTCAGCTGTTCGAGAGGTTCTAAAATCTTTAAGGATTTCTTCCGCATAATGCCATAACCGATGCAGCATGCGACGGATCGGCTTTTTCGATCAGGCGCTTATAGAGCCCCTCATGTGGTCTTCCTAACACCAGGAGCTGCACCTACCTTCCTCGAAAAAACTCCTATGGCTAAGTGAGAGCGATAAAGCCCTATAGTCCGATTCCCTGGTTCGCTGTGCTGAACACCTCCTTTAGGGACCCAAAACTGGGATAAAGAATGCTCAAGTTTATCTCAAACACCCCCATACTCACTACATGGGGGCGGAAGCCGATGACTGGCCGACTCTCAGCATTATTATATAAAATGGTCGCACAGGAGGAAAAACTTTCATACGACAAGCAATAAATAATGACCTTGTTCAAATATTACAAAGGACAAACATGACCGTATTCACGAAAATATAATGACCTTGGTGCATTGCTACGCCGCAAGGTGGGCCCCTTTCAAGACAACTTCATAATACAGTTCGGGATTGTGGTGCTCTTTCCCCTCTGGCGGTCCCTCGGTCATTAGCTTTTCTGCAATCCATCTTCCCCCAATGCACCTTTGCACGGGCGAAGGCCATTCGCGCACCTTCTATGCAGGCCGACCGCTTGATGACTTCGAGTCGAGGGCAGGCAGCCTGAAATAACTGCTTGGAATCGGCTCGGTAGGCCACAGCCGGATAATCAAATCCTTCATGGCTAGCTCGGCCGCCTTATGCAGTTCGACCAGCTGCTTTAGCTGATCGGAAAACGGCACCGGATAATTCGGCGCCAGATACTGCATCCAGAAGAGTTTATTCGCAGTATTCCGCTCTTCGGCTCGTTAGAATTGGGCGGCGGCAGATATGTTGTGTGGCAGCTCCGCAAATACCCCTGGAAATATCAAAAATTAAACTCTCAACTTGATTTTCTCCTTTCAAAATTCTCGCTTTGTACAGAAAAAGCCTTACCAGCCGCAATCTTCCTCGCCTCCTGGATTTCCTTCAGGGCACCTTGGGCCTCCCCTCGGGCATCACTTGCGGCTTGGCGAGCTTGGGAGAGTTCGGATTCTTTCCCTGCTAAACTCTGCTCCAAGGTCTTGCATTTCTGCACGGCTTCTTGAAGCTCTCGCTCAGCCTCAATAACTCTAGCCTCATGTTTCTCATGAAGAGCCTGCTCCGCGGCTGCCTTCTTCTCAGCTTCGGCCACAACCTTCCTGAGAGCCTCAATTTTGGCCGTCCCTCCTAGAGCACATTATAAAAACATTTTCATCATGTACACTTATTCATTTGTGCTACATAAACAAGGTTTCTACATACCTTGATTATCCTCCAGCTGTCTCTTCACTTGGCCAAGTTCTCCTTCGGCACGCTCCAGACTATGCCTCAGTCTGTATACTTCCGTAGCATGAGAGGCGGCGGTCGCTACAGATGCCTGCTGATTAAAAAGAGTGATAGATGTCATCAAGTGAGTCTCCTGCGAGCATGAATGTGATCCTCTGTTCGGTTCTTTCTTTCACCGAACAGTGTATCAGGGGCTACTATCTATACCATGACACTCTCCCAGAAACTCATAAAACATACCTCAAAGCCTCTTATGAGGCTGATACATGATTCATTCAGTCCACTCTCAGCGGCCTGAATCTTCTCAATCACAATACCCATGAGGGCACGGTGTTCATCAACGATGGAGGCACCCTTCAGCGCCGCCAATAAAGTATCCAACACCTTTGGTTGGACAGAGGCGGCCAGTGGAGCAGGCATACCTTCTCCAGTTGGCGGAGGCCGTCTGTTTGACTCGGGGACCTTATGGGTCTCTAGAATCGTGTCTGTCTGGGGTCCGGATTAAAGATGACCCCCGCTGTCGACGCCCACGGGAGTTTTCTTTCCCGTGTGTCCAATTCCTGAAGTATGACCTCCTGGAGCCGCCTTCACGACCTTTCCCCTCCTCCGTGGCCTGGGTCCTTCTGGGATGAACCATCAGTTTCATTCCTATGTTTGGAGGAGGATGCCTTTGGGGGTGTTCCGCTCTCCATAGCGTCCGAACCCAGCAGATCTTCTGACGAGGATTGTTCGGTGCGGGGCTTCGCCAGACTGAAAAAAGCACGACTAAGATTAGAATGTGATGCCATGACAAGTCCGGACGCATGAGTGTGTTTGGATTTTATACTCACGAGTTCACCAGGGACTCGGCCCTAGGATCCCACTTCGGGCAGCTATCGGTGGCGCTGGTGGACTCCTCTTGTAGAGGAGTTTTTCCCCTCTTATGTGGCTCGGCCTCCAAGGATGTGGAGGTTGTCCTTTTCTTTCTTCCCCCCGCGGGGGATTCGTCTCCTTCCTCCTACTCATCCTCTTCGGAGGAAGATTGGCATTGGACTCTTCGGATCTTGCCTCTGAAGCGCCACGATGATGGAGGCTGCCCCTGGTCTTCTTGGCCTCATTTCTCGTCTTCTTCTTCGGTGCCTTGTAAGGCGCCGGGACCAACATCTTTGTCAGAAGTGGGCCAGCCGGTTCTTCTGGTAGCGGGGCCGGACGATGGATTCGACCCGCCTTCTTCGTCCAGCCCTAGGAAATTTGGGGGAAACACTTGAGGCATTTTATTAAAGAATATGCGAATAAAACATACGAATTGTCAACAAGCAATCACTTACCGAACTTGCCGGGCGGGATAGTTGGTACCCGCGGTCCTCGGCGGAGTCCGGCCATGATTTGCCGGGCTTGAAAAGCACCTTCTAGATGTCCTTATGCAAAGAGCCAAAGAGCTCTGACAAGGTCTGGTGCTTGGCCGGGTCAAACTCCCAAAGATTGCAAGCCCGGTGTTGACAAGGTAGAATCCGGCGAACTAACATCACCTGGACTACATTGACGAGCTTGATGTCCTTTTCTTCCATATACTGGACGTGCATCTAGAGCTCCGATAGCTCGTCAGACGAAGCCCAGTTCAGGCCCTTCTTGGGCCAGGACGTAAGCCGCATGGGGGCGCCAGATCTGAACTCTGGGGCGGTGGCCCATTCCTTGCCACCCGGCTCTTGATGTAGAACCACTGCTACTGCCACTCCTTGAGGGAATCATTGAAAGCACCCATTGGCCATGTAACGTTGGGCATCTTGCGCACCATGGCACCTCCGATTCGGCATGCTCGCTTCTCACTACCTTGGGCTTCACATTAAAAACCTTTAGCCATAAACCAAAGTGCGGCGGGACGCGGAGAAAGGCCTCACACACGACGATGAATGTCGAGATATTAAGGAAAGAATTGGGAGATAGATCATGAAAATCAATTGCATAATAGTACATGATGCCGCGAACAAATGGGTGGAGGGGAAATCCTAGCCCGCGGACAAAATGAGGGAGAAATACCACCCTCTCGTGGGGTTCTGGGATGGGGACGATTTGTCCCGCCGTCGGAAGACGGTGGATGGTTCTCTTGGCAAAATACCCTGCCCCTCGAAGCTTTTTGATATCCTTCTCCCAGACGGTAGAGGCCATCCACTTGCCTCCTGCTCTGGATCCAGACATTTTTAGGAAGCCTTTTTGATGGAGGAGGCGGACGCTTGAGCGCTAGGGCTTGAGAAAGAAGGGACGGATGCGTAGAGGAAGAAGGCGTGGGTGAAAGAGGGAGTTCTTATCCCCTTATAAAGGAGGCAGGGATCCTGCGCCTCCCCATTTGCCCGTTAAAATCGCTTATTCCCCAAGCGCCACGTTTGATAGCATGGTTGGGTTACCCATGTCTGTATTGATGAGGATCCCGTGATAAGGGGACATGATCTCTGCTTCGACAAGACGTGCTGATAAAACCACCTCGCGATATGTGCGGTGGCGGGTTGTGAAAAACGGTTCTAATAAAGACCGGGCCGTGGTGTGACTTCACACTATGAAAAGCCGTCAGCAGATTAGATTTGTGGAATATTGTGCTCTCTACGGTGTTGTGTGGAATTGGAATTTGTTTTGCAGGGCTGGGCACGATCCTTGTGTTCTAAATCTTCTATGGAGTATTCGGAGAAGGAACCTGCCTTGCAATGCCGAAGACAATCTGCGCGCCGGACTCATCGTCATTGAAGCCTAGTTCAGGGGCTACTGAGGGAGTCCTGGACTAAGGGGTCCTCGGACAGCCGAACTATATACTTTGGCCGGACTGTTGGACTATGAAGATACAAGATTGAAGACTTCGTCCCGTGTCTGGGTGGGACTCTCCTTTGTGTGGAAGGCAAGCTTGGCAATTCGGATATGTAGATCTCCTTCTCTGTAACCGACTCTGTGTAACCCTAGCCCCCTCTAGTGTCTATATAAACCGGAGGGTTTAGTCCGTAGGACGATAATAATCATAATAATAGGCTAGCTTCTAGGGTTTAGCCTCTACGATCTCGTGGTAGATCAACTCTTGTAATACTCATATCATCAAGATCAGTCAAGCAGGAAGTAGGGTATTACCTCCATCGAGAGGGCCCAAACCTGGGTAAAACATCATGTCCCCTGCCTCCTGTTAGCATTAGCCTTAGACGCACAGTTCGGGACCCCTACCTGAGATCCGCCGGTTTTGACACCGACACCAGGGCCTCAGGGTGAGGGCCAACCGAGCACTGGGCGTCATCTGGGAGGAGAACGTCCCTCATCCCCGCGTGGAAGATTACTCCAGCCACCTCTGCTTCTTTACCGAAGTCTTGTGCGCCTGGAGGACCAGGCTATGAGGGCTCACGAGCTTGTCGAGGAGAGGAGTCGAGGCCTCCTTGGTCGCGCGTTCTCACGCGTCATCAGTCATCTTCAGAACCTCAACCCCCACTTCGACTTTGACGCCGCCATAGCCCCCGTGCCCGGGGCTATCCGGGATAACCTATTGCACTGGTTGGACAATCACGTGGATGCTTTGGTCAGGGCATTCACCACCGAGGACAACATCGCATTGGAAGAAGATGGTGCGGTCAACAAAGGTGAAGACGACGCTAGTGACAGTGCTAGCAGTGCGTACGAGAGCGACCAGGGCGACGTTGTGAGCAGCACATCCAGTAAAGCCTACATTCCTTCGCTTCAGCCTGCACGCAAAGACTTGGACATGGCCCCACAGGGCGTGAGAGCATTTTGGAGGGGGAGCCCCTCATGTATGTAAATTAACGTTCTATCTTTTGAGCTAGACCTGAAACACGCTTTTGCGAGCTTGTGAGCCCCTGAGAAGGGTTGTCATTGTGACTTACCTCGATCCTAGTAGGCCTTGAGCGGGTTTTGAGCTCGCTGATGTGCCTTTCTCCTAAGGGGAGCCCTTTAGGGGCTCATGAGGTTTTAGATCTCCTGAGGAGCATGCTGATCCGCCCGAGAGATCCTCGCGAGGAGCGAATGCCGTACTATGGTAGGGTGTGCGTGCTATGGTCCTGCGATGATTATACTCTTTGCCCGAGCACGGTCAACACGCGCATACCATGCCCAGTCCTCGCTCGTCAAGCACTCGCAGAGGGGAGGGGTAGCAGGCGTGAGCCTCAAAACAAAGCACGCAACCAAAAACACAAGAGATCAACACGAACAAGAGAAGACTCCCCCCATGCTTGACAACAGAAAAGACTTCAAGTTCAGTCAAAAAAGGTGGCGAATCGAGTTACAAAAAAGGGATGAAAGCAAATGGCCACGTCCGGCGCCAAGCTAGTCTTCTTGTCTTCCCACCAGCACAGAGCTAAGTTCTTTCACTGGACGTGAGCATAGTCATTGGGGGACAATGTCGACGCCAGCGCGGAGCATGGTGCTTCCACTAGGACGTGGGCGTGAGCTCCTGAGGCCCGAGGGCGGCACTCCGGAGACTCCGGGGCGTCTACAACCCCACTCATTATTACCTGAGTGTCACGAGCGGAGACCTTCACAGGCGTGAGCCTTGCTTCATATCGCCAGGCGAGGGCCCTGCCCTGCGCCACCCCCGACGACCATTGGGGCGTCCGGAAACCAGGATGAGACCAAGGTGCAAGACGGACACTAGCGGCACCCTCGGCGACCACAGGCCCTTTGCCAGGGGAAAAAGGGCTCGCCGGCGCCTCCCCCAGCAGAGGACCTACCTCTGTGCAGCGCCCTGCTCCACGCGGCGCGGGGAAGGCCCTGGCTCCTAGACCCTCCCGCGCAACCCCCAGTGCGCTGCTCCTGCCGGGAGGGGGGCCATCGACCCGGGGCCCTCGGCCGCTGCTGCGACCTGGTTCACCTGCAGCCCAAGGTTAGCATAAGGATGCTCCCGAGTCATTGGTGGTACCCTGCTGTCGTCTTCGTGAAGGGGTCGGTGAAGCCCCGGGCAACTTGTGGAAGACCCCAGTCTCGGGCATTCCGCCTTCCCATCCTGGCTCGAGGAACGAGCTGGGGCCTGCTCCTGGTGTGTACACCAGATCCATCATGCGGGGCATGTAGGCATCCGTGTCCGCCGTGCCGGAGCCATCGCTTGGGTGTCCCACGCCTTGGGCCGCTGGCCATGGCACCTGGCCTTCGTGGGCGCCGAGTGGCATCCCGGTACGACATCGCAAGAGACCGACGGTGCTTGTTTCTCCTGGCGGTGGTGCTGTCGTGGTAGGACGCGTCGCGCCAGGGGCCATGTTGGTGTCGTCGCCCCCCCCCCCAATGCCCCGGGAGGCGCGCGAGCTCGTTTGGGCCTCACGCGCGGCTCTGCCACAACCTGCGGCATGGGCAAGGAGCAGAAGGGCGCCATACTGCTGCAAGCTGCGTCGAGCAGTTCGGCGACGCGCTCCGGGAGTGCATCGTGGCCACTCTCCACCAACCTGCACCGCAGCAGCTCCCGCGCCATGATGAGTGCGGCTCACATGTTCGCCTGCTCCCGACGGGTATGCGGTGCCGTCGCTGCGGCGTAGCCTAAAGATCACGTGGTGGCGCGTGTGCACTGTGGTGCGAGGGCAGACAACGCCTGCCTGCGCCGCCCGCGTCCGATGGTATTGGGCAGCGTACGTGCCACCTGGAGCGTGGAGTTGAGGTCTTCTTGGTCGGACGACGCCGCCCGGGTAGGCCAGGCAGCCCAGTGCTCGGCGTGAGGTCCGACAGTGTTGGGCAGTGTACGTGCCACCTAGAGCGTGGAGTTGAGGTCTTCTTGGTCAGACAACACCGCCCGGGCAGGCCAGGTAGCCCAGTGCTCGGCATGAGCCCTCGAACCGTCAGTCATCAGAAGCACGAGGTGATGGCAAGCTGATCGACGGAAGAGAGGCTTTGGCGCACCCCTACCTGGCGCTCCATTGGCAGATTATGGGTTCCGTAGACCCTTCAGGGGTTCGAACTCTAGGGTGCGCACGAAGAACACTCCCTCCCCAGCTCGCTCGCTCAAGGATCCCACAACCTAGATCGATGAACCCAAAGAACGAGAGACGCAGAGATTTACCATGTTTCGGGCCACCTTGTCGTGTAATACCCTACTCTAGCTTTGTGGTGGATTGCCTCGAGGGGCTGAGGATGAACTAGTACAGTGGTGGAACAGCCTCAGGAGGTGAGGTGTTCTTGGGCTCGATGAGCTGGTGGGTGTGAGGATGATCTCAATTATCCGTCCTTTGCTACGGTGGTGGCTAGGTCCTATTTATAGAGGCCTCAGTCCTATTCCCAATGTTTAGGCGGGAAGGGGTCCCACAACGACCAAGTTTGAAGGGAGACAACTAGTACAAGCTATCCTGACAAAAGTAGTCTTCGCCTGCAAAAAGCTGTAGTGGTGACGCTGCCATGGGCTCCGTGATGACCTCTGTCCTGCTGTCCTGGCGGTCTTGGTCTTGTTGCACCAATATGGAAACCTTTACCTGATTCCTCGGGAACCCGCGCCTGCGCTGGCCTTCTTAGCACCAAAGAGGAAACTGATACACTGTGTCTGCTGGCGCCTGCCTGGCCTTGGTCGTCATGGCTCACATCACGCAAACCTCGTAAGGTGCCCCTTGCATAGATATCTCCGCTCGTCGATCGTCAGCCTAGTGAGACTGCCCCCAGGGAGGTCTTGGTGTTGTCCACCTCGCGAGGCTTGGCCCCTCGCGAGGTTCTTGAGCTATTGCTGCGGAAGCTGGGCCATACCGGGCCATTGATGGAGCCACGCCACGGGCCGCAGGCTGGCAAGTCTGGGTACCCCCTGAGGGAGTCCTGGACTAGGGGGTGTCCGAATAGCCAGACAATCATCATCGGCCGGACTCCAAGACTATGAAGATACAAGATTGAAGACTTCGTCCCGTGTCCGGATGGGACTTTCCTTGGCGTGAAAGGCAAGCTTGGCAATATGGATATGTAGATCTCCTACCATTGTAACTGACTCTGTGTAACCCTATCCCTCTCCGGTGTCTATATAAACCGGAGGGTTTTAGTCTGTAGGACGAACAACCATTACAACAATCGTACCATAGGCTAGCTTCTAGGGTTTAGCCTCCTTGATCTCGTGGTAGATCCACTCTTGTACTACCCATATCATCAATATCAATCTAGCAGGAGTAGGGTTTTACCTCCATCGAGAGGGCCCGAACCTGGGTAAAAACATCATGTCCCTTGTCTCCTGTTACCATCCACCTAGACGCACAGTTCGGGACCCCCTACCCGAGATCCGCCGGTTTTGACACAGACATTGGTGCTTTCATTGAGAGTTCCTCTGTGTCGTCACCGATAGGCTTGATGGCTCCTTCGATCATCAACAATGACGCAGTCCAGGGTGAGACTTTTCTCCTCGGACAGATCTTCGTGTTCGGCGGCTTTGCACTGCGGGCCAATTCACTTGGCCATCTGGAGCAGATCGAAAGCTACGCCCCTGGCCATCAGGTCAGATTTGGAAGCCTAGACGTCACGGCTGACATCCGCGGAGACTTGATCTTCGATGGATTCGAGCCACAGCCGAGCGTGCCGCACTGTCACGATGGGCATGACTTAGCTCTGCTGCCGGACATGAGTCCTGGAGGACGCACATGAGTCCGCTCCTTTTCTTAACTCGGAGCTGACCGCGCAGATCGAGGACGGGTGGCTAGACACCGCCTCGAGGGCTGCAACCTCTACGGTGATGGAGCCGAATACTGACCTTGTCCCTTGTAAAGCCCGTGACTCTGAGGTGGCAGACTCCTCGCCGGACTCCGAACCTCCTGCGCCCCTACCGATCGAATCCGATTGGGCGCCGATCATGGAGTTCACTGCTGTGGACATCTTTCAGCACTCACCCTTTGGCGACATCATGAATTCGCTAAAGTATCTCTCGTTATCAGGAGAGCCCTGGCCGAACTGCGGTTAGTACAGTTGGGATGCGGATGACGAAGAAATTCAAAACCCACCCACCACCCACTTTGTAGCCACTGTCGATGATCTAACCGACATGCTAGACTACGACTCCAAAGACATCGACGGTATGGACGACGATGCCGGAGACGAGCAAGAACCAGCGCCTACGGGGCACTGGAAGACCACCTCGTCATACGACATATACATGGTGGACATCCCAAAGGATGGGAATGGCGAAGAAGCAGCAGAGGCAGATTCCTCTAAGAAACAGCCCAAGCGCCGACGTCAGCGACGCCGCTCTAAATCCCGCCACAACAAGAATGGAGATTCCGGCACCGGAGATAATAACACCCCAGAGAGTGCCGAAGACAACCCCCTCCAGCAAGATTCAGCACAGGAGGACGGAGAAGCCAGCCCTCACGAGAGAGCGGCAGATGAAGAGGTAGAGGATGATAATTACATGCCTCCCTCCGGAGACGAGGCAAGCCTCAACGACGACGAATTCGTCGTGCCCGAGGACCCCGTCGAACAAGAGCATTTTAAACGCAGGCGTATGGCCATGCCAAATAGCCTAAAGAAAAAGCAGCAACAGCTCCGACCTGATCAAGACCTGCTGGCCGACAGATGGACCGAAGTCCTCGCGGCCAAAGAGCATGAACTCAAACGCCCCTCCAAAAGCTACCCAAAACGCAAGTTGCTCCCCCGGTTAGAGGAGGAGGCATATAAACCCTTATCACTAGCGCACAATACGGCAGACCGACCACCTCGTGGCCCCGACAGAGAGGCATCTAGGCCCTCCACCAGAACCGTACCCCGGCACCGCTCGAAAGGCGCGAAGCCACAGGGGAATGTGCCGGACTTGCGAGACATATTGAAGGACAAGGCAAGACAATCAAGGTCGATCTACGGATCACGTGGGCACCCCACGATGCACGACGATTACCGTCGCGCCGGATACAGCAACTCCGGCCGGGCCGAACACAGTAGACAAATCTCTCTTGAGCTACGTCGTGATATTGCCCAGTATAGAGGCGCCGCACACCCACTATGCTTCACAGATGAAGTAATGGATCATCAAATCCCTGAAGGGTTTAAACCCGTGAACATTGAATCCTACGATGGCACAACGGACCCCGCGGTTTGGATCGAAGACTATCTCCTTCATATCCATATGGCCCACGGTGACGATCTCCACGCCATCGAATATCTCCCACTCAAGCTTAAAGGACCAGCTCGGCATTGGCTTAACAGCTTGCCAGCAGAGTCAATTGGGTGTTGGGAGGACCTGGAAGCCGCATTCCTTGACAACTTCCAGGGCACATATGTGCGACCACCAGACGCCGATGACCTAAGCCACATAATTAAGCAGCCAGACGAATCGGCCAGACAGTTCTGGACACGGTTCTTAACAAAGAAAAATCAAATCGTCGATTGTCCGGATGCAGAGGCCCTTGCAGCCTTTAAACATAACATCCGCGACGAGTGGCTAGCCCGGCACCTAGGACAGTAAAAGCCGAAATCCATGGCAGCCCTCACATCACTCATGACTCACTTCTGTGCGGGAGAGGACAGCCGGCTAGCCCGCAGTAACAACCTCAGCAAAAATTCTGGCAGTCCGGATAACAAGGACCGCAACGGTAGGTCGCGTCGCAACAAAAACAAACGCCGCGTCAACGGCGATAACACTGAGGATACGGCAGTCAACGCCGGATTCAGAGGCTCTAAAC
Source organism: Triticum dicoccoides (assembly GCF_002162155.2). Lineage (NCBI taxonomy): Eukaryota > Viridiplantae > Streptophyta > Magnoliopsida > Poales > Poaceae > Triticum > Triticum dicoccoides. Next base: position 186,134,652 of record NC_041391.1, on the reverse strand, counting down.
CCGGTCAGCGGAAAAGCCATTCAAAAGAACTACTCCAGGTCCGTCCAATTTGGACCGAATACTCGACCGCTCTTGCCAGATACATGGCACCCCCAAAAAGGCAGCTAATCACACCAACAGGGATTGTTGGGTATTTAAGCAGGTAGGCAAGTTAATAGCCGAAAACAATGACAAGGGGCTACATAGCGATGACGAGGAAGAGACCCGGCCGCCGAACAGTAGAGGACAGAAGGGTTTCCCCCCACAAGTGCGGACGGTAAACATGATATACGCAACCCACATACCCAAGAGGGAGCGGAAGAGTGCACTTAGGGATGTATATGCGATGGAACCAGTCGCCCCGAAGTTCAATCCATGGTCCTCTTGCCCGATCACTTTCGATTGAAGGGACCACCCCACCAGTATCCGCCATGGCGGATTCGCCGCATTGGTTTTAGACCCAATCGTCGATGGATTCCACCTCACCAGAGTCCTGATGGACGGCGGCAGCAGCCTGAACCTGCTTTATCAGGATACAGTGTGCAAGATGGGCATAGACCCCTCAAGGATTAAACCTACAAAGACGACCTTCAAAGGCGTCATACCAGGTGTAGAGGCCAATTGTATAGGCTCAGTCACACTGGAAGTGGTCTTCAGATCCCCGTATAACTTCCGAAGCGAGGAGTTAATCTTCGACATAGTCCCGTTCCGCAGTGGCTGTCATGCTCTACTCGGATGGACCGCGTTTGCAAAGTTCAACGTGGTGCCGCATTACGCATACCTCAAGCTCAAGATGTCAGGCCCTCGAGGAGTCATCACGGTCAACGGAAACACTGAACGCTCCCTCCGAACGATGGAACACACAGTGGCTCTCACGGCAGAAGTACAGAGTAGCCTCTTAAGGCAATTCTCGAGTCCGGGCGCTAAGCGACCGGACATGGCCAAACGCGCCCGGAGTAACATACATCAAGACCGCCCGGCATGTTCCGAGCACGCATAGCAATGCAGCCCCAACCCCAGCCCTTGCATGATTGCAAGACTAGTCCTTCGCGTACATCATTATGCTCTGGAGATACCATGGGCATAAGGGGAGGGGCATGACCACGACAGGCCCAGAGTGCGGCTCAACCACGCCAAGGGCTCCCAAGTGTGTCGCTCTTTTTCTTTTTTCTCTTCTTTTACCCACAGGACTCCGTTCACCAGAGGCCCTGTCCGGCAGGAGACCTGCCGAACTCACGATGCAACAGCCAGGGAAGGAGAAAGGCTACGACGAACACTCAGGTGGTCTCCATTATGAGCATTAAATCTGTTTAATACACCATTCCGCAGCCTACCCCTAGAGGGGGACATGCTTAAATAGTCCAATCCCTTGCTTACGGCACTACTTGTATCGCTCTGCATTCATGGCAGTATTTCTGAATAAACAATGCATCGCCTTTTGCTAATAATTGCATTTCATTCTTATATATGTTCATTTATGACATGTTGCATCCGTACACTGGTACGGCCGAATTACACCAGGGGCTTAAGTTCCCCGCATTATGGTGTGCTAAGTCCGAACACTTTCACAAGTGCGGCACCCCGAACTTATGGCATTATATGCATCGGCTCCGAATCATCTCTTGGGTCAATAGTTAGGTTTGCTCGGCTCCCATGTTTTGGTACCTTACGTTCCATTTTATCGGCTAAGGTAGCACTGGGAGAACCACTGCGATTGCGCCCCAGTTGAGCTGGGCGAGCGCCTCAATGGAGAAATCTAAAACTGACCGTCATGATAAGGTGAGAGTTGGTCGCTGTTCGAGAGGTCTTTTCGAGTCCCTAAAGACTTATGCCGCTTAGAGCGAGGAACCGGCTTTGTCCGGCCCAGGCGTGGATAGCGCCCCGAACTCGGTCTTCCGAACACTAGGGGCTTCGCCGAAATTTAAAATTATCGAATTCTATGGCTAAGTGAGAGTGTTCAAGCATTATAAGTCCGATTGCCTTGTTCGTCGTGTTGAGCGCCTCCCTAGATGGACCCAAAAATGGGAACAAGAGCGCTGAAGTTTATCCCGAACACCCCAGCAATAGTGGCATGGGGGCTAAAGCCGACGACTTGCCATGTCTCAGATTTGATAAACGGACGCAGAGAAGGTAATATTTTAAATTAATAAGCGTTGCTTAGCGCATATGAACACAATTTTCAGCGCACAGGATAACATAATGCGATTTTACTCAAATATTACATCCTTGGAGTACTCATCCGCAATCATGCGGGCTCCCTTCAGGACACTCTTATAATACATTTCGGGCGTGCGATACTCCTTGCCCGCCGGCGGCGCGTCCGTCAGAAGCTTCTCAGCGTCCATCCTGCCCCATTGCACTTTTGCACAGGCAAGGGCCCGACGGGCACCTTCGATGCAGGCGGAGTGCTTGACGACTTCCACCCAAGGACACGCATCCACCAGCCGCCGCACCAGGCCAAAGTAGCTCCCAGGCATGGCCTCCCCGGGCCACAGCCGAACTATGAGGCCCTTCATGGCCTATCCGGCAACCTGGTGGAGATCGACCAGCTGCTTCAGCTGGTCGCTAAGGGGCACCGGATGTCCGGCCTCAGCATACCGAGACCAGAAGACCTTCTCCGTCGAGCTCCCCTACTCGGCCCGGTAGAATGCGGTAGCATCGGACACGCTGCGAGGCAGATCTGCAAACGCTCCTGGAGAGCTCCAAATTCGGGTAAGTAACAGGTAATTCACATTACCATGCTTGCTTTGCATGAAAAATGCCTTACCCGCCGCTATTTTCTTCACCGCCTCAATCTCCTGGAGGGCTTTATGGGCTTCGGCCTTAGCGGCTTTGGCACTCTCAAGAGCCGAGGCAAGCTCGGACTCTCGAGTCTTCGAGTCGCTCTCCAAACTCTCATGCTTTTCCACGAGAGCCTGGAGCTCTTGCTGCACCTCCGCCACCTGCGCCTCCTGCTTCTCTCGCTCAGCTTGTTCCGCGGCCACATTACGCTCGGCCGCGGACACGGCCTCCTTCAGGGTCGCCACCTCGTTCGTGGCCCCTGTAGTACCCATGTTATCCTTGTTATTTCTCTTGCAACCAAAATCCTTTTCTGTAAGGTACAAATTTAATATGGTGTTACTCACCTTCTTTGTTCTCGAGCTGCTTCTTGGCAAGTGTCGGTGTCAAAACCGGCGGATCTCGAGTAGGGGGTCCCGAACTGTGCGTCTAGGCGGATGGTAACAGGAGACAAGGGACACGATGTTTTTACCCAGGTTCGGGCCCTCTCGATGGAGGTAAAACCCTACTCCTGTTTGATTGATATTGATGATATGGGTAGTACAAGAGTGGATCTACCACGAGATCAAGGAGGCTAAACCCTAGAAGCTAGCCTATGGTATGATTGTTGTAATGGTTGTGTCCTACGGACTAAAACCCTCCGGTTTATATAGACATCGGAGAGGGCTAGGGTTACACAGAGTCGGTTACAATGGTAGGAGATCTACATATCCGTATCGCCAAGCTTGCCTTGCACACCAAGGAAAGTCCCATCCGGACACGGGACGAAGTCTTCAATCTTGTATCTTCATAGTCTTGGAGTCCGGCCGATGATGATAGTCCGGCTATCCGGACACCCCCTAGTCCAGGACTCCCTCAGTAGCCCCCGAACCAGGCTTCAATGACGACAAGTCCAGCGCATACATAGTCTTCGGCGTTGCAAGGCGGGTTCTCCTCCAAATTCCATGTGCTTGCCGAATAGTGTCCGGCTTCCTTATGAACGCTGTGCTTCTCGGCTTCCGCGCCCAATAATGGCCCTCTTCCACGCGTCGCACGAATGCGAAAAGCCAGGGTATTTATGTTTTACCCCCTAGCTGCGCAAATAATCTGCCTATCAGAGAGATGAAAACCCAGATCCAAATCATGACATCCTCCTTCCGTGAGTACTCATCGGAGCGCTTCTGACCTAAAACCCATTCCATCATGGACCGTCGACGCGGCTCCTCCTGTCGTGCTCCCAGCCCTCCGCCAGGAGATTGGAGGAGATGTTCGGTTCCGCACAACGAGCTGGTGAAGCTTCAAGCGGAGGGATATCTTCCTCCGGCCTTCATGGTCCCGGTTCGAGCCGGGCTGGCCACCTACAAAGGTGGGAAGCAAGCGGAGGCCACCCCTAGCCCCTCTAAAGGAGAGCGGGTGTGTTTTGTCCCTTATCTAATAAGGGGACTTGGATTTCCCATACATCCGTTCCTCTGCGGGCTTCTGGAGTTCTACGGACTCCAGCTCCATCATCTCACGCCCGCCTCTATTCTGCACATCGCGGGTTTCGTAGCTCTTTGCGAGCTATTCCTGGGCATCGAGCCCCATTTTGCGCTGTGGAAGAGGCTATTTTGTCTCGTACCCCGTTCTCACGAGGGGTCAATATATCAAGTGGGCGGCGCCGAAGTATGGCGCATCACCGGGACCGGATATCCATCCGGAACCCCAAAGAAGGCGTCCGAAGACTGGCCTTCAGAATGGTTCTATGTAGAAGACGCTGCCCTGCCAGACCCAGTTCGGATCGGCCTCCCAGAGTTCAGCGAGGCTCCCCTGAAGAAGCGCCTAACTTGGCGCCCGCGGCGTCCATTATTTGATGGGCTGGATAAGGTTGCTGGCCCATTCCGGATTGACCATGATCGGAGTCATGGCCACATGCATAATGCGGGGGGTGCAGCCGCTGCAATACAGGGGCCACCCCATGTGGGATTTCAACGGGGAAAATGATGCCACCCGTCATGGCCGCAAAGGGCCAGAATCGGCCGAAGATCTGGTAAAGATTTTGTCCGGCCTGTACAAGGGAGAGAAGGAGGACTTCCTCCAGACGAGCCCACTGAATGGGTTCTCCATGAATAACCGTCGGCGCTAGGTAAGCGGACATTTTATTTATCCGACCCATGCCTTCGAAGTTAAAGTACCTTACTTTATGATTTCGACGCAGGAGCTACATCGGGATGTGGAGGGCATACATAGTCCAGCTCCACAACCCGAGGATCCGGACATAAAGGTGGAGCTAATCGATGGGGTGTTCTACCAACTCAGCATGGACAATGCCCTAGTCGCCATTACGGCTGACTACCCCGGTTTGTTACCGGCTTCCCAGGTACTTACGACCGAAGTCCTAACACCATTATTTTATCCTTGCGCATTCCTGACCACGGTATATAACGGTGTCTTGCAGGAGGCACCCTCAGGGCGGGAAGCCGAACCCGCGGTGGCTGACCAACAAGGGTCAGTTCGACCCCGCAGGCGGAAGAGGGGTGCGGTGCGAATCGAAACGTCACCACAACGGTATAACTCGCGACCGTTATTTAGGAAAAGATTCCTAGGGCGTGTTATCAATGCTCATGACTTTTTCAGGAGAAAGAGCGCTCGCCGAACTGTGCCCAGCGAGGTTGCCACCCCGGCCTCCGCCAGCCAAGCTCCACCGCCTGGTCCGGAGGGGGAGGCGAGCGCAAGGCGCGAGTCGGGTACTCCTCCAACAGAGGATGCCGACAGGTTGTCCGCCACCAGGTCTGAGGTGGAGAGCGCCATGAACCATAGGCGCCGTCGGATAGTTTTTCGCGATGCGTGTCTCTCCCCTGAGGAGTTGAATGCCTTTAACACGGGAGACACGCACCTCCGTGCTGCTCAAGATGGTTTGACCAGAGCCACGGAGCAGTATGTAAAAGACATACGGGTAAGGGATTATAATAGCGGTATATGCCAGTAGCCCCCGAGACTTAAAGTAGTTAAAATAACTGATTTAAGGATCTTTTAATGTGCAGGATCTTACAGAGAAGAATACCCAATTGTCCCAGGAGCTACAAGAGTGCAAGGCCCAACTTGAGGCCGCACTCGCTGCCGCAGGAGGAGACACAGAGACCCCTCCTGGTGACACATTAGTTCAAAAAGATAAGCGGTGTACGGCGTGCATGTAAATCTGACAATGATATTGCAGATGTTGCCGGACTAGATCCGGACAAGCAACACCTACTATGCCAGCTGAAGGCTGGCGAGAGGGTGCTTATGAAGGTACAGCAGGAGAGGAACAAACTCCTAGATGCCCACACCCAGCTTGGGGAAGAGCTGAAAGGTGTTCGGGGCGAGCTGTCTGGCTCCGTGAAGGAGAATCAGCGGCTTCGTCGCGGCATCTATGGTAAGTGCTTGAGCGAATTCTTTTGAAAAGAAGAGTTCGGCGAGCAAGCCTATTGACAGAAATATGTCTGTAGGTGCGCTCACAGGTCGCCCTGCGGGGGAAATGCCCGTTTCAACGGGTGACCAACTTCCCGAGCTGGTGCAACTGCTCGAACGTGTTCGGCAGGCGATGGGTGGCGTCGCCCAGGCCCTGTGGCCATCCGTCTCCCTACCCGAGGGCCTTGGAGAGCTTGCAGAGAAGCTTCAGGGAGCACGGCAGTGCTTCCGCTTATGGAAGATATCGGCCTACCGTCAAGGTGCCAGGGAGGCCTGGGCCATGGTGAAGACGCGGTACAAGAAGGCGGATCCAAACCACATGGCCGAGGTCAGACCTGTGGGGCCCGATGGGAAGGAGATCCCTGTGAGCTTAGTGTACGGCCAAGTAGAGTTGGCCGCTAAGTATTCCCAACGGGACTGTAAATTAGACAGCCTGTTAGACGGGATTGAGGAGGAGTACAGTCAGTCAATTTGACGGTGTATTTAAAATGACATGTAAAATGCCTTCTAGCCAGATTATAGATCGTTTGTCGTTGCCGACCTTTTCGCTTCGACCTCGGGACTCTAGAGTCCGGAGTGTGTCCGAATACCTTCTCGGTTATGTCAAAACCGGGGCATGCATGGAGACCAGGCATAGGGGTCATTAGTGCTTTATCAGACAAGTGCCCAACTAGTTATGTTATATTACATGGTTAGTAAGAAACATCTTCCAGGGAGAATAGTTCCGTTAAGGGTTCCTTTCCCTGGGAGGCATGCCCTAAAGTGCATGTCCGGACTGCGAAAAAAGCAGGAAAACATCTGGGGGCAGATAAAAATATGTAAAAAATCATCTTTCGAATCACCGACCGAATATTCCCTTAAGAACGCTAGCTTTCGGCTTCACCCAATCTGAGGTACACATCCGGCTGACCCGGCAGTAACAATCGCAGAGGTGCTCCCTTTACCTCCTAGCCGAACAATCGGGAACGTAGGGGTAAGCATAGGAGCCAGGCAACCCAGCTTGGCCAAAACTTAAGTCATATTGATGCATATAATGGTGAATAAAAGGTACATGTGGTAGTTTGACACATGTGCTGGGCTCGAAGCCCATATAAGTAAGCTTCTGGTAAAGAAGCCCCCAGGTATAATGAGTGCGGATAGCACATCAAGTGTGTGCGAGCAATGCGCAAATATGCCCTCAAGGGCTTTTATAAAAAAAGGTGGGAGAAGGGAGAGAAACAAAAGACGGCTGAATTGTGAAAATGTGGAGGAAGGAGACGAACTCTTATTCCGGCGCTAGGCGTAGAATCTTCGGAGGCGGGCTGCGTTCCATGGGTTCGGCTCGAGTTGGTTATCCGATGCATTCCGCAGACGGTATGCTCCGCCGGTCAGGACTTGGTCGATGATGAAGGGACCTTCCCATTTGGGCTTGAGTTTGTCCTTTTTCTTGTCTGGCAGGCGTAGAACTAGTTCGCCAATGTTGTAAGTTTTAGCCCGTACTTCTCTGCTTTGATATCTTCGAGCCTGCTGCTGATAGAATGCGGAACGGGCCTTTGCCACGTCGCATTCCTCCTCCAATGCGTCCAAGCTGTCCTGCCGATCCAGCTCGGCTTCTCTTTCTTCGTACATGCGCACTCGAGGTGAGTCATGAATTATGTCGCAGGGCAAAACTGCCTCTGCACCGTATACCATGAAAAATGGTGTGAAACCGGTAGTACGGTTTGGCGTGGTCTGCAGCCCCTAGAGCACGGAGTCAAGCTCCTCTACCCAGTGCGTGTTAGATTCTGTAAGGGATCGCACTTTCTGGGCTTGATGCCCCTCATTATCAGACCATTTGCTCACTCAACTTGACCGTTGGTTTGAGGGTGATAGACTGAAGCGTAATCGAGCTTAATGCCCATATTTTTGCACCAGAGTTTGACCTCGTCGGCCGTGAAGTTCGTGCCGTTGTCGGTGATGATGCTATGGGGGACGCCATAACGGTGTACTACCCCGGATATGAAGTCTATCACTGGTCTGGACTCTGCCGTTTTAACTGGCTTGGCCTCTATCCATTTGGTGAATTTGTCCACCATGACCAATAGGTACCTTTTCTTGTGGGTTCCCCCTTTAAGGGGTCCAACCATGTCAAGCCCCCAGACCGCGAACGGCCAGGTAATGGGTATAGTATTGAGGCCGGTAGGTGGCAGATGGCTCTGATTAGCAAAGAGCTGACAACCAACGCATCATTGGACTAAGTCCTGAGCATCTGCCCGGGCCGTAGGCCAATAAAATCCTATACGGAATGCCTTGCCTACAAGTGCCCAGGCTGCGGCATGGTGTCCGCCTAGTCCGGCATGAATTTCAGCCAGAAGGTTTCGCCCTTCCTCTGCGGAGATGCACCTTTGAAGGACTCCGGTTGTGCTTTTCTTATAAAGTTCTCCCTCGTGAACCTTGTAGGCTTTAGATGGCCGAACTATGCAGCGGGCCTCATTTTGGTCCTCGGGAAGTTCCTGCCTGATTAAGTAGGCTAGGAATGGTTTTGTCCACGGGGTGATTACTGCCATTATTTCGTGGGCTGAAGGTGTTATTTCATCGGCTGAGCTACCGATTATGTTAGATTGTTCTGTGTTGGGTGGTGCGGTTGCTTCCGGGTTGTTATTTCCGGAGTCCTCTTCCCATAGTACGGATGGCTTAAAGAGCCGTTCCAGGAAGATATTTGGAGGGACAGCGTCGCGTTTCGCGCCGATGCGTGCCAATACATTGGCTGCTTGGTTATTATCCCAGACTACATGGTGGAATTCGAGTCCTTCGAACCGAGCTGACATTTTTAGGACGGCGTTACGATAGGCTGCCATTTTCGGATCCTTGGCGTCAAAGTCTCCATTTACTTGGGATATTGCAAGGTTTGAATCTCCGCGCACCTCTAGGCGTTGAATGCCCATGGAGATTGCCATCCGGAGGCCATGTAGGAGGGCCTCGTATTCGGCTGCATTGTTGGAGTCCGTGTACATTATATGAAGTACGTATTGGACTGTATCCCCGGTTGGGGACGTCAATACGATGCCAGCTCCCAAGCCGGCCAACATTTTGGAGCCGTCGAAATGCATAATCCAATTGGAGTATGCGCCGTACTCTTTAGGGAGTTCGGCTTCAGTCCATTCAGCGACAAAGTCGGCCAAGACTTGCGACTTTATAGCTCGCCGAGGTTTGTAAGTTATATCGAATGGTAAGAGCTCAATGCCCATTTTGCAATCCTGCCCGTCACGTCGCGGTTGTTTATAATGTCGTTGAGGGGCACTTCGGAGGCCACTCTTATCGAACACTCTTGAAAGTAGTGTCGTAGCTTTTGGGATTCCATGAACACCGCGTACGCTATCTTTTGATAATGCGGGTACCGGGACTTGCAGGGAGTTAAGACAGTGGATACGTAGTACACTGGTTTTTGAAGAGGGAATTTATGCCCTTCTGTTTCTCGTTCGACGACGAGCACGGCGCTTGCAACTTGATTTGTTGCCGCGATATATAACAACATTGGTTCGCCTAGGTTAGGCGCAGCCAGGACCGGATTCGTTGCCAATATGGCTTTTATTTCTTCGACTCCGGCCGTGGCAGCATCTGTCCAGTCGAAGTGTTCGGTGCGCCTGAGGAGGCGATAGAGGGGCAAGGCCTTTTCTCCCAAACGGGAGATGAAGCGGCTTAGAGCCGCCACACATCCAGTCAATTTTTGTATTTGTTTGAGGTCTTTTGGAATGTCCAGCTGTGACAGAGCTCGGATCTTGGCTGGGTTTGCTTCAGTTCCTCTACTGGATACGATGAAGCCCAGGAGCTTTCCGGCTGGTACGCCGAAAATGCATTTTTCCGGATTCCGCTTGATGTCATATGCTCGGAGGTTGTCGAATGTGAGCCTCAAATCGCCTATTAGAGTTTCGACGCGTTTGGTTTTGACGACTACGTCGTCTACGTATGCCTCTACTGTTTTGCCGATCTGGGTAGCCAGACATGTCTGAATCATGCGCTGATATGTTGGGCCGGCGTTTTTGAGTCCGAAGGGCATCGTGTTGAAGCAGAATGGTCCATATGGAGTAATGAACGCCGTTGCGGCTTGGTCCGCCTCCGCCATCTTAATTTGATGGTAGCCGGAGTATGCGTCAAGGAAGCACAATGAATCGTGCCCTGTAGTATCATTCATTATATGGTCGATGCGGGGAAGGGGGAAGGGATCCTTCGGGCAGGCCTTGTTGAGGTCTTTAAAATCGACACATAGGCGCCAGGATTTATCCTTCTTTGGTACCATTACCAGGTTTGCTAGCTAGTCCGGATGTTTGATGTCTCTGATGAATCCGGCTTCCAGTAGTTTGGCTAGGCCTTCTCCCATTGCCTGTCTTTTGGGTTCGGAAAATCGCCGAAGAGCCTGTTTGACTGGCTTGAATCCTTTTAGGATGTTTAGGCTGTGTTCTGCCAGTCTGCATGGGATTCCTGGCATATCTGAAGGGTGCCAGGCAAAGATGTCCCAATTTTCCCGAAGGTATTCTCGTAGTGCGGCGTCTACATCAGGGTTCAACTGTGCCTCGATGGAGGCCGTCTTTGTTGGATCCGTTGGATGGACCTGGAATTTGACTATTTCGTCAGCTGGTTTCAAGGAGGTCGACTTATCTCTTATCGAGTATCACATCGTCCCTATTTACCGTAGAGCGTAGCGCCGTGAGTTCCTCTGCAGCTAGGGCTTCGGATAGTGCCTCCAGTGCTAATGTGGCTATCTTGTTTTCGGTGTGGAGTGCTGTGTCCGGATCACTAACGAGAGTGATTATTCTGCCGGGCCCGAGCATCTTAAGCTTCATGTACCCGTAATGGGGTATGGCTTGAAAAATTGTGAATGCCTCCCGTCCTAATATAGCGTGATATCCACTGCTGAACGGGGCCACTTGGAACGTGACCTCTTCGGACCTGTAATTGTCCGGCGAGCCAAACACCACATCAAGTGTGATTTTTCCTGTGCAGCGCGCTTCCCGACTAGGGATTATTCCTCTAAAGGTTGTGCTGCTTCGCTCAATGCGGCTCCAGTCTATTTCCATTTTTTGAAGAGTTTCCTCATAGATGAGGTTTAATCCGCTGCCGCCATCCATGAGTACCTTGGTAAGGCGAAAGCCGTCCACTATTGGACTGAGGACCAATGCGGCTGGTGCTCGGGCTGTTCGGAATTTGGGTTCGTCGCTGGCGTTGAAGGTAATGGCCGTGTCGCTCCATGGATTTGTTGTTGCTACTTGGTAGACTTTGGCGAGGCTTCGGATTGTTCGTTTTCGCATATTATTTGATGTGAAGGTCTCGAAGACTGTTGACACCATACTGGTATTGTTGGAGTGGCTCTCCGGGGCTAGAAGCTCTTCGCCACTTTTGGCCACCTGCCGCAGTATCCAGCATGCTCGAAGGCTATGTGTTGGTGTGGCGCCTTCTGTACTGTGAATTTTACAGGGTCCGCTGAGCCAACCCTCCAGTACGGTTCCATGCCCTTTATGGGGTTTTTGGTTTTTGGTTTTTGTACCTGGTGCCTGAGTGTGATGCACCCTTTTGTTTCGGACTAGGGTTGTATTCGGGGCCGGATTGTCCCAAAACTTAGTTTCGGTTTTCCAGAAACTCTCCATCGCACAGTACTTTCATACTATGGATGTCAGATCGGCGAAGCGTGTAATTTCGCGATGACTGACGGCGTTCAAGATTCCCTCGTCCGTGCAATTATTGCAGAAAATTGAAATTGCGTTTTCCTCACGGCAGTCCTTTATCCTGTCCATAACCAGGAGGAATCTGGCCCAGTAATGATGTACTGTTTCGGCGGGCTCTTGCCGGATTTGAGCTAGATCGCATATGTCTGGGTGGGTGGGTGGAATTAAGTCCGGAACCCTACCCATCTCGAGGCTTAAGGGCCGAAAAGTTTCTGAATTTGGAAGCTTGGATTGCTGGACATTGTCCAATGAGTCCGGTCCGATGCCTGACTTTTGGTTCAGTGCTCGATCGAAGTCCGTCCCTCCGTGGAAATCTGGCATGGAGGGTTCAGGAGTTCGGACATGACTAGTCTTCAATACAGTAGAAGAGTCGCCGCGTCGTTCTTCTACCACCGCAACGTGGTGGGTAACCTGGGGAGAGTTAATTTCTCTCAGATCGGTTTTAAGCCCAATCAGATTGTAGTTTGTAGCGACTCCCAGGGCAGCGATGCGATCCAAGAGCTCGTTTACAGACGAGAGCTCTATTGGATGCAGCTGCTCAGTGAATTCCGAGTTGACGTGAAGATTGCTTTTGATGACCCGAGAGGTCATCGTTGAAGTGGTGGCCGAACAGGCGGTCATAAGAAAACCACCTAGCCGGATAGTTTGGCCGGCGGCCAAAGCTCCTTTCGTGATGGTTCCATCTTTAAAGACGGGAAGAGGCATCCTTCCTGATCGAGACGGCACAGAGGAACTCTCAATGAAAGCACCAATGTCGGTGTCAAAACCGGCGGATCTCGGGTAGGGGGTCCCGAACTATGCGTCTAGGCGGATGGTAATAGGAGACAAGGGACATGATGTTTTTACCCAGGTTCGGGCCCTCTCGATGGAGGTAAAACCCTACTCCTGCTTGATTGATATTGATGATATGGGTAGTACAAGAGTGGATCTACCACGAGATCAAGGAGGCTAAACCCTAGAAGCTAGCCTATGGTATGATTGTTGTAATGGTTGTGTCCTACGGACTAAAACCCTCCGGTTTATATAGACACCGGAGAGGGCTAGGGTTACACAGAGTCGGTTACAATGGTAGGAGATCTACATATCCGTATCGCCAAGCTTGCCTTCCACGCCAAGGAAAGTCCCATCCGTACACGGGATGAAGTCTTCAATCTTGTATCTTCATAGTCTTGGAGTCTGGACGATGATGATAGTCCGGCTATCCGGACAGCCCCTAGTCCAGGACTCCCTTAGCAAGGCCGAGCTCGTTCTCGGACCGCTCGAGGTTCTGCTTCAAAGCATCGACCTCCGCAGTCAGTGCGGCAGAGGTCAGCAGCGCAGCCTGCAATCCCATATTGACATAATTTTTAGAACTCCTTCGTATATCTTTTTAGATCCTCAGTCCGGCTTTTCTTTCCGAACACCGAACCGAGCATCAGGGGCTACTGTCTATGCGGTATTATATTACATATCTTAAATTTCTTACCTCAAAGCCTGTTAGAAGGCTGCTGCAGGCTTCGGTCAGCCCGCTCTTGGCAAGCTGAACCTTCTGAATCACCGCACTCATGATAGTGCGGTGTTCTTCCTTGATGGAAGCGCCGTTAAGCGCCTCCAACAAGTTGTCCGGCGCCTCCGGTTGGACGGAGGCCGCCGGTGTCATAGTCTTGCCCTTCTTACGAAGGGGCCGCCTGCCGGACTCCGGAACCACTGCTGGTTCCGGTGCGGAGTCCGGTGCGAAATCGGTAAGAGACATCATAGATCGCACCATATCTAATAAAGTACGGTTACGACGTTCGGACACACCATTACGCTATGGTGTTCCAGGTGTTGTGAGTTGCGAAACTATTCCACATTGTTTCAAATGAAGACCTAACTCATAACTCAAATATTTGCCTCCGTGATCAGATTGTAGACACTTTATTTTCTTGTTAAGATGATTTTCCACTTCACTATGAAATTCTTTGAACTTTTCAAATGTTTCAGACTTATGTTTCATTAAGTAGATATACTCATATCTGCTCAAATCATCTGTGAAGGTCAGAATATAATGATACCTGCCGCGAGCCTCAACACTCATCGGATCGCATACATCAGTATGTATTATTTCCAATAAGTCAGTCTCTCGCTCCATTGTTTCGGAGAATGGAGTTTTAGTCATCTTGCCCATGGGGCATGGTTCGCAAGCATCAATTGATTCATAATCAAGTGATTCCAAAATCCCATCAGCATGAAGTTTCTTCACGCGCTTTACACCAATATGAACTAAATGGCAGTGCCACAAATAAGTTGCACTATCATTATTAATTTTGCATCTTTTGGCTTCAATATTATGAATATGTGTATCACTACGATCGAGATTCAACAAAAATATACCACTCATCAAGGGTGCATGACCATAAAAGATATTACTCAGATAAATAGAACAAACATTATTCTTTGATTTAAATTTATAACCATCTCGCATCAAACAAGATCCAGATATAATGTTCATGCTCAACGTTGGCACCAAATAACAAGTATTCATGCCTAAAACTAATCCCAAAGGTAGATGTAGAGGTAGCATGCCGACGGTGATCACATCGACCTTGGAAACATTTCCGACGCGCATCGTCACCTCGTCCTTAGCCAATATTCGTTTAATTTGTAGCCCCTATTTCGAGTTGCAAATATGAGCAACAGAACTAGTATCAAATACCCAGGTGCTACTACGAGCATTAGTAAGGTACACATCAATAACATGTATATCAAATATACCTTTCACTTTGCCATCCTTCTTATCCGCCAAATACTTGGGGCAGTTCTGCTTCCAGTGACTAATCCCTTTGCAGTAGATGCACTCAGGTTCAGGCTTAGGTCCAAACTTGGGCTTCTTCCCGGGAGTAGCAACTTGTTTGCTATTCTTCTTGAAGTTCCCCTTCTTCCCTTTTCCTTTTTTCTTAAAACTAGTGGTTGAAAGTGCTAGTGATCAACTAGAGGGGGTGAATAGGCGATTTTTATGAAAGTCTTCAAAACACGAGGTCTTTGAAGACAAACAATAGAAATGCACCTATTGATATGCAACGGAAGGTAGACTACACTAGACAAGCCATAGTCAAGTAAGCAATGAAGTGAAAGCACGAAGACTATCAGCAGCTAGGTAGTATGGATCAATATGAAAGACAGTATGAAGCCAAACAGTAAATGGTCTTCACTCAGTGAAGTCAAACATATCAGATAGGCTGGCAATGACTTCACGAAGACAAACTGTAAAGTAAAGGGAAGTGAAGGATAGAACCAGTTGCTTGGTGAAGACAAGGATTTGGTAGACGAGTTCCAGTTGCTGTGACAACTGTACGTCTGGTTAGGGAGGCTAAGATTTAACTCAGAAGACCGCATCTTGAACTTATTCCCCTTGAGCTAAGGACACCCAGTCCTCGCCCAATCACTCTAGTAAGTCTTCAAGGTAGACTTCCAAACCTTCACAGACTTCATTCACCGGCGATCCACAATGGCCCTTGGATGCTCAGAACGCGACGCCTAACCGTCAAGAGGATAAACAGTCCTCAAGTGTAACAAGTCTTTAGGTCATGCAGACAGAAAGACTTCAGTGATTCCTAACACTCTTTAGCTCTGGGTGTTTTGGGCTTTGTCCTCGCAAGGATCTCACACTCAAATGCTTCAGAGGTGGGTTGCTCTCAAATGACAAAAGTCATGCACTCACTCTGAGTAGCCACCAATTCATGGTGTAGGGGTGGGCTATCTATAGCCAAGGTGCAACCCGACCTGATTTGTCCGAAATGACCCTGGGTCACTAAGGAAATGACACATGTCCAACTATCAGATTTCAAACACACGCGACAGCTTGACTTGGGCTACAAGTAAAGCTAACTCATCCAGCTCTGGATAAGTTTCGCCCTCATTGTCTTCACTCGAAGACATATGATTTTTGTTGAGCATCATTTTAGTCACTCTGACTTCGTTCACTTGGACCCCACTTAACAATACGGTGATTCCTATGACTCAACGAAGAAGAAAAGGAAACTACAAAACTACTATGTCTTTGTACTCATGTCATAATCTTCACATGAATGTCTTCTCATGTCATAATCTTCACTGTGAATGTCTTCACGAACCACCATTGTCTTCAATGTCTTCACACAATTTTAGGGGTCATCTCTTATAGGTAAACCAAATCAATAAGGGACTACTCCCTATGTTATCCTACAATTCTCACAAACACATTAGTCCCTCAACCAAGTTTGTTGTCAATACTCCAAAACCAACTAGAGGTGGCACTAGATGCACTTACAATGTCCCCCTTTTTGGTGATTGATAACAAACTGGTTGAAGTTTTCAACGGGGATAAAAGTATGTGAAAGTTAAGGATTAAGGCATAGTCTTCATAAGTTGCAAAAGGCTCCCCCTGAAGATGTGCTTATAAGTAGTTTGCTTTTGAATGCAAATGCACATGGCAGGTTTGAAAGTGCAACTATCCATGGGTGGTTTTGGTAATTCCGAACAACATATAGTTCATTGAGATAATACTATTTCTAGATAAATATTTCAGGAAATCTCAATGATTCGCATGGCATGGATTAGAAAGTGGACCCATCAAAATGCTAAGGACAAAAGATTGGCTCAAGCTCAAAGCACAAGACTCTAAATTTTACTTTTAGTGATCCAAGATCACATTGAGTCCATAGGAAAAGCCAATACTATAAAAAGGGGGTGAGGTGTTGCTTACTGAGTTACTTTCTCAAAATGCTTAGTGATATGCTCCCAAAACCCTAAACTACTTTCTCATATCCACATATGTCCGAAACCAAAAGTCAAACTCGGCCCCAACGAAACTTTATATCCGGCTCCATCGAGTTCACTTGACATGGCCACTGCCACAAACCCTAGTCACTTCGGTCTCACCGATAGGGATCTCGGTCTCACCGAGATGGGATTGCAACCTCTCTGTTTCCCATCGTAACATTTCGGTCCAACCGAGATGAGCAATCGGTCCCATCGAGATAGCAATGCAAACTCTCTGTTTCCCCTTCGTAACGTTTTGGTCTAACCAAGATGAGCGAATCAGTCCCACCGAGTTTGCCTAACCAACTCTCTATTTGCTTATTACCAAAATCGGTCCACCGAGTTAGTGTAATCGGTCTCACCGAGATTACGTCATGCCCTAACCCTAATGGAATCGGTTCCATCGAGTTGACACATCGGTCCCACCGAAAATCCTAACGTTCACATTTTGAACTAAATTGGTCTGACCGAGTTTTATAATTCGGTCCCATCGAGTTTGGTGGTTTGTGTGTAACAGTTAGATTTTGTGTGGAGGCTATATATAACCCTCCACCCACTCTTCATTTGTGGATAGAGCCATCAAAACATGCCTACAGTTCTAACATACATTTTCTGAGAGAGAACCACCTACACTTGTGTTGAGACCAATATATTCCAATCCAACCATATGAATCTTGATCTCTAGCCTTCCCAAGTTGCTTTCCACTCAAATCATCTTTCTACCAAATCCAATCCTATGAGAGTGAGTTGAGTGTTGGGGAGACACACCACTCAAATCATTTGAAGCACAAGAGCAAGGAGTTCATCATCAACACACCATCTATTACCTTTTGGAGAGTGGTGTCTCCTAGATTGGCTAGGTGTCACTTGGGAGCCTTTGTCAATATTGTGGAGTTAAACCAAGGAGTCTGTACGGGCAAGGAGATCGCCTACTTTGTGCAGATCAACCCTAATGAGGCAAGTCCTTCATGGGCGATGGCCATGGTGGGATAGACAAGGTTGCTTCTTTGTGGACCCTTCGTGGGTGGATCCCTCCGTGGACTCGTACAACTGTTACCCTTCATGGGTTGAAGTCTCCATTAACGTGGATGTATGATAGCACCACCTATCGGAACCATGGATTAAAAATCTCCGTGTCTACATTGCATTTGCTCCCTCCAAACTCCTCCCTTTACCTTCATATGCAATTGTTTTACATTGTGCTCCTATACTCTTAGAATTGCATGTGTAGGTTGATTACTTGATTTGTGCTAAGTTCCTAAAATATGCCAAGACTTAAAATTGGGAAAAGGCTAGATTTTTATTTGGTCAAGTAGTCTAATCACCCCCGTATAAACATACTTTCGATCCTACAATTGGTATCAGAGCTTTGGTCTCCACTTGCTTTGATTTCCATAGCTTTTGGTGATCATAGCCTTGGTTTCACAACCTAGGAGAGTATGGCGTCTAGCGAGGGAAATTACCACCACAGAGGTTCTTACTTTGATGGTACTAATTTTGCCAGTTGGAAGCATAAGATGAAAATGCATATTATTGGACATAACCCCATCGTTTGGGCTATTGTGTGTATTGGATTGCAAGGTGAATTCTTTGATGGGAGAGAACCGAACCATGAAGCTACCATGGAAGAGTTGAAGATACTGCAATACAACGCTCAAGCTTGTGATATCCTCTTCAACGGATTGTGCCCCGAAGAGTTCAACAAAATTAGCCGTCTTGAGAATGCAAAGGAAATTTGGGATACTTTGATTGATATGCACGAGGGTACCGACTCCGTCAAGGAATCCAAATTGGATGTGCTTCAAAGTCAACTTGACAAGTTTAAATTGAAGGATGGTGAAGGTGTCGCTGAAATGTACTCTAGGCTTGCTCTCATCACAAATGAGATTGCTGACTTAGGAAGTGAAGAGATGACCGATAGATTCATCATAAAAATATCCTAAGAGCCTTGGATGGAAAATGTGATATCGTGTGCACATTGATCCAAATGATGTTCAACTACAAAGATCTCAAGCGAAAGGAAGTCATTGGAAGAATTGTTGCTCACGAGATGTCACTTAAGGATAAGGAAGAGCTTCACAACAAGTCAAGTGGTGCTTACAAAGCCTCATGTGATGCTCCCACATCATCAAGTGACAAACAAACCTTCAATGAAGAATTGAGCCTAATGGTGAAGAACTTCAACAAGTTCTACAAGAGTACAAGCAAGGAAAGGAATTCCAAGTCAAGGTCCTACAATGACAAAAGATCTTCGAGTCGTGAACATAATTTATACAATTGTGGAAGACCCGAACACTATTCGAATAAGTGTACGACTCCTTACAAAAGGAGAGAAGATTCACCCAAAAGAAGAAGTAGAAGAGAAGAATCACCACCAAGAGAGAGGGGGAGAAGAGATGATCGTTATGAACGGGGAACCTCCCGGAGAAGCAAGGATTTGGAAAGGAAGGACAAATCATCAAAGAGCTACACAAAGCGAACACATCAAGCTCATGTTGGTGAATGGGTATCCGGCTCCGACTCCGACCATCACTCCGAAAGAAGTTACCACTCCGACTCTGAATATACTCAAGATGAAGGTGTTGCCGGTCTAGCACTTTTGTCAACACACTCCTACGACATATTTGACTCACCAAATGAAGGAATTGGAAGATGCTTCATGGCCAAGGGTCCAAAGGTAACACACCACGAGTATGTTGATTTTAATAGTGATGAAGATGATTTGCCAAGAGATAATGATTTACTTGTTGACAACTCTAGTTATGAGAACTATGATGAACTTGCTATTAATCATGATAATCAAGATAAAACAAATGACAATGATAAGAAGAAGATTGAGCATCTAACTAAAGAACTAAACACCCTTAAGTTTGCTCATGAAACTACCTTGGAAGATCATCGAGAACTTTTAAAGACTCATGAGAAGCTACACTTTGAAAAGCTCAACCTTGAGCAAGAGCATGAGTTCTTAAAAGCAATCAATTGTGATCTTCACAAGAAAAGTTCTTCTTACATTGCCAAGCATTTACTCTTGTCTACTTACATGCCACAAGTTAAATCTAGCAATAAGAACAAGAAAGATTCTTCTTCTAGTACTAACAACAATCATGCTAAATCCAATGTTGTTGCTTCTAGTATCTCTTGATTCCACTAATGACTCTCTTAGCCAAGTTACACTCGAGCAAGAATATAGCTTATTGAAGAGAATTATAGAGAAAGGTGTTTACAAGAGTCTTGCCGAAAGTAAGCAATTTGAGGAAATTGTACGCAAGCAAGGAAGACACCGGAAGAATCAAGGTGTTGGTTTCGAACGAAAGTTCAATGCCAATGGAGTTGAGTGGGAAGAAGATCAATATCCCAAGACGGAGTTTGTCCCTCAACAAGAGAAGTATGATCCTACTTCTTTCCAAGGAACACAAGCTCAAGATGATCTTCCACCACAAGACCACAAGCTAAAAGGCAAGGACAATCTTCAAGAAGAGATTGATGCATTTGAAGAAGCTCCTAAAGCCTTGGTCAAGTGGGTTCCCAAGACTACATCAAGTTCCAACTTCATCAAGTATGACTACAACTCCAAGGATTCCCATCAAAATGGTGTGGATTCCTAAGAACAAGAACTAGAGAGTTCTTGAGGGTGACTCCACAACATACTTCACTCTTATCATTTTGGCAAGGAGAAGTGCAAACAACTTCCATATCTTGCACTAGTTCAAGGAGTCACAAACCCTCTTTTTGGTAAGACAAGGGACAAGGTAACCTAATGCATTCATGGACATCATCTCATGTGAACATCACTCTATGTCTATGGATATCCTTGTTTGTTCCTTGTGGGACTAACACGTGTAGGTATTGAAAGTGCAACTCACTCCAAAGGATTGTTCCGAATGATCTACGTCAACATTGATCATTTACATATTCAACACCTACATGATGTCATCATCGACAAAACCCAAGGTTAGTTCATCCCTCTTAGGGGGATATCACATGTAGGGGGAGCTTTACTCTAATCAATCGAGCTAAAGCAACTCTAATGATGTGAACACAACAATGCTTTATGTAAAAGTGGCAACCCCACTTGTGCTAAAACGATGAGTATGACCTATGATCAAATGTTCTCATTTGACTCGTAAGTCAAAATACTCATATATAGATGACCTAGTCATCGCCAATTGTTTGATAGATGCTAGAATTGGTTGTGCATGCTTTGCCACATATTTCATTTGTCATTTTATTGTGTGAGCATGTTGGTTGCATATTTTACTCATTCGAGGACATCCACTTGTTGCTTTGATTGTTTGGATCTTTTCTTTTGCCAAGTGGATGGACAAGAATGCCTAAGAACCTTCTCTAGCTATCTATGCTTTTCTCGTCTCAAACTCTATTCATGCCACATCACAAAGTTTGATCAAGTCAGATTCGAACCACTCTGTGTGAGGAACACTCAGAGTCCCCCGATTCGTCATAGACTTAAACTTCCAAAACCTCTTTGTGCATTTCGGTCTGACCGAGAAATCCATTTCGGTCAAACCGAGTTCACTAAGTTGATCTAGGTTTTCATCTCGGTGCAACTGATTTGAACACTTCGGCACACCAAGCTGCAGCTATCGCTTGCAATTCTGAAATCTCGGTGCCACCGAGTTGTTCCACTCGGTCACACCGACAGGGTCGGGATATAAATACCCATGGGTGAGACTTTGGAAATTTCTTCAAATTCTCTCAGCCCTCGCGTGTCCTGCTCTTCCTCCTCGGGTCTCTGGATCGTCTCCTCACCGCCAATGACCTCCCACCATTGGACTCTGCCGCCGTTGACAGAATCTGCTCCGCCGTCACCGCCGTAGCGAACACTCGCCGCTCTAGGGTAAGTGTTCGACCCCTTGTGTTGTGTTTTTCATTCTGATTCCTAGCACAAGGACAATGCCATGTTTCTTGCCACGAATGCGATTAATCTATCCAGCTAAAACTTCCTTAGGTCTAGATTGATTCAAAAAATTTAGGGTTAGCTCTCCGCAGAACTCATCTCGGACCGACCGAAATGTAGAAATCGGTCTCACCGATTCGGCTTTGGTCATTGCACATGCGCTTTTCGGTCCGACCAAAAAGTGCAAATCGGTGTGGCTGAGTTCAAGATTCTGTGAAACCCTAGCAATCTCGGCGCCACCGAACTGTGACTCGTCCCAACCGAGTTCACTAGTTTAGGTACCAAGTGTTGCTTCGGTATCACCGAGTTTGTCAATTTGGTAGCTCCGAGATAACTTCTGTAGAGAACTAAAACTAAGATTTTTGACTCAATTTGTTTTGCAAAACCTCTGTACTTTGTGATGCTCATCTACTCTACCTCATCTACAACCTATTCACAGGGTCTGCTGACAGTTTGCCTGCAAGATGTCTAATCAAAGTGACAGTCTGAATAGGTTAGAGAAACATGTGCAGATGAGTGAGGGCTCAGATCCCTCTAGCACTTCTGATGATGGCAGCAGGAGCACTCCAAGCAACTTGCCAAAGGCAGCCACCAGATCTAGGAAGAAGAGAACCTTAGAATCTGAGGATGAGGACTATGTGTCCACCAAGGAGGAAGTAAGCTCCCAAAAGAAGGTGCTGAAGAAGGAGTATGGCACATCTGCTGCAAGTAAGCCAGGGCTGAACAAGAAGGCACCTGCAAGGAGGATGCCAATGTCAAAGCCAAGGAAGGTTGCAACAGGAGAAACTATGAAATTCACCATATAATCTGATGAAGGTGAAGTAGCAGGCGAGGACAAGAAGAAGAAGAGGGAAAGAACTACAACAACTAAAGTTCTTGGAAAGTCCTCAATGGTGAGATCAGATGATGAAGAGGAAGAGGATGCTGCTCCAGCACCTAAGGCACAAAAGCTCATGGGAGATGCTATAAAGTTAGGGGCTACTGCTAAGCCCAAAACTGCTCCCAAAGCTGCTGCTCTAGCTCCCAATACTGCACCCAAGAGGAGTACCAGGAACATACCTGCTGAGGAGAAGAACAAGGCCCTAGTGCCTGAGACTGAAGAAGAGGAAGCTTAAGCCCAAGTGCTAAGGAAGCTAAAGCCAAAGATCCCTGACCATAATGATGCACATCCTGTTGCAGAAGATATGAGGATCAGGAAGGATGCAGGACTGAGACAGTGGAGAGAGGCTGACCCATATGCTATCAGGAAGAGAACTGCTATGGATTATAGGTTCCACACAAAGGAACAACAATATTTCTGTGAGACTATCCTGCTTGACAAGAAGCCCATAGTGTGTCACATGAGATGGGTGGACTAGACCTACATAAGAGAGAATGAAGATCACTTCTCTGGTGTTTATGACAGCTTCAAGGCATGTGAGGTTGACAAGTTTGTCGGCCAAAAGATCACCAAGTGGAATGATGAGCTAATCATGCAATTCTATTCTACTGCTCATTTCTATCCAGATGGCAGAATCGTATGGATGTTAGAGGGTACGAGGTACCAGTCTACAGTTGATGAGTGGGCTAGATTGATCAATGCTCCAGAAGCTCATGAAGATGACTTGGATGTCTATGGCAAGAAGAAGAAGGATCACAAGTCAATGGGCAGCATGTATAAGGAGATTCCTGACGCAGACTTGGAGACTCACAAGTTTGGCTCTGTTAAGCACCTACTGTCAGGCCTGCCTACAATCAATACCATTGTGAGGCACACTCTGTTTCCAAAGTCAGGTGATCACAGAATGATCAGAGGACACTCCATCAACTTGCTGCATATATTTGATGTTCCTCAAAAGTTCAAAGTGATGAGTCTGACTGTGGAAACAATCAAGAGGACAGCTGCAGATCAGAAGGGATCTTGTGGGTATGCTCCACAAATTCAGGTGCTCATCAACTCCAGGATGGGCACACACACATATCTATTCGACAAAGAGCATTTACCCATCAGGCCAGACTTTGAGGACAACATTGTTGTCATGACTAAAGAAGATCCATCATCAGTGCAAGCACATGAGAAGAGAGAGAAGGCAATGGCAGAGAAAGCTGCAAGGATGCCAACTACTGAAGAGGCATCTCAAGTGTTCTTGAAGAGCAAGCAAGATCAGCCTGGATATCTGATCCAATCCACCTTGAGGATTGAGAAGGGCTTGGCCACCCTGACTCAAAACCAGGAGAGCTTGGAGAGGATCATTGAGCAGAAATTCTACGATCTTGATGTCAAGGTAACTGAGATTCAGTTAGTGGTTGAGAAACTTCAGGATAAAGTGGAGGAGAAGAAGGGCAAGTCTACTACATATGCTTTTACTAGAGTGCCCAGAAGCCAGAGGTCTGCTGCAGTGCCTGTCCCAGACACAAGAGCTACTACATCTGCACCAGCAGCCACAACCTCAGTGCCATCAGCTCCAGCAGCCACTCCAACAGCTCCAGCTACATCAACAGAAGCTTTCGTCCTTGGAGTCATCTCTACACCACCTCATGAAGACCAAGCTTGAGAGACGCATAGCACTATGCATATTTTTAACTTTTTGGTACTTGTTGCCAAAGGGGGAGAAATATGTATAGATCATAGTCTCCGAGAGAGAGAGAGAGTGTGTTGTTTTGTCTCCTTGCATTTTACTTGCTTGAACTTTATTGTGTGTTTGCTTGCTACATTATGTCTTTTGTGAGAGACTTGGATGATCATGTGATTGATCATTTGCTACCTTAATGCTTGTTTGGATGATACTAACTTTTATATCTTATATATGATCATTCACTTTGCTTGGTGATGAGTGCATGCTTTTATTTCTATCATTTTGAGCACTCCACCAAGATGTATCTGACATGGAAGAGTAACCCATGATCCTAATCGATTGTGCATTTGCATTCAAAAGCAAATTTCTAATAATGCAAAAATTTAGGGGGAGCTCTTCCTTATCACATACTTCTCAAAGCGATGATGTTTCTCAATCTTATGATCATTTGTCGAAGCTTTGATCTATATGTTGTCATCAATTACCAAAAAGGGGGAGATTGAAAGTGCAACTATCCCTGGGTGGTTTTGGTAATTCCTAACAACATATAGCTCATTGAGCTAATACTATTTCAAGATAAATATTTCAGGAAAGCTCAATGATTGTCATGGCATGGATTAGAAAGTGGACCTCTCAAAATGCTAAGGACATGGCTCAAGCTCAAAGCACAAGACTCTACATTTTACTTTTAATGATCCAAGATCACATTGAGTCCATAGGAAAAGCCAATACTATCAAAAGAGGGTGAGGTGTTGCTTAATGAGTTACTTGCTCAAAATGCTTAGTGATATGCTCCAAAAACCCTCAACTACTTTCTCATATCCACATATGTCCCAAACCAAAAGTCAAACTCGGTCCCACCGAAACTTTCTATCCGGCGCAACCGAGTTCACTTGACATAGCCACTGCCACAAACCCTAGTCACCTCGGTCTCACCGATAGGGATCTCGGTCTCACCGAGATGGGATTGCAACCTCTTTGTTTCCCTTCGTAACGTTTTGGTCCAACTGAGATGATCGATCGGTCCCATAGAGATTGCAATGCAAACTCTCTGTTTCCCCTTCATAACATTTCGGTCTAACCAAGATGAGCGAATTGGTCCCACCGAGTTTGCCCGACGAACTCTCTTTTTGCTTATTACTAAAATCGGTCCCACTGAGTTTGTGTAATCGGTCTCACCGAGATTACGTTATGCCCTAACCCTAATGGAATCGGTCCCACCGAGTTGACGTATCGGTCCCACCGAAAATCCTAACGTTCACATTTTGAACTAAATCGGTCTGACCGAGTTTTATAATTCGGTCCAACCGAGTTTGGTGATTTGTGTGTAATGGTTAGATTTTGTGTGGAGGCTATATATACCCCTCCACCCACTCTTCATTCGTGGAGAGAGCCATCAGAACATGCCTACACTTCCAACATACATTTTCTGAGAGAGAACCACCTACACTTGTGTTGAGACCAAGTTATTCCAATCCAACCATGAATCTTGATCTCTAGCCTTCCCAAGTTGCTTTCCACTCAAATCATCTTTCTACCAAATCCAATCCTATGAGAGTGAGTTGAGTGTTGGGGAGACTATCATTTGAAGCACAAGAGCAAGGTGTTCATCATCAACACACCATCTATTACCTTTTGGAGAGTGGTGTATCCTAGATTGGCTAGGTGTCACTTGGGAGCCTCCGTCAAGATTGTGGACTTGAACCAAGAAGTTTGTACGGCAAGGAGATCACCTACTTCGTGAAGATCTACCCTAGTGAGGCAAGTCCTTCGTGGGCGATGGCCATGGTGGGATAGACAAGGTTGTTTCTTCGTCGACCCTTCGTGGGTGGAGCCCTCCGTGGACTCTCGCAGTCGTTACCCTTCGTGGGTTGATGTCTCCATCAAGGTGGATGTACGATAGCACCACCTATTAGAACCACGAATAAAAGATCTCCATGTCTACATTGCGTTTGCTCCCTCCAAACTCCTCCCTTTACCTTCATATCCAATTGTTTTACATTCTGCTGCTATACTCTTATAATTGCATGTGTAGGTTGATTACTTGATTTGTGCTAAGTTGCTAAAATCTTCCAAGACTTGAAATTGGGAAAAGGCTAGATTTTTATTTGGTCAAGTAGTCTAATCATTCCCCCTCTAGACATACTTTCGATCCTACAAGGTTTTACTTTGTTGAGATCCTATTCAACTTACGAAGACAATTCATCATGCATATATAAGGATAGCAAAGATAATGACATGCATAATGAGAAATGAGCGTTTGCAGAATGACTTTATGCGGAATTTATCATTGCATCACAAGCAGCAGCAAGAGTAGAAGACGACCATCATGTTTAAGCATTACAACTCAAAAGCCCAATGGTTTCAAAACGAGAGTTGTAAGAACTTAGAAAAAATCAGGAATCCACTGTCGGTGTCAAAACCGGCGGATCTCAGGTAGGGGGTCCCGAACTGTGCGTCTAAGGCTAATGGTAACAGGAGGCGGGGGACACAACGTTTACCCAGGTTCGGGCCCTCTCGATGGGGGTAATACCCCACTTCCTACTTGATTGATCTTGATGATATGAGTATTACAAGAGTTGATCTACCACGAGATCGTAGAGGCTAAACCCTAGAAGCAAGCCTATGATTATGATTGTTCTTGTCCTATGGACTAAACCCTCCGGTTTATATAGACACCGGAGGGGGCTAGGGTTACACAGAGTCGGTTACAGAGAAAGGAATCTTCCTATCCGAATCGCCAAGCTTGCCTTCCACACAAAGGAGAGTCCCATCCGGACACGGGACGAAGTCTTCTATCTTGTATCTTCATAGTCCAACAGTCTGGCATATGCATATAGTTCGGCTGTCCGAGGACTCCTTAATCCGGGACTCCCTCGGTAGCCCCTGAACCATACTTCAATGACGATGTGTCTAGTGCGCAGATTGTCTTCGGCATTGCAAGCAGGGTTCCTTCTCCGAATACTCCAAAGTCGGTCTTGAACATAAGAATCGTGTCCGGCTCTGCAAAACAAATTCCACATACCGCTGTAGAGAGTATAACACCCCACGAGTCCAATCTGCAGACAACTCATAGCTTGACTTCACGCCACGGCCCGGTCTTTATTCAAACCGTTTTTATCCCGCCCCTTCGTATTTCGAGGCGCGATTTCTTTGGCACTTCATGTCGAAGCAGAGATCGTGTCCCCTTATCATGGGATTCTCATTAATGCGGGTATGGGTAACCCAACCATGCTATCAGCACGGCGCTTGGGAAATAAGCGAGCTTTAGGGCGAGTGGGGAGCCGAATGATTTTTTCTGCCTTTATAAAGGGATAAGGATTCCCCACTTTCACCCACGCCCTCTTCTTCCTCTGTTCATTCATCTCAAGCTCCAGCGCCCAAGCACCCATCTCTTCCGCCCAAAAAGCACTCCAACCATGTCTAGATCCGGAGCACAAGGCAAGTGGATGGCGTCCTCCATCAAGGAGAAGGATATCAAGAAACTCCGGGAGGCCGGGTACTTGTCCAAAGACATTGCTTCCGGCCAAGGGGCAGATCATCCCTACCTAGCAGCCCCAAGAAAGGGTGGTGTTTCTCTCCCACTTCGTCCGTGGGATGGGATTCCCCCTCCACCTGTTCGTCCGCGGACTGATGTTCTACTATGGGCTGGACTTCCATGACTTGGCCCCCAACTCCATCCTCAACATCTCGGCATTCATTGTCATGTGTGAGGCCTTCCTCTGCATCCCACCTCACTTTGGCCTATGGCTAAAGACCTATAATGTGAAGCCAAAGGTGGTGAGCGGCCAACAAGCGGAGTGCGGAGGCGCCATGGTGGGCAAGATGCCCAATGTCACCTGGCCCTAAGGCTCCTTTGTGGAGACTATAAAGGGGTGGCAATCAGGATGGTTCTACATCACCGAGCCGCGCGACACCAACTGGGCAGCGACCCCCAAATTCCGATCCGGAGTCCCCATGCGGCTCACCTCCTGGCAAGAGAGGGGTTTATCCTGGGGCTCAGCGAAAGAAGTTACTGGGCTCCAGACATGTGTCCAGAACATGATAAGCAAGAAAATCAAGCTTGTCAACGTGGTCCAGGTTATGCTCTTCCGCCGGATTCTTCCGTGCCACAGCCGGACTTGTAATTTGTGGGAGTTCGACCCGGCCAAGCACCAGACACTACTGCAGCTCTTCGGTACAACACACGAAGGCATCTGGAAGGTGTTCTTTAAGACCGGCGAGGTACCACAGCCCACGACTGAAGATCACGGGCTTAGCGCAAAATGCCAGTCTAATCCGGTAAGTTCTTTTATGTTTGCAAGGTATAACTTTTACCGGTATACCTGCGGCAGGAACCTAAGCCTCCATGCCAATCTTTCAGGCCTGGGTAACGATAGCGGAGCAGATTAACTATCCGGCTCGGCTACCAGAAGATCCGGAAACACCTCTTCTGACAAAGATGTTGTTTCCGGTGCCTTATGAGGTGCCGGAGAAGAAAGCCAAGAATGCGGCCAAGGGGACCAGAGATGGTCTCCGACGCAAGGGTGTTTCAGATGTGATGTTCGAAGATGCCAAGACGCACTCCTCCACCGAAGACGAGGAGGAGGAGGAGGAGGAGAAGATCCGTTCCCCCCACTGGGGGAAAAAGAAGAGGAAGGCCTCCACACATGGGGAGGCCGAGGCGTCCAAGAAGGGAAAAATATCCCTTCCGGACTACTCCGCCGCAGCCACCAATAGCGGCGAGGAGTGGGAGCCCAGGGTCAAGCCCCAGGCCGAATCGTAAGTATCTAAACACGGTAATATTTCCGTTCTTTTCACTATATCTTTTTTAATGTATTAGACCATGCATCTGCAGTCCAGCCTAGTCCAACATCGAGCTAACCTCCTCTTCGGAGGGGTCGCTGGACCCATCTGCGATGAACAATGGGTCCCTTCCGATGGCCACCTCCCCCAAGGCCGCCGACAACACAACACCGAGGTGTTGTCTCGACGGATACCGGGCCAAAGGGAGACCATTCCGGTGATGCCGGAGGATAAAACCCCGGTTGCCGAACACATGGGGGGAAATACCCCTACAGACCCCTACAATGGGGGCCGCACCCAGTTCGGCCCTCAGCCGAATACAGCTCCGGAGACGCAAGTGGCTCCGGATTCAGGCAGGCAGCCTCTCCCGAACGAGGGTGGCAAGCCACCTCCACCCGTGACCACAGTCCATCCAGAGGCACCGGATAGATTGCTGGAAGCACTACGAGGCGCTTCCATTGTTGAAGAACACCGTACTCTTATGAGTACGGTGATTGAGAAAGTCCAATCCGCCAAAAACAGACTGACCGAAACCTGCATTAGCCTTCTAACAGGCTTTGAGGTAAGTAATGTAGTTGTAAAAGAATATCACCTTGTAGACAGTTGCCCCTAATGCTCTGTTTGGTGTTCGGAAAGAAAAACCATACAGAGGATCAAATAAATTTTTGCAAGAGTCTAACACAACATGTCTATGTGAATAAGCAGGCGTCGCTGCTGGCTACTGCTGCTCATACTGCGGAGGTCTCCGGCTTGAAGAAGAATCTGGAGCGGGCCGAGGAAGAACTCGGCCTCGTGAAGAAGCAGTTGGAGGACAGCCAAGGTATGCACTAACCGGTGCTTTACATTTAGGGAGGATGAAAAGTTCATACTGACCAAAGTGTCCTGAACTTTATTAGGGGCCGCGACCGAAGTAGTGGCCCTCAAGAAGGCATTGGCCGAGGCTGGGAAAAAAGCGGCTAAGGAAAACGCCGCGTGCGAGAAGTAGGAGGCCCGGGTCAGCGAGGTCCAGCAAGAGCTCCAGGACGCCGTAAAAAAGTACGAGTCGTTGGAGCGTGATTCTAAGACTCAAGAGTCCGAACTTGCGAAGGCACACCAGAGCGCGCGAGATGCCCGAGTCGAAGCCCAGGGCGCCCTCTAGGAAATCCAGGCAGCCAAGAAGATCACAGCGGGTAAGGCTTTTATTATGCAAAGAAAGTATGTGATGGAAGCATTCCTTTTACTTACCTAAATTTGGAGTTCTCCAGGAGCATTTGCGGATCTGCCGTGCAGCTTATCAGATGCTGCAGAGTTCTTTCGAGCCGAAGAAGGGAGCTCTACGGAGAAGTTGTTCTGGTCTCAATACCTTGGTCCAGAACATCCGGTGCCCTTTAGCGACCCGCTAAAATAGTTGGTCGAGCTGCACAGGGCGGACGAACTCGCCATGAAGGACCTAATAGTCCGGCTATGGCCTGCCGAGCCCATGCCCAGTAGCTACTTTCGACTCGTGAAGCGGCTGGTCTGTGCCTACCCTCGGCTTGATGCCGTCAAGCGGTCGGTCTGCATTGAAGATGCGCGGATGGCTTTCGCCCACGCCAAGATGCACTGGGCGAAGATGGATTCCACGAAGTTGATGACTGAGGGTCCGCCCGTGGGTAAGGAGCATCGCAAGACCGAGATGTACTATGACAGTGTCATGGAGGGATCCCGCCTTGTGGCGGAGCAATGTGCCAAGGATATCATTTTCCCTTGAAAGTATTATTTAATCATGTCCTGTAATATGGAACAAGGTCTTTATGTAATATAATGCTTGTTATTTAAAGTTTTACCTCATGTGTGTATGTTTATGAAATCTGAGAGTTGGCCAATCGTCGGCTTCCGCCCCCATGTAGCTAGTACAGGGGTGTTCGGGATAAATCTAAACACTCTTTATCCAATTTTTTGGTCCTTTAAGGAAGTGTTTAGTGCAAAAAACAAGGCAATCGGACTATACATCTTTATCACCCTCACTTAGCGATAGGAGTTCTATAATTTCAAATTATGGCATAGCCCCTAGTATTCGAAAAGCCGAAGTTGGGGTGCTATACACGCCTAATCGGATAAAGTCTGATTCCTCGCATAAAGCGGATAAAATCTCTAACAATTTGAAAACCTCTTGAACAGATGACCAGCTCTCGCCGCATCATGATAGTCAGTTTTCGGCTTTCTCTACTGAGGTGCTCGTACGGAAGAACTGGGACACAATCGCAGTAGTTCTCCCTTTACTACCCTAGCCGATATAGCGAAATGTAAGGTAGCAAGCACAGGAGCCGGGCAACCCAACTATTGACCAAAGACATCATTCATAGCCGATGCATATAATGCTATAAGTTCGGGGTGCCGAATTGTACTGTAAAAGTGTTCGAACTTTCTTGCCGTGTTATGGGGTACAAGGAAGCCCCTGGCGAATTAAGGCGTACCAGAATGTACAGGTGCAATTGAAAAATAAATAGACAAGGAAAAAATAGGTAATAAGACACTACAAATTATTTTTAATTGTAATTTTATTAATACGTCAAGGTGAATGTGTACAAGTAGTGCAATAAGCGAATAAGGCTATTTAACATGCCACGACCAAGAACGAGCTGCGTGCGGGTATTTAAAACAGGTATGACGATCGTTAGCAGATACCACCTGGGTATTCCCTTGTATGTCCGAGCCCCTAGCTTTCTTGGTGTATCCGTCCCGCTATGGGTCCGATGAGCAGGTTTATCAGAAAAGGCCTCGAGAAGAGGAAAACCTGAAAGAAAGAAAAAAAGTGAAGGTATACGGATCCAGGAGCAGTTGAGCCGCATTGTGGACCGAGGTCTAGCTGTGGCTCCCTCTGTGCCCATGGTATTTTAAGTGCGTAGTTGTGTATGCGTGGTACGAATTTCACCACTTTATTGGGGCAGGGACGAAGGCCAGATTGCTAGCTGAGCTCTGGACGAGCCGAACGGTCCTATTGTATAGTAGCTCGGACTCGCTTGACGCTGTCCGGGGACTTTATTGCCGAATTAGGGTTTTGCCTAAGAAGGCTATTCTGTACTTCTGCTACAACGGCCGCCGTGTGCTCCTCCGTATTGAGGGAGGGCTCTGTGTTTCCATTGATTGTTATAACACCGCGAGGTCCGGACATCTTGATCTTAAGGTAGGCATAGTGCGGCACCGCATTGAAATGAGCAAATGCGGTGCGTTCGAGCAGTGCGTGATAACCACTGCAATAGGGGACGATATCAAAGATTAATTCTTCACTTCGGAAATTATCCGGGTATCTGAAGACCACTTCCAGTGATATTGAGCCCGTACAGCAGGCCTCTACACCTGGTATGACACCTTTAAAGGTGGTTTTGGTGGGCTTGGTTCTTGAGGGATCAATACCCATTTTGTGCACTTTATCCTGATAGAGTAGGTTCAGGCTGCTACCACCGTCCATGAGGACGCGTGTGAGGTGGAATCCATCAATGATAGGGTCTATCACCAGTGCGGCTGAACCGCCATGACCGATACTAGTCGGATGGTCCCTTCAATCGAAGATGATCGAAAAGGAGGACCACAGGTTGTATTTTGGGGCGACTGGCTCCATCGCGTAGACATCCCTTAGTGCATGCTTTCATTCCCTTTTGGGGATATGGGTAGCATATATCATATTCACTGTTTTAACTAGGGGAGGAAATTTTTTCTGTCCCCCTGTGTTTGGTGGCCAGGGCTCCTCGTCGTCATCGCTTTGCGATCCCTTTTCCTTGTTTTCAGCTTTTAACTTGCCGGGCTATTTAAAGACCCAACATTCTATGTTGGTATGATTGGCTGGTTTATCGGGTGTGCCGTCGATTAGACATGGACGATCGAGTATGCGGTCCAGACTGGACGGGCCCAGATTGTTTCTCTTAGATGGCTTTTTTCGTTGACCGGACTTGGAGCCACTGAATCCGGCATTGACGGCCGTGTCTTCAGCGTTATTGCCATTATTTCGACGCTTGTGTCTATTGCGTCGGGGCTTGCCGTTGCTGTCTCTGGCTTCAGAAGTGCCAGGTTTACTTGAGGTGTTATTGCTATGAGCTAGCCAGCTATCCTCGCCCGCACAAAAGCGGGTAATGAGTGTCATGAGGGCTGCCATGGACTTCGGCTTTTCTTGGCCGAGGTGTCGGGCAAGCCACTCGTCACTGATGTTATGCTTGAAGGCCGCCAGGGCTTCGGCATCCGGGCAGTCGACGATTTAGTTCTTTTTAGTTAAGAACCGAGTCCAGAATTTCCTGGCTGACTCTCCTGGCTGTTGGATTATATGACTTAAGTCATCGGCATCCGGAGGTCAGACATAAGTGCCTTGGAAGTTTTCAAGGAATGCATCTTCCAGGTTCTCCCAACTGCCAATGGAGTTTTCGGGCAGACTGTTCAACCAGTGCCGACCTGGTCCCTTGAGTTTTAGCGGGAGATACTTGATGGCATGGAGACCATCAACGCGGGCCATATGTATATGGAGAAGGAAGTTCTCGATCCATACCGCGGGATCTGTTGTTCCATCATCTGATTCAATGTTTACGGGTTTAAACCCTTCTAGGAATTCATGCTCCATTACTTCATCGGTGAAGCAGAGGGGGTGTGCGGCGCCTGTGTGTCAGGCTACGTCGGGACGCGGCTCGGGTGGAGCCGGTCTGCGGTATTCGGCCCGGACAGGTTTGTGTGTGTTATATCCGTCTTGGTGGCCGTTGTTGCACGTTGGGGCGCACCCCTGCGATCCATAGATCAATCTGGTTTGTCCTGCTCTATTTTCCAAATCGTACCACAGGTCATGTGTGTATCCTCAAGCTGTTGTGTTTCTATTTGTTCGGCGAGGCAGTGTCGGCTGGTGCTCGGGCTGAATTGCCGTTTTATCTTGGCCACGCGGTGGTCGGTCAGCCACATTATGCGCTGGTAGTGCCAGCTCCAGCGCCTCATCATCGAATCGAGGTACCAATGTGCGCTTTGGGTAACTTTTGGTTGGGCGTTCGAGTCTGTATTCCTCGGTTTCCAGGACCGTAGTCCATCTATCAGTGAGAAGATCTTGATCAGCTTGAAGCTGTTGCTGCTTCTTCTTCAGGCTCTTTGCCATGGCTATAAGTCGGCGGTTAAAACGCTCCTGCTCGACGGGATCCCCTGGCACGATAAATTCTTCGTCGCCGAGGTTCACCTCATCCTCGGAGAGAGGCATGTAATTGGTGTCCTCCGGGTCGTCGTTCACGGCCTATTCATCAGGGCTATCTCGCCCATCTTCCCGTTCAGCCTGTTCAAAACTTGGCTTGGCGGGGTCTTTGTTGTCTTCGGCATCGTCCGGTGTGATATTTCCTCCTGTGCCGGTATTGCTATTTTTACCATGGCATGATTTAGAGCGACGCCGCTGACGTCGGTGCTTTGGCTGCTTCTCGGTAGGTTTATCCTCAACTGGATCCTTTATGTCATCGCCATTGTCTTCTTTGGGTGTATCCACCATGTATATGTCGTATGAGGAGGTGGTTGTCCAGCGCCCTGTGGGCGGTGGTTCCTATTCTTCTCGGGCATCGTCGTCCATACCGTCGATGTCTTCGGAGTCAAAGTCAAGCATGTCGGTCAAATCATCGACAGTGGCTATAAAGTGGGTGGTGGGTGGGTAACGAATCTCTTCGTCATCAGCTCCCCACTCAAGCCGGACATAGTTCGGCCCAGAATCTCCTGACAAGGAGAGAGATTTTAATGAGTTTAACATGTCGCCCAGGGGTGAGCGTTGGAAGATGTCCACGGAACTGAACTCTAAGATCGGCGCCCGGTCGATGGGTGCGGATACACGTCGTTCGGAGCCTATGGCCGGAGGCGAGTCCGAGGTTCCGACGACACAGGCCTCGTTGGAGGTCAGATCTGTGTTCAGCTCTAGCGCCGCTAAGTCTACGGCCTCCATGGCGAGGCTGAGCTTCCCGTACTTGGATGGCGCGCTCTGTTATGGATCTAGGGCCAAAGCGATTACAGGTGCTATCTCCTGCACGTAGTCCAATGACAAATTTAGGTCATGTTCATCATGGCGGCAGGGCGCGGCTTTCCTGGGCTTAAATCCGTCGAAGATCAAGTCTCCGCGGATGTCTCCGGTGTAGTTCAAGCTTCCAAACCTGACCTGATGGCCAGGGGCATGGCTGTCGATCTGCTCCAGATGGCCAAGCGAGTTGGCCCACAGTGTGAAGCCGCTGAATACGAAAATCTGTCCGAGAAGAAAAACTTCACCCAGACTGCGTTGTTGGAGATGATTGAAGGAGCCATCAAGCCTTATGGTGATGACACAGTGGAACCCTCAATGAAAGCACAAATGTCGGTGTCAAAACCAGCGGATCTCGGGTAGGGGGTCCCGAACTGTGCGTTTAAGGTAATGGTAACAGGAGGCGGGGGACACAATGTTTACCCAGGTTAGGGCCGTCTCGATGGAGGTAATACCCTACTTCCTTCTTGATTGATCTTGATGATATGAGTATTACAAGAGTTGATATACCACGAGATCGTAGAGGCTAAACCCTAGAAGCTAGCCTATGATTATGATTGTTCTTGTCCTACGGACTAAACCCTCCGGCTTATATAGACATCGGAGGGGGCTAGGGTTACATAGAGTCGGTTACAGAGAAAGGAATTATCCTATCCGAATCGCCAAGCTTGCCTGACACGTAAAGGAGAGTCCCATCCGGACACGGGACGTAGTCTTCTATCTTGTATCTTCATAGTCCAACAGTCCGGCATATGCATATAGTCCGGCTGGCCGAGGACCCCTTAATCCAGGACTCCCTTAACCACCCATATGGACCCGCTTGAAGACTATCAACTCATATGCTTCTCGCCATTTTGTAAGTAATGACCAAAAGGTTTGAAGACATAGAGTATCTACTCTTTCCCAACTGGAGTAGAAGATGGAGCAGGGTCGACGTTGGAGTTTGGTGGTGCAGATGGGCCTGGTGCAGTATCGTGATGCAGTGCAGTTAAGGTTGGTGAAGTGGCATCGTCTTATTCATCGACGACTCTCGCAACAATAGTTGCAGCCAAAGATGAATGCTCATAATCTTTGATAGAGGGTGTGCGACGCCAGCTTGCATTTTGAGGAGGCCTGGAGTCAAACTTGTAGTTCTCTGTGAAGCCATCTTCGCAAAGATCTTCTTCAGGACATAGCATTGTGAGGCTCTTCTAGGACCACCTACATGCTTCATGTGCAACAAATGAATTCTTGGTGGCCAAGTTGCGAATTCGATTGACATCCACCAAGAGACTCTGCATCTGACGCTTCAGCCAGTCATGATGCCTATCATTCTTTTGATGTAAAGACACTAGAAGCTCACGGTCGTTGAGGACACGAGGACGCTTCTGAGGCCTTTGAGCTATGGTGCTTGCAGTGGCTTCAGTATTGGCTCGGTGTGCTATGCGCAGGTTGTCAGCCAGAGGATATGCAGGAGTTGCAGCATTGGGCATGTGAATCCCTTCAATGGGCTGTGTGAAGCTCTAGAATTCTACATTCTGAAGGTAGAGTGGCTTCTTGGCAGGCTTGGGTAGATGGCTTCAATAGACATATCAACCTTAGGCAGAAAGACAACATGGTTGCACGCTAAAGGCTAATAGTCAATGGTGGAATGAAGCTTAATCAAATGCATCACCCATGGAGCATAGAATTTCAGACCAAACAGATCAATTCCAGAAGTAGCAAGTTGTCTGATGAAGAAATCCTGAGTGTTGAACCTGATGCCATTGATGATATAGAATATCAAAGTCTTCATGGCTCCTTCAAGTTTTGCTTTAGAAGAATTTCCCTTGATAGGCCAGAGAGTATGTCTCGGAATATGGTATACTGTGTATGGCAAGTACTCAAGGTCCTTGACAAAGAACTCCTTTGTGTATTCAGCGTCTAGTGGTAATGGCTTCATCATGCTAAGCATTTGGCTCATATTTGGCTCAGGCTTCTAAAAAATGCTCTACAACTCATTCTGATGAAGCTGACAACCAGGTTCGTATAACTCACCTGGAGTGGGCAGGGAAGTAAGCTCGATGATATCCTGAGCTTTCGCTTCGTGATGAACATCACCCGTCATCCACTCAAGGACCCAAGTCTTCGGATCCCTGTTGTAGGCTCGAATGTGTAGAGTGGCATAGAACTGTAGCAGAAGTTCTTCATTCCAGTGTTCCTTGTCAGTCACAAAGGGCAGAAGACCAACATCTCAAAAGTAGTCAAGGGCCTCTTCAAGACATGGCAGCCCAGCCAAAGCATCCCAATCCAGATGCTTGTGTGGAAAGATCTGGTCTTGGTTGCATAGGATGCAAGAGTAATAGCTTCGCTGCTGATGGCTCCAAAATCTGTTAGAGGTGATCTTGGGCTTCGTGTATGGGTTCTTGGTGCTTTCCAAGAAAGTATTGCGCTCTCTAAAGTTGAGCATGTTGAATGAGACCTAAGTGGTGACAACACTTGGAAGCCTTGGCAGGCGTGGCTTTGGCTTCTGAACTTGAGGCCTCTGCTCCACATGATAGTCATATTGTGGCCCGGGAGCAGTGGGTGGAACTATAATTGGCCATCTGACTGTGACAACCTCACCATCGCGATTGAATGCATGTTCCATGGTATGAGGCCTTGGGGTGGAACAACGCCATATGAGGTGACTGGCATCATAGTGGCTTAAACATTCACATTGGCTTCGGGCTCCACATTGTCTTCAGCCATGATAGTGTCATTGGTTTCAGTGGTGTTGTTTGTGGCAGCCTTAGTGTTTTCAACCTCCATCTATTCAACGACTGGAGCATCGGGCACGATCACATTCTCTTCAAGAATGACTGGATCACTTGCAGGGGGTGTGGCTTCTCTTTCTTCTTCTCTTTCTTCTTCTCTTTCTTCATCGGCTCATGCAGCCGGAATGTCTTCAGCAGTCTTGGCTTCAGGAAACACTTGACGTGCTACTGACCTAGTGTGTTGCACTTCTTATTCTAGAATGCTCGACATGGAGACTTGTGGCCTGAGGCCTTTGCGAAGCCTGCGAAATGTTTGCGACGTCTTTGGAGAAGGAGTGGTCTCCATGTAGTTGTCATCATCAAGTACCAAAGAGGTGACTTGAGAAGGTGGAGTACGTGGTGTTTCATCTTGCACAGGGGTGTCTTGTTGTTGGCACTCAGCCCATGAGCCATCTTGAGCAATTGGCGTCAATAGACGACCGATGCTAATAAGTTCACTGCTTGTTGGAGCAAGCGATGATACCGACTGGGGCTCGAGCTGAGGAAGGACTTCATCATCATGCACATTGTCTTCATGACCAATGTCTTTAGCTGCGTTGAGTCAACAGCTGGAACTTCTTCACTTGCTTAAGCCTCTGTGGAAGCAGGCTCATGAATCACAAGGCGACATTCTTGGTTGGTTGAAGCAGGAAGAGCAACTGAGATAGGTTCAACTATGAGGGGCTCTGGGGCAGCAGCATGCTCTTTCTTTGAAGACTTTGAAGCCTTTGTCTTCAATTTCTTCTTGGAGGGAGCATCATCAGATGTATTTTTGAGCTTCCTCTTCCTGGCTTTGGCTTCAACATGCCTGTTTTTCTTCATCTCTGAAGCTGCTAAGGTGACCTTTGGTTTCGAGCCAGTCATACTAGCAGGGAAGACTATGCTTGGTCATTCCTGCCGTTGAGCTTCAGGTTGGGCGTCAGCAGACTTCTTATGTTGCTTGGAAGACATCTTGGGTCGATGTCAGGACGCCCAAGAGCCTTTCTCTTCCCAGCTTCTTTATGATCTTGAACACATTTCTGTGCATAGTACTTCATGCGCTCGCGTGAGCCTTTGGCTTCTTCACACTTCTCGTAGAATTCAGCCTTGAGATCATGCAACATCTTCTTGAAGATTTGCACATCATCCACACTGAGCTTGGCCATGTTTTTCTTGAAATGCACCTTCTGATGATCAATCTTGTTCTTGAGCTTGATGATTTTCTGAGCTAAGGCCAATTCATTTGCAATGGCTCCATGAAATGTGACGCTGATGTCTACTGGCAGCTGCAGGTCATCAATACTGATGCTCTGGTCCTCAAACCATTCATCAATGACGTTGTTCAAAATAACAACATCAAAGAGGGGCAAATCATTGAAGATCTCTGCCTTTTGCTTCCTCTTGGTCGGCATCTCTAGAGCTTCATCACCAAGATCTTCATCACTTGATAGATCAATGGTGTCTTCCTCATTGCGTAGAACGGCAGCAGGAGTTAGGTTGTGTCCAGAAATTTTCTTGGGCCGTTTGGTCTTCTTGGTCCTCTTGGACACACGTGATAGGTCTTCAGACTGCACACTGGGTTCAGGAGGTGCGGTCTTTAATGGCTTCACAGTTGAAGCGGTTGGTGCTGCAGAGGGCTTCGAAGCTTTCGTCTTCTTTTTCTGCTTCGGTGGTGTAGGAGCATCTTCAGAGTCTGCGTCATCTGCAGACTGATCCACCGTGGCCCTCTGAGCAGCAATGTGGGAGAGGAGCCCATCAAAGCTATTGAAGGGGCCAATGACATTGGGATTGGCTTCATGTGTGCCATCCTGTCTTGGAGTAGACGGA
Organism: Triticum dicoccoides; assembly: GCF_002162155.2. NCBI lineage: Eukaryota > Viridiplantae > Streptophyta > Magnoliopsida > Poales > Poaceae > Triticum > Triticum dicoccoides. The sequence continues at coordinate 186,095,266 of NC_041391.1, read as the reverse complement.
CCAGGGTTGAAGTTGAGTCCGAAGGCTTTCCTGTTCTTTATAGTTGACTACTTAGCAAACTGAAAGTTGCGCTTGAAGAGATTGTCATCACGACACCATAACAAGGATGATGGCTCGGCATTCTCAGGCTGCGGTCCTCGGACCATGCAAGGATAGAAACCTTGAGCAATAGCTTCAAGCTTCGACTTCGGTTGCAGATTTCTATAAAGAATATCGCCCCACGGGCGCTTGATGGCATTCTTCTCAGCATATTCAGTAGTGACAAAGTTATACTTGAACCACTGTTCTACCCAATATCTTCGGATCCATTGGGTTCGAGTCTTGCGCTGATTGTAGTTCTCCTCTGGATCGGTCTTGTATATCTCATACAGATCCAGACACAAATCTAGAGGAGTATTGCCACAGTGCTGCCTGCCACCCTTCCTTGCTAATTTCTTAGTGGCCATGATATTCAGACAGATAGGCTTCAGAATAGTGAAAGGCTTCCATCGACTTGTCAAGCAAGAACTGGCTTTAGGGGAGTGAATATGATGCTGTAAGAATTCTACAAATGAATGCAGACTATGAGAACCAAGGGATTCTCCTACGGACATGTACCTGTGACAACATTAGAGATGCAAGGGAAGGGGAAGAGGTCATATGCATTCTTATAAGATTTTGAAGATAAATCAGTTTGAAGACATTGACCTCATAGAGCGAAGACATTAACTTATTTGAAGGGACTTGGTTCTAGATTTGTACGGATCCATGAATAAGTACAAGTGAGTAATCTAACTAGTTATGAAGCATAAATGAACATACTTTGCAAGATATGAGAATCAGAAGGAGACAGATCCAGATTTGGAAGTGTAGAAACCACTTTTGGTTGAAGTGGATGGATATGACAGATCAAAAACACTATAAAAAGTGAGATTTATTTACAACAGATGAACTGCTAGACGAGGCAGATGGGAGGCCGAGCAGTCCAATCTCCCGTGCCCTAACTTGGCAGCAGAAGACACCTACGGTGGTGGCGGAGAAGACAAGGTCCACAGCCGGTGTGAGGACGGTGTCGAAGAGGTCAGGGTAGCTAAGCGCTTTGTCTCCGGCGTTGACATGAGCTAGCGGTGGCGCTAGGGTTTGAGCGAGGTGGCGAGGTGGGAGAGGATATAATGACCGTGCTGGATGCGTATTTATAAGGTAAGGGGCTGTGCAGCGTAATTACGTAGGTGGCCCTGGCAATTCACATCTGATGGACACGTGGCATGCATGCAACTCATTGGAAGTTGTTCCATGTTCCTACGCACACCTGGTTTGTCGAGGGGTCGTTCCGGCTTCTCCGGTATTCAGGCAAAAGAGATATAACATTGAAAGCAGTTTTAAATGTGTGTCTTTGTATCTTCAGTTGACAAGGACCCAGTGAAGACATTCGACATGTTTCAACAGAATGCATATGACTAGATAGATAGAATTTGAGAAAGAAGCACAGAAGGTGTTAGGGTCCGATCGCATTCACTTAGTTCAGAAAATGACAAGTTTGAAGACAGAGCTATAAGTGAATATATATATACAGCCCGTTTATTCTGCTAATATTAGCAGAATAACTATTTTGATAACACTTCCACACTGCATGCTCAATGCAAGTGCACGTCATTGTTTGAACCAAGTGTGCTGCACAACTCAAGCGAGTGAACTTCATGTCAAAAAAAACTGCACGAGTTGTTTTTTCATATTGTTTTCACTCTAATTTTTTAACCGCTTATCGGAACAACGCATATAATATACCGTTGGAAAGCTATGGATTAGGCACAACTTTTCCACGTTGAACACTTTTCGAGATTCCTCGCGGTTTAAGAGCAGTCTCAAAAACGGTGCGATGGATGACCAGTGGCAGCGAGCGTATTTTCGTGATTTTTTCTAAACCGCTCATCAGAATAAAGCAAATGATACGCCATTGGAAAGATATCGTCAAGGCGCATCTTTTCCATATATATTATTTTCTCTAATTCCTTACGGTTTAAGAGCAGTTTCCAATTTAGTAAATCGCGGAATTACGTTTTTTCGAAAATTTTGCAATTTTCAGTATTGTTTTCGCTTTAGTTTTTGAACCGTTTGTCGAAATGAGGCGTGTAATACGTCGTTGGAAAGCTATGGACAAGGCGCAACTTTCATATGTAGAAATGGTTTTGAGATTCCTTACGGGTTTAAGTTAATTTTAAAAATGGTGCGGCGGACGACGAGTGGCAGCGGTCGTTTTTCGTGAAATTTTTACAAAACAGCTTGTCGAAATGATTCAAATGATATGCCGTTGGAAAGTTATCGACAAGACGAAACTTTTTCATATAGAACACACTCTCTAATTCCTTACGGTTTAATAGCAGTGTTAAAATTAGCGAAAAGCGGACACTCAGTTTTTTCGCGACACCAAAATTGTCGTCGAACAGAAGAATGCACTGCTTCAAACTAAAAACCGCACTGCAAAGACAGTCAAGTGCACTGCATCATTTCTTTTTGTCGGACGTAAACTTTCTCGCACAAGTTTTTGTTTTCTTTTTTTCAACTTTATTTTATAACGAGAGTGGACCGTGACACTCCTGAAAGTGAACCGCAACACTACCAAAAATGAACCGTGACACTGCCGAAAGTGCACCGCAGCACTACATGGTCTAGACAAGAGAACTTCATATTTTTTGTTATGAGAATAATAACCATGCTTTATGACAAAGTGAACGTTACACATTTTTCGTAGCAATGAACAACAAACCCCTTAATATTAAGGGGTTTTCTTGATGCAACAAATAATGAAACTGTGGGCATACATACATCCTCTACAGAGCTGAATTAGCTCTCGAGCACCACTAGCAACTAACTGAACCACATGGGCTGCCTTTTGCCGCCTTGCCCACTGCACGCACACGCCTAGCGCACTGCACGCGTGTGCAGTGCACTTTTCTTTCACTGTTCGTGTTTTCTACTTCAAAAAAAGTAAACTAAACCACGAGGACAGCAAAAAATGACTACATAATACACATTCACTACATGATTCATCAACTAGCAAATGATCATCCACAAGTTTTCTTAGTCCGAGTGTGGAGTACACTTCTTTTCTCTTTGTTTGCTTCTTGGCTTCTCTCCTGCAAAAGAAATTAATATGATACCGCAGCAATTAACAAAAACGGACTGCAGTGCCGGGCATCAACACTGCCACTAATGCCCAGCACGTGCAAACATCACCTCTGATAATTTTGGTACGCACCCAAGCTCTACAACACACGCGTAGCCGGACCGCGCGCTCGACGCTGATCAACTGCACGCCGAAGGTGACCGGCAGGGAATCCAACTGCTTCGCCCACAAACTGTAGTCGCGGGCTGCATTCACCCATTAGCTAAACTGCTCGAGTACATAGTGTGCACTTCAAAGACTACAGGCCACATCCAAGCGGATTGTGCATCCGTCGTCCACGAGCTCGGAACTGAGGTTGTGAAGATCCGTGGGGCCATTTCTTCAATGTACACGCTGCTCAGGGGAATTGGCAAGCAGAGAGAGAGAGTTGCCGGATGGGGAAGTTGGTGGCCGCGGCTGGTGGTGCCAGGAGCGCCAGGAGAAGCAGGAGAGTCTCGGATCCAGCCTGAACTGCACAGCAAGCGCGCTCACCGCCGGACCGCACTGCAAGGTCACTAGCCCTAGTATTGTGCTACACCCCTAACCGGACTGCTGCCTGCGCCCACGACGACAAAATGCACAGCACTGACGCCCCAAGTGAACTACAACAATTGTGCTCAAGGTAAAAATCTAAAAAAGCAAAATCTAAAAAAGCGTATTGGGTGAGGTACTCGATGGTCAAACGCGACAGTGGCGCCTTGAAGTGCCTCGATCTGGATCACTGGACGAGGCCAGAGGGGAAGGGGAGGTGAGGGGAGGCAGGGCTGGGGAGGTTATGGTCGCGTCGGCGACTGATTTGGTAGGCTGTGGGGAGCCATTACGGGACGAGGAGGAGCTCGCCGTTGATGAATAGCAGAGGAGGCTTGATGGCGACCTCGTCCTTGCCTAGATCAGACCCGGGGTAAGGAGGGGAGCGAGATCCGGCGAGGTTCAGCCGGGATCCGGCCACGCAGGTGGATCCGGGATGGCGCGGCTCCAAGGGGCGCACGGCGGGGCAGTGCCGGGTAGCGCGCCGGGGCGATGGGTGGGATTGCGAGGCATGACGGGGACGGCGCGCTCCGGCGCAGGTAGTGGGCCATGGTGGTTGGGGTAGGTGGGAGGGAGGTCGCGTCTTCAGAGGCGAGCGGCTGCAGGGGAGAAGGTGGTTAGGGGGTTGGGGTGGGATTTCGGGGAAGAAGGTGGGCTCGCCGGCAAGCAGTGGAAGGCCGCGGGTGGGATGGGGGCTTAGGAGATTGGCGCCGGTTGCGGCGGTGGGGGAAGGGAGGGAGGTAGTGCGGTGGTGGGGCAGGGATGGAGACGAAGACCAGCTTTTATTATTTCGTGTCGGTCGAGAGGCTGTGGGTGTTAGAAGAATAGACCCACCCTATATATACACACATAAACACTATTCTGATCACGGGATCAGAATAACATTCTGATCACAACATGAACTTCCCGAGTAACGCACCTGACCTTCCCCGAGTACAAGGATGAACTTCAGGTAAAATGTGTCTAAATGGGGCTTGTGATATACCATTGAAAAGCTATGAACACCAGTATCATGACCCAAGTTGAATTTTTGGCAAAATGTAAGCGGTTTAAGAGCAGTTTTGAAAACCATTTTTCCTTCACACAAAAAACATGAATCGTATTTTCGATCGCGTTTCTAAACCATTTGTCGGAATGACGCAAATAATATGGCGCTGGAAAGCTGCTGCAAAACCGCTCCTTCCACATGTTGAAAGTTTTCTCTAGTTCCTTATGGTTAAAGAGTAATTTGGAAAATCGTAAAATTTCACAAACCCAACAGCCAAGTTCGTATTTTCGATGGCATTTCTAAACGGCTAATCCAATTTAGGCAAATGATATGGCATTGGAAACTGCGCTACTTTTTCATGTTAAAAGTTTTTTCTAATTTTGAATGGTTTAAAAGAAATTTAGAAAATAATACAAATTCTAGCGAATTTGTATTTTCGAGCTAATTGTTTAACCGTATGTCCTAATGCCGCAAATGATATGGCATTGGAAAGCCTGAGGAAGTGCGAAACTTTTTTGTATCTATTATTTCTCCCAATTCTTTATGGTTTTAAGTCAGTTTCGAAAATGGCGAAAAAGGTATTTTCGCCATATTTTCTACAAACTTTAACGGAATGGCGCAAATTATAAACCGTTGAAAAGCTACGGAAAATGCGAAACTTTTTCATGTTGATGGTTTTCTCTAATTCCTAGCAGTTTTCAAGTAATTGCGAAAACGGCGGGATCATTCATTCTACCTTTATCGCGAAACTGATTCTTCGAAAATGCACCGCGTGTAGACTTGAACTTCTCGGCATGTCTACTTGAACTTCACTCTGTTTTTCACGTGCTTTTTTTGCTCGTAGATCTCCATCCACTACTTGTAGCTCTCCATCCACTCAACGGAATTGAGCAAGTGATATACCGATGGAAAGCTGATGTAAACACGCAACTTTCCCGTGTTGATCGTTTTTTCATACTCGCGATGGTTTAAAAAGTTTTTCATGTGAAATTCATTCAGTGTAGTAGTTGAACTTCTTGCTGTTTTCACGTTGAACTTCTGTGACGTATTTTCATTTGTAATTTTCTCATCCATTTCATCAATGTTACACAAATGATATTCTTTTCCAACAAATCTCTCTCACAATATTTTTTTAACTTTATCCGACCGAAGACTTGAACTTACAAAAATGATATTCCTGTCGTTTTGAAGTAAATTAGAAAATGACAAGATCATGATTTCTGCCTTCATCGCAAATGTGAATGCATTGCGTGAAGTAGTTGAACTTCTCGGGCATGTCTGTTTAAACTTCACTCTGTTTTTTACGAGCCGTATTTTGCACTACGTGAAGTAGTTGAACTTCTGGGGCATGTATGTTTGAACTTCACTCTATTTCACTTTATTTTGTATTTTCCTTATATGAAATGCACACCATGTAGTATGTGAACTTCCGGTTGTCATGACTTTGAACTTCTCTCTGGTTTGACAGAATTATTTTAAAACACAGAAACAATATATTTTTTTATGTATTTTTGGACATCTAAATACACGGTGAACCTCTCTCAAAAGAATTTTTTGAACTTTTCCTTGCCGAGCAATTGAACTTCTAGCAACCATTTTTTTCGTTTATAAGTTGTTTTTAAAAGTGCAAAAAATGTCGTTGTGTTTTTATTTTTTGAACAGGTAAATCCTAGGTTTTAATAAACTCTGAACTTCTCTGTTATTTCAAATTGAACTTCACCTTTTTGTTTTTTGAGTAAAGATGTATTAGATTTTTATACCGAAAAAATCGAACATGGAAATACAAGGTGAACCTCTCTCGCAAGAATTTTTGAACTTCTCCCGATAGAGCACTTGAACTTCTTTCAACAAACCTTTTAAGATTTTATTTTTCTACACTTCTATTCTCACCTAAAATGAATTCTTCACAGTACTTGAACTTCTCATTGTTTTCACTATGACTTCTGTCACATTTTTTATGTACATCGAATTACGCGTTATTGATGCTCGGACGCCATTTTTTGCCATTTTAAAACATGTAATTGGAGGTCCGACGTCCCGCAATATAAATTCTGAACCGTGCACGGAGGTGCACGTGAACTTCTTGCAACAAATCTGAGCACATTTTTCGCATGTGAATTTTGCATACAAACATTTATTTTTGAACTTCTATTTTTTGTATGTAAGAACTTCTGATTTATTTCAAAAATAATGGAAAAGCATACCCATAGCACAAGCACACCGAACACACGCACACATGACCATCTTATAAAATCCTAGTCTTTAATAACATATAAAAACATAGAAATTGGTTTTATTTATTTTAGTAACAGAAAAAAATCATATTCTTTTAATAACATCAAGCCGCTCAGTGTTTTAGATTTGAACTTCAAGGGTTTTTTTAAAGGGAGAAAGTCCCTTTTTTATAATTTTGTGTTGAAATGCTTCATTTTTTTAGTTTGGCCTTCTTTGGTTTGTAATAAACATTGGACTTTTTCGCCTTTTAAATTTGAACATCTAGGTTTTCTAGAAATGGGAAACTCCCGTTTTTAATATAAATTTTGGAATGATCAACTTTTTAAATTTGAACTTCTAGATTTTTTAAGAAATAGGGAAAATGCTTTTTTAAAATATTTATTCGACTGCTCCGGCTTTTTATTTGAACTTCTCATTTTTTTCTTTAGTACGTGAAAATACAAGTTTTTCTAGGAAATACCGAACCGCTTTGGTTATTCAATTCAAATTTCTAGATTGTTTAGAAATGTCGAAAATCCTTTTTATATGAATTTGTCACTCCTTCATTTTTATTTTGAACATCTAATTTTTTCTTTAGTAGCAGTTACAAATCTGAGTTTTTTGTAATCATTGAACTGCTATGTTAATATAATATGAACTTCTCAAAAAAATTAGAAACGGGAAAATTCATTTCTATTATAAATATTGAACTGGTCTGTTCTTTAAATTTGAACTTCTTGTTTTATTGCTTTTGTATAGGAAAATAATTTATTTTTTCATAAATTTTGAATTAATCCTTTTATTGAAAAAAAATTGTGACATGAATGCCCCTGAACTTTTTTTATGGCGAACCACCCCATGTTTGATTTTCGAACATTTTAATTTGTATTTTCTAAACTTCCTGATCTTTTAGATCCCAAACTTGCGTAAACTATTTTTTATTGTTTGTCAAACCATACTTCTATTTATTTAGTGAGCGAGCTTCTAAATTTTGAAAAGTGAGTGTCTATTTTTTTAATGCACCGAGAGACGGTCAAATATAAAAGTTGTAAGTTTTTTAGATAGGAAAACAACCTTTTTGTGAACATGTATTAAGACCACACACACACATTGGAGGACCTTTGCAACACACACACACACAAGAGCACACACAAATGCTCAACAAAATAAAAAAACCTGAGTGCACACATGTGAGCTCGCAACACACATGCAAATGCATGAGCACACACACAGGAGACATCACAGTCCGGACGCACGCACCAGACACACTAGTCTTATTAGTAATTATACTTCATAGCACTCTTTCTTGATTTTGACTTTCATGGAACCCTTGTTTTGAACTTCTGATTCTGAATATCTTCATATAATCACGAGGGCAACAGGTTTGACTGTATGAACATTCAATTATCTGCACTCAACTCTGAAGTATACTGTTGTAGTTCTAGAGCAACCTCTGCCATTCAGTTATCTGAACTCTAGCTAAAGTTGTTCAACTTCGTGCCAAATTGCAGATGAGCACTTACGTGTAGCAGTAGTAGGGGGCGAAGCTTCATGACATGGGCTAAGTGGGGATGACGACGGCAGGTCTTGCAGCCTGCAGCAGCCACAAAAAACGGAGCATGTACACAAACTCATGGATAGTAAAGGCTTCTGCATTTTTGCGCAAACTTTTTCTTGGTACACATATGTGACCTTCTCCCATCTTTTTATTTGAACTTATTTTCAGGAGAAATTTGCTGCCGTCAATTTTCTTCACATATAAGGTAAGACAAACAAACTCATTTTAGCAAAGCTAGATGGTGGTCAGAAAATTTGGCATGTTGTCGACATAGGTACACAAGTAACTGAATTTTCATTTGAGGTAAGTTATGCAAATATGAGCACACAAAAAAACCACAAAAGCAACATACACTTGACCATTTTCTGATGAGTAGCTATACTAATGCATTCTTTTTCCAGTTTTAGATTGTTCAAATCTGCCTACAAGAATAATATGTGGACTAAACTGGAGGGATTTGAGTTTCAGAAATGAAAGGAAGTTGCAGCACGCTCCAACTCCCTGAGAAGAAGAAGAACCAGGGACAGCTCGTTATGCGTTCGAGGTGCGCATGAGCAGTTGCTGGACGCAACAGGAGCAAGGGGTGGGTCTGTCATGTGTTTGAGGTGTTGACCACCGTCGACGCAGACAAACGTGTGCCAGGTGGGATCAACCGTGTTGGTATAGTAAACTGCTGCTAGTCCAACCACTGATCCGTCCGCAGTTCACATAACGCCCAACCTGCAATAGAACACGAAGAAATCAGAGCTACGCGAACTTGGAGAAAAGAGGAGCGCAAGGAGTAGTGTCTCTCGCCGGCAGCGTCAGTGCGTGCACACCAGTGGAGTGGATCGAACGAGCAGCACCTTAGGACGAGGGAGGAGGCGTGCAGCTGCAAGGTTAGATGGGAAATGGGGGATCTCGGTCGCGTGCAGACGAGCCAGGGGATGCAGTGACTGGCGAATGTGCGGCGGTGGGGGTGTGGTGGGGATCGAGGGTGGCAGCGGGAGGCGATTTGGGAATGGAAAGAGGTGCGCTAGGGCTGGGGCGGCGGCCGCAAGAGGCGCGCCGGGGCTGGGGCGGCGGTTGCAAGAGGCGCGTCGGGCCGGCAGGAGGCGCGTCGCCGGAGCCGGGGGATGGAGGTGGGTTGCGGGTGGATCGGCGCCGCCTTGGGGATTCTGGGATCGGGACGGGCCAACGCAGTTGGTTTTCTGTGGATCTCGGGAAAGAATGATCGGACGTCGTGATCCAAATAGTTATTCTAATTCTAGGATTAGAATAGTGTCATTCTATATATATATATATATCAGAAAAAGACCAAATCAACATTGCAAAGATAAACCTTGAAGTCAAATCAATGTTTAAGACAAACCAAATGCGAAGATAATGCAGTCATGACGCCAAATAAAAATCTACGAGAAAGTTTGGTGGTGGCGTTACCCACCGTATAGGAAGTGTTAGATCCATACACGGCGCATAATTATCGTGGCGCTCCGAAGTCAAATTCTGCATTAATGTATTCACAGTTAGAGTGTATGTCTTCATTGATTAAAGATATACGTTACTTTGTGTGTTGCACATCTAAGTCATCAACATGCACAAGCGTTAGGATGTGTGTTCAATCACAGGACATTTGAGGATTCTAAGATATTTAGCTCACACCGCAACTTGCAAGACCTTTTCTCATCCAAGGGCTTTGTGAAGATATCTGCGAATTGCTCTTCAGTGTTGACGTGATTGATATCAATATCTTCCTTCATGACACGATCTCTGATAAAGTGATGACGAATTAGAATGTACTTTGTCTTCGAGTGCTGAACTAGATTGTTGGCAATCTTCATGGCGCTTCCATTGTCGTAGTAAAGTGGCACATGCTTCGGGTGGATGCCATAGTCCTTGAGTGTTTTCTTCATCCATAGAAGCTGAGCACAGCAAGATCCAGCAGTAATGTATTCGGATTCAGGAGTGGAGAGTGATACACAGTTCTGCTTCTTTGAAGACCAACAGACAAGAGATCGTCCAAGAAAGTGACATGTGCCCGATGTGGACTTGCGATCAACCTTGTCACTAGCATAATTAGCATCTGAGAATCCAACTAGATCAACCTCTGAGCCCTTTGGATACCATAATCCTAGTGTTGGGGTGTAAGCCAAATATCAAAGAATTCACTTCAGAGCTAAGTGATGTGTTTCCTTTGGTGCCACTTGGAATCGGGCACACATGCAAATGCTAAGCATTATATCAGGCCTATATGCACATATGTAAAGTAAAGAACCAATCATAGAGCGGTATACCTTTTGATCGAACTCTTTACCATTATCGTCAAGGCCCAATTGGCCTTTTGTTGGCATTGGCGTCGTGTACCCTTTGCAGTCTTGCATTCCAAACTTCTTTAGGCAATCTTTGAGATATTTCTCTTGTGAAATGAAGATGCCATTGCTCTCACTACAAAAAAAAAGACACATCTGTAACATTTTGGGCCGAACGAATTTTTTTCCTGTCATACTTATGACACTTCTATGACAATAATTGTGACAAAACCCGGTATCATCATAGATGTTGTGGGGTCCTACTTCTATGACAAAAAATCATGACAGAAAATGGGCTTTTCATCATGGGCGGGCCGAAGACGCAACTGCATGACATTCTTTGGGCCGTCCATGACAAAAAAAACCGTGGTAGAAGCGAGGGTGAGGAAAATATCGGGGAGTTCCCCATTACAGGGGCTGATCTGGGGTTGAGCGATGCACATTTCTCTCGTACGTACACGCGTGTCTGCGAGGCGTTGCGCTCTAACTGAACCAGAGAGAGGCGTTGGGCTCTAACTGAACCCGAGCGATTGAACTGCAGGCTACGCGTTACACTAAACCTGAGCGATCGATCGATGGCTGTTAACTGAACCCGATCGAGCGATTCCTTTGCTCGCTACTGCTGCTAACTGAAGCCGATCAAACACTAATGCCTCCTTCCCTTGATGAATAATGAGCGTTGTTGGGGGGTTTGTTTGAAGATTTCCCAGTGGGGGTTGGATGAACAGGACCCCGTGGTAGTAGAGGCCGTTGTCGCTGGATGAACAGTACCCCAATCAATCGAGCAGGTGGATGAACATGACCCCATGGAGGGATGGATGAACAGGACCACGTGGAGGGCTGGTTGAACAGTAGTCGGTCGAAGGCTTGTTGAACCGTAGCCGGTGGAGGGCTGGATGAATGGTAGCCTATGGAGGGGTGGTTGAACAGGACCCCCGTGAAGAGGGCTGGTTGAACAGTACCCGGTGGAGGAGCGCGTGGTGGTGGCTGGATGAACAGGAGCCCGTGGATGAACAGTCGCACATGGAGGCTGGAGGAGATGGACGGTGGATGAACAGTCACAGGTGGAGGCTGGAGGAGGTCGACAGTGGATGAACAGTCGTAGGTGGAGGCTGGAGGAGGTCAACGGTGGAGATGAACAGTATCCCGTGGAGTCCTGTTTTGTGGTACGCCACACCCCTCCTGATGAACAGGACCCCCATTTTGACCGTAATACTCCAACACAAGTCTGTTTCCTCTGTTTTATGGTACGCCACACCCCTCCCGATCAAAAGGACCCCGTTTTGACCGTAGGAGGTCCGTTTCCTTCGTTTTGCGGTACGCCAGACCCTTCCTGATGAACAGGATCCCGTTTCCACCGTGGCCGGTCGAACACAAGGCTGTTTCCTCCGTTCTGCTGTATGCCAGGCCTCGTTTCCATCGCATGTTCCATCCAAGCCGGTTGGCTCCCAATGAACAACACGCGTTCCGTTGCCTCCCAATGAACACGACACATTTTGTTGCCTCCCCATGAACACGACAACGACGCAATTTCTCCATTCCGACCCAGCCATAGCCATGTACACGAGCCCTGGCCGTACGTATGCGCGAGTAGGTGTTCGAGACCCCGCCCGTATGTAGGTACGTGGCCATATTTACTTTCTTGCACCCTGACTGATGTATGTACATGTACATGCTACGTGCACGCTGTCGGATATCGGGTTCCGGCAAAACCCTTAAGGTTCAAACTCTGGGGTGCGCACGAAGATCTTTTCCCTACCGAACCACGCCCAAAAGCCTCGTCGTGGATCTAAGCTACACATGAACAACACAAGGGACACAAGGTTTATACTGGTTTGGGCCACCGTTGTGGTGTAATACCATAATCCAGTGTGTGGTTTGGTGGATTGCCTCTGGGGCTGACGAAGAACAATACAGAGGAAGAACAGCCTCGTGAGGGGTGTTCTTGAGCTGGTACGGTGTTCTACTTGGGATGGATTCGATTGGCCCTAGATGAGATCTAGTTGCCCTCTACTGTGGTGGTGGCTATCTCTATTTATAGAGGCCCTGGTCCTCTTCCAAAATATTGAGCAGGAAGGGAGCCAACAATAGCCATTTTGAAGGGGGGCAGCTAGTACAAGCTATCCTGACTAAAGTTGGTCTTCGACTGCCAAAGGCACTGGCGATGACGCCGCCTTGGGCTCCACGGTGACCTCCGTCCTGCCGCTCTGCTGGTCTTGGTCTCGATGCACCGATATGGTAACCTTTGCTTGATGCCTCGGTACTCCGCGCCTACGCTTGCCCCCTTTGCACCAAAGAGTAAACGAGGACACTGCGCTGGCTGGCGCCCGCCTGGTCTCAATCGTCATGGCATGCGTCACGAGCACCTCGCGAGGTACTCCTTGCCTTGATCTCTTCGCCTCCTCGCGAGCCTGCCTGGTGAGGCCGCCCCTAGGGAAGCCTTGCGTCGTTTGCCCTGTGAGGCTTGGTCCCTCGCGAGGGTCTCGAGCTTGGGTTGATAAAGACGGGCCGTACTGGGCCTCTGCTTGAGCCACGCAGCAGGCCGCAGGCAGGCAAGTCTGGGGACCCCCGTTCCCAGAATGCCGACAGTAGCCCCCGGGCCCAAGGCACGCTCGGACTTGGCTGGGCAGCGAAGCCAAAGGGCAAGTGCGGAGCGCCGCGGGCCCCAACAGCCTGTAGCCTTGGTCGCCGCGTGGCGGTTGATTGGACGCGGGCATCTCCGCTTCCCCATGCTCCCCCAATATCCTCCTGGCTAGGCGGCCACGAAGCTTTACATAGTTATTCCCTCCTTGCTGCCCGCATGCTTCCTATTCCCCTTTCTTCCTTGAGCCTCTGTTTCCACCTCCAATGTGACTTGTGCTCTGCCCCCTTCCGTTGCCATGGCGCCAACAAAAAAGGAGAAAGGGAAGAAGCCCGCACCCTCGTCTAGCTCGCCTCCGGCAATCGCGCCCGCCGTCGGCCGGTCGCTGATACTCAACCCAGAAGCCTTGAACAAGGTCCGCTCTGCCCTCACCTCCAGCTTTAACGAGTGCGGAAGGACGACGGCTTGACCTGCGTCTCATGCCTCCTTCAACAGGATCATCACGGAGGTTCGATTCTTCGCCGACGCCCTGTGGGCTGGCCTGGTTCCTCCTTTCTCTGCCTTTTTCAATGCAGTGCTTTCCCACTATCAGATCCACATGATGCATCTTGACCCTCAATCCGTTACCCTTCTTGCTATCTTTGCCTTTGTCTGCGAAGCCATGGTGGGCATTGCCCCTTCCATTGCCCTCTTTCGCCACTTCTTCTCCTTGTGCCTGACCAACCCATTGCAGTGCTCGGGGTGCGTGAGCTTCCAGGCCGTGCCAGAGACAGCCGCCTCGGGGATTGATTTTGGCCTTCCACCTTCCAGGAGCGAGTTCCGGACGCGATAGCTGTACGTGGATGTCGGGGTGCCCAGCCCCCTTCCCACGCATCCGACATTGCCTGCTATCCCCAATCCAGGTTGGGGCCACGAGAAGCTCTGGAGCCCCTGGCTCTCCTTCGTCTGGTGCCGATTCGAGAGGTTGAGGGCGCTTGGCGTGATGGCACCCCAGGTGGTGAAGGAGTTCCTTCAGAGTTGCATCGCTCCTCTCCAGCGTCACTCCCGACCGATGTGGACCCTGACTGGGCATCAGGACCGCATGAGGCTCCAGGAGGAGGATCTTGCACCTGAAACGCATAAGAAGGTGCTAGAGGTCTTGACTGGCGACCCCTCTCCGAGCTACATCCGGCATGGGGGCAGCCTCCTGTATCTCTGCTTGGGCGGGGCTGCGTTCGTGAGGAAGATGCCTCACTTTGACGAATGGGGGTTGCACCCGACCGGCCTCGTGGGGCCTCGCAGAAATCCCGTCGCCATGGCTCCTTTCCCCACCGCCAACATCGATCTTGCCTAAGGAAGGGGTGCAGGAAGGCAAGCATCGCTAGAGGATGGGGGATCCGGTGTCGAGATGCCGATGTCGCGCGGGGCTCCTGAGGCGTCATCCTCCGGATCTTGCGGAGCTTGTCCTGAGGCGGTCATTGATGAGGGGATGCAACTGTGGCTTGTTGGGGAACGTAGTAATTTCAAAAAAATTCATACGCACACGCAAGGATCATGGTGATGCATAGCAACGAGAGGGAAGAGTGTTGTCCACGTACCCTCGTAGACCGAAAGCGGAAGCGTTAGAACAACGCGGTTGATGTAGTCGTACGTCTTCACGATCCGACCGATCCAAGTACCGAACGTACGGCACCTCCGAGTTCAGCACACGTTCAGCTCGATGACGATCCCCGGACTCCGATCCAGCAGGGTGTCGGGGATGAGTTCCGTCAGCACAACGATATGACCGACGCAGGGCTTCGCCTAAGCATCACAACGATATGACCGAGGTGGAATATGGTGGAGGGGGGCACCGCACACGGCTAAGGAACGATCACGAAGATCAACTTGTGTGTCGTGGGGTGCCCCCTGCCCCCGTCACTACTAGGAAAAGGGCTATAGATAGGATTGACACTTCCCTGGTGCGCCACTACTATATACTAATGGAGCACCAGTTGGTGATGCGCCATTAGTGTGGAAGACACTAATGGCGCACCACATAAAAGGTGCGCCACTAGTTATAATTTTTTTTTCATTTTTACATACATACTAATGGCGCATCAGACTGAAGTGCGTCATTACTAGTTCTAACTAGTAATGGCGCACCAGACAAGGAGTGCGCCAGTACTGAATTTTTTTTTATTCTTTTTTTTTTGCAAAACTACTAATGGCGCACCGCCACTGGGTGCACCATTAGTAAGCTTCC
>NC_041391.1:186025235-186079470 GCF_002162155.2 Triticum dicoccoides | reverse complement strand
AGGACCAAGAGGAGGACGAGGAGGAGGAGGAGACTGCTCCCAGTGCAGCCTCGCCGTCGCTAGGGAGAGCGGGGCAGCCTGCTCCACCACTGCGGCCACTCTGGCAGGTGACTGTGCGGCGTCCTGCAGCGAGGTGCTTCCCTTCGCCCCACCCCCTCTGCATTCTTCTCCCGCTCCCTCCCTGTTCGCCGCACCCACCCGCTCCCCCTTTTCGCTGCGGGACCCCCTCCAGCCCGGCGACCGACGGCGATTCAAGGCGGTGGTGGCTGCCAGCGAGGTTACTCCCGCACCACCTCGTCGCTCATCCCATCCGCTTGCTAGATCCTAGGTTTTGGCCCCCAGTTTGCATCGTACGAGCGAACCCTAGGTTTTGTTCATGAGATGAAATAGGGTTGCTGTTGAGGGGTAATTTGGGAGAGGAGAGGCATAATGGGCCACATTATGTGTGGACTAATCGATTTCTGGTAGCATCGGTCAAGCCGTGTGCGTGCAAACTGCAAGGAGAGAAAGCTCTCCGCCTCCTATCTGTCTATGTTGTGTGCTGGAACAACGGAAAGAAGGGCCAAAGTTGCCTTTTCCTTGGCCGGGTAAAAGGAGTTAATTGATTTTTTTGGAGTCAAAGTGTTAATTGATTTTGTTATGTGAAGAACGAGGAATTTGACAAAGTGACACGCCTTTGTCTAACACGTGGGGTTTGGGGCCACCTGTAAATGTGTCATTTGTGTCAAAGTGCAAATAAACGTGTGGCATCTTGTCGTTTTTCGGTAAAACACTTCCCTCAAGCCAAATCATGAGAAGCACATTCAGCTTCCATGCGTTTTATTAAGAGGCTGCTTGATTAGGGCACACAAGCAAATGCCAGCGAACTTCAGGGTTAATTTATTGTAAGCAAGCGAACTTCAGGGTTAATTTTGGGACTTGGGAATTTGTTCTTTCTTACTACAGTCTTGCTGCTATAGTATGGCTCTGTTCTTGGTGGAGGTTTCATTACTTGTTTTGTGTGGCTTAGCTTATATTTTAGTGGAATTTGTGTGATATGTTTGGCTGGACTATGCTCTTTTCACAGTTATAGTGTTGTCACTTTACAGCTTGGATGCTTGCCATACCAGACCATCAGTGCTCCGCTGTTATGATAAACTGTTCAATTCTTTGCATGGTTCTGTCTTTTTTCTATGATGGCAAGGGACACTGGTTGCTTATGCACAGAGTTGGGTTTTATGCGTCAAACAATCCATTTTGACAAGGCTCATTGATGGGTACTTTTTTTACTGGGTGCATTTATTTATATTATATCATATTGCTTCTATATCTGATCCACCATTGCTTGTACTAGTTTGTCAAGAATACATGTCTGTATAGCACAGAGAGCACCACAAGTTAAACACCTCAATCTATTAGTATTTGTCTGCATTTTCTCACATTCTTCTTGTATCTGATCCAGTATTGCTTGTAGTGGTTTGTCCAAAATGTTGAATGGTACTGCCTAGAGATGCATATATTCACCTCTTCAGAGGCCAACATATTTTCCATGTTGTGATGGAGGCCTTTTTTTTTAACACTGGGCTTTGCCACCTGTTGTTTGTCCTGTAAATATTGGACAGATATTTAAGCAAGTAGCACATTGCCTTGTCCACCTGGGATAATGATTTTGCAGGTACCCCGAGAGGCCCTTGAGTTTGACGAAATGTCGATTAACTTCCGTTCCGGCAAATTCGGGTACTCCATATGTCCTATTTTCAGCAAAGGTCATGCTGAAATTTTCCGTGAATTTTAGCATGACTTTACTAAAAATAGGACATATGGGGTACTTGCGACTAATGCCTGTTATCATGCATGTTTTATGATCTGTTGTAAGGGTACTAATTGGTCTCTTCTGCTTCTTATCAGAGATGGCGGGAAGCAGCCACCACCGCTCCACGACACCGCAGTACGAGTTGGATGCTTCTGAGTTCTTCACTATCATACTTGAGACTTTAGTATCATCGATGACGCAGGTATATAAAACGAGAGATCTCCCCTTCACCCATCTCATTATGATATCTGTTGTTTTCTACATCACTCATTGTCCCAAACTGCAGAGGCTGCCTGACAGTTTTATGAACATGCTGATGGGTGAAGATCCGCCAAATAATGTGAAGCTGCGACAGGCCGGCAGCGGGTTTCGCAAGCAGTGGGATGTGGAGTTGGTGATCAAGGAGGGCCACATGTACTTGTCTCGTGGGTGGGAGAAGTTCTACCGTGCCTATGACCTGCGGCTGGGGTACTTCCTTCTCTTCAGGTACGATGACGACGCCACCATGCTCATCGTGAAGGTGTTCAACACGACTATGTGTCGCATGCGCTACGCTGACGATGATGATGCCGGTACGTTCTGCCTCTTCTTATTCCTCTACATTTGGCTTTGTCTCACATCGATTGTTAACGGTCATTGTTGCATTTTGGACAGATAATGGGAGGAGCAGCAGCAACACTGGCAACAGCGATTCTGGCTGTAGCGAAAGCAGCAACTATTCTGGCTGTAGCGAAAGCAGCAGCGATTCTGGCAGCATCATAGACAACAAGAAGGATGATCCGGACTGGAGTGCGGGAGAAGAGGAGCAGAGTGGGGATCAGGAGTTGCAGGATGACGATGGGCATCAGGCTAAGGATGACCTAGCGCTGGTGGTGGCTGACCAAGGGCAAGAGATGGTGGTGGCTGACCATGGGCAAGAGATGGTGGTGGCTGACCATGGGCAAGAGATGGAGGTGGCTGAGGATGACCTAGCGATGGTCGTGCCTGAAGGTGGCCTCGCGATGGTGGTGGTGCCTGACAATGACCACGCACCGGTGGTGGCGCCGGCGATCCCACAGCTGGGCGACATGACCACGCCAATTGTGGTAGAAGACTACATCCCACTGCCTCCACTGCCTCCACCGCCTCGCCGCTCTTGGCGCATCAGGCTGAGGAAGGAGAAGGAGAAGGAGAAGAACAATGCATGAGAACTGAACTTTGTCAGGTATGTCAGATCTCCAAGATGATATATATATATACTTAGTTACCTATGTTATCTCTAATATGCTTAGTTTCCTATAGGTTAGCTTCATTTTACCTAAGTTGGCTCTAATATGCTAACTTAGAGCTTAATTATATGCTTAGTTTCCTATAGGTTAGCTCCAAAATAACTTATGTTAGCACAAAATGATCAAGTTTACATAATAAGCTTATAGTCTTTTTCTTATTCTTCTTCTTTTCCAAAATGACATAGGTTAGCTTCATTTTACCTAAGTTGGATCTAATATACTAACTTAGAGCTTATATGCTTAGTTTCCTATAGGTTAGCTCCAAAATAACTTATGTTAGCACAAAATGATCAAGTTTATATAATAAGCTTATAGTCTTTTTCTTATTCTTCTTCTTTTCCAAAATGATATAGGTTAGCTTCATTTTACCTAAGTTGGCTCTAATATACTAACTTAGAGCTTATATGCTTAGTTTCCTATAGGTTAGCTCCAAAATAACTTATGTTAGCACAAAATGATCAAGTTTACATAATAAGCTTATAGTCTTCTTCTTATTCTTCTTCTTTTCCAAAATGACATAGGTTAGCTTCATTTTACCTAAGTTGCCTCTAATATGCTAACTTAGAGCTTATATGCTTAGTTTCCTATAGGTTAGCTCCAAAATAACTTATGTTAGCACAAAATGATCAAGTTTACATAATAAGCTTATAGTCTTCTTTTTATTCTTCTTCTTTTCCAAAATTCTTCTTATTCTTGTTCTAGTGTTCTTCTTCTTCTAGTATTCTTCTAGTCTTCTTCTTCTTCTTCTTCTAACTTGTTTATCATTTTGCAAATTTGATTTAATTCACGGAAGCTTCCATGGATGGAGTGCTTATTTTCCATTTGTGTTTTTATTTTGTATCAATGTGAAACTTTTGTGAATTGATGGATAACGGTGTTGGATGAACAATGTGAAACTTTTGTAATATGTAACGATGGAACTATGTGCTGGCTATGTATGTATATATGATGGAACTTATGTGTTGGCTATGATTGTTATATGGATGCTTGTTGTATATATATGTGTTGGATTTCTCATATGTGAAATAGTGACCTGGCATTAAGAAAAAAAATTAAAAAAATTGTTACTAATGGCGCACTACCATGTGGTGCGCCATTAGTATAGCAGACACTAGTGGCGCACTATGGGCAAAACTAATGGCGCACTGCGTGGTGCGCCATTAGTACACCAGATACTAATGGCGCACCAGTGGTGTGCCATTAGTAAAAAATACTAGTGGCGTGATACTAATGGCGCACCGGTAGTGCGCCATTAGTAGGCAAAACCGGTGCGCCATTAGTAGGCCTTTTCCTAGTAGTGCGTATATAAAGGAGCTAAGGGGGAGGGGGTGGCCGGCCAAGGAGGGCGCGCCAAGGGGGAGTCCTATTCCCACCGGGAGTAGGACTCCCTTCTTTCCTAGTTGGAGAAGGACAAGGGGGGAAGGAGGAGGAAGAGGGGAAGGAAAGGGGGGCCGCCGCCCCCCTCTCCTTGTCCTATTCGGACTAGGGGGGAGGGGGCACGGCCAGCCCCTTGCCTCCTCTCTTTCTCTCCACTAGGGCCCATGTAGGCCCATTAAGCCCCCGGGGGGGTTCCGGTAACCCCCCGGTACTCCAGTAAAATCCTGATTTCACCCGGAATGATTCCGATATCCAAATATAGGCTTCCAATATATCAATCTTTATGTCTCGACCATTTCGAGACTCCTCGTCATATCCGTGATCACATCTGGGACTCTGAACAACCTTCAGTACATCAAAACTTATAAACTCATAATAAAACTGTCATCGTAACGTTAAGCGTGCGGACCCTACGGGTGCGAGAACTATGTAGACATGACCTAGAACTGTTTCCAGTCAATAACCAATAGCGGAACCTGGATGCTCATATTGGCTCCTACATATTCTACGAAGATCTTTATCGGTCAAACCGCATAACAACATACATTGTTCCCTTTGTCATCGGTATCTTACTTTCCCGAGATTCGATCGTCGGTATCCAATACCTAGTTCAATCTCGTTACCAGCAAGTCTCTTTACTCGTTACGTAATGCATCATTCCATAACTAACTCATTATCTACATTGCTTGCAAGGCTTATAGTGATGTGCATTGCCGAGAGGGCCGAGAGATACCTCTCCGACAATCGGAGTGACAAAACCTAATCTCGAAACATGCCAACTCAACATGCACCTTTGGAGACACCTGTAGAGCTCCTTTATAATCACCCAGTTACGTTGTGACGTTTGGTAGCACACAAAGTGTTCCTCCGGTAAACGGGAGTTGCATAATCTCATAGTTGTAGGAACTTTGTATAAGTCATGAATAAAGCAATAGCAACATACTAAACAATCAAATGCTAAGGTAACAAAATGGGTCAAGTCAGTCACATCATTCTTCTAATGATGTGATCCCATTAATCAAATGACAACACGTGTCTATAGTTAGGAAACACAACCATCTTTGATTAATGAGCTAGTCAAGTAGAGGCATACTAGTGATGTTAAGTTTGTCTATGTATTCACACATGTATTATGTTTCCGGTTAATACAATCCTAGCATGAATAATAAACATTTATCATGATATGAGGAAATAAATAATAACTTTATTATTGCCTCTAGGGCATATTTCCTTCAGTCTCCCACTTGCACTAGAGTCAATAATCTAGATTACACAGTAATGATTCTAACACCCATGGAGTCTTGGTGCTGATCATGTTTTGCTCGTGGAAGAGGCTTAGTCAACGGGTCTGCAACATTCGTATCCGTATGCATCTTGAAAATCTCTATGTCTCCCACCTGGACTTGGTCCCGGATGGAATTGAAGCGTCTCTTGATGTGCTTGGTCCTCTTGTGAAATCTGGATTCCTTTGCCAAGGCAATTGCACCAGTATTGTCACAGAAGATCTTCATTGGTGCCGATGCACTAGGTATGACACCTAGATTGGAAATGAACTCCTTCATCCAGACTCCTTCATTTACTGCTTCCGAAGCAGCTATGTACTCCGCTTCGCATGTAGATCCCACCACGACGCTTTGTTTAGAACTGCACCAACTTACAGCTCCACCGTTTAATAAGAACACGTATCCGGTTTGCGATTTAGAATCGTCCGGATCAGTGTAAAAGCTTGCATCGACGTAACCATTTACGACTAGCTCTTTGTCACCTCCATAAACGAGAAACATATCCTTAGTCCTTTTCAGGTATTTCAGGATATTCTTGACAACTGTCTAGTGATCCACTCCTGGATTACTTTGGTACCTACCTACCAAGCTTATTGCTAAGCATACGTCAGGTCTGGTACACAACATTGCATACATGATATAGCCTATGGCTGAAGCATAGGGAACATCTTTCATTTTCTCTCTATCTTCTGCTGTGGCCGGGCATTGAGTCTGACTCAACTTCACACCTTGTAATACAGGCAAGAACCCTTTCTTTCCCTGATCCATTTTGAACTTTTTCAAAACATTATCAAGGTATGTGCTTTTTGAAAGTCCAATTAAGCGTCTTGATCTATCTCTATAGATCTTGATGCCCAATATATAAGCAGCTTCACCGAGGTCTTTCATTCAAAAACTTTTATTCAAGTATCCCTTTATGCTATCCAAAAATTCTATATTATTTCCAATTAACAATATGTCATCTACATATAATATCAGAAATGCTACAGAGCTCCCACTCACTTTCTTGTAAATACAGGCTTCTCCAAAAGTCTGTATAAAACCATATGCTTTGATCACACTATCAAAGCGTTTATTCCAACTCCGAGATGATTGCACCAGTCCATAAATGGATCGCTGGAGCTTGCACACTTTGTTAGCACTTTTTGGATCAACAAAACCTTCTGGTTGCATCATATACAACTCTTCTTCTAGAAATCCATTCAAGAATGCAGTTTTGACATCCATTTGCCAAATTTCATAATCATGAAATGCAGCAATAGCTAACATGATTCGGATAGACTTAAGCATCGCTACGGGTGAGAAAGTCTCATCGTAGTCAACCCCTTGAACTTGTCGAAAACCTTTTGCAACAAGTCGAGCTTTATAGACAGTTACATTACCATCAGCGTCAGTCTTCTTCTTAAAGAACCATTTATTCTCAATGGCTTGACAATCATCGGGCAAGTCAACCAAAGTCCATACTTTGTTTTCATACATGGATCCCATCTCAGATTTCATGGCCTCTAGCCATTTTGCGGAATATGGGCTCATCATCGCTTCCTCATAGTTCGTAGGTTCATCATGGTCAAGTAACATGACTTCCAGAATAGGATTACCGTACCACTCTGGTGCGGATCTTACTCTGGTAGACCTACGAGGTAAAGTAGAAACTTGATCTGAAGTTTCATGATCAATATCATTAGCTTCCTCACTGATTGGTGTAGTTGTCACAGGAACCAGTTCTTGTGATGAACTACTTTCCAATAAGGGAGTAGATACAGTTATCTCATCAAAACCTTTTGGATCGACAAAACGTTGGAGCTTGCACACTTTGTTAGCACCTTTTGGATTGACAAAACCTTCCGGTTGCATCATATACAAGTCTTCTTCCAGAAATCCATTCAGGAATGCAGATTTCATATCCATTTGCCAAATTTCATAATCATAAAATGCGGCAATTGCTAACATGATTCGGACAGACTTAAGCATCGCTACGGGTGAGAAAGTCTCATCGTAGTCAACTCCTTGAGCTTGTTGAAAATCTTTCGCAACAAGTCGACCTTTGTAGACAGTTACATTACCATCAGCGTCAGTCTTCTTCTTGAAAATCCATTTATTCTCGATAGCTTGCCGATCATTAGGCAAGTCAACCAAAGTCCATACTTTGTTCTCATACATGGATCCCATCTCAGATTTCATGGCCTCAAGCCATTTCGCGGAATCTGGGCTCATCATCGCTTCCTCATAGTTCATAGGTTCTCCATGGTGAAGTAACATGACTTCCAGAATAGGATTACCGTACCACTCTGGTGCGGATCTTACTCTGGTAGACCTACGAGGTTCAGTAGTAACTTGATCTGAAGTTTCATGATCAATATCATTAGCTTCCTCACTGATTGGTGTAGTTGTCACAGGAACCGGTTCTTGTGATGAACTACTTTCCAACAAGGGAGCAGGTACAGTTACCTCATCAAGTTCTACTTTCCTCCCACTCACTTCTTTCGAGAGAAACTCCTTCTCTAGAAAGGATCCAAATTTAGCAATGAAAATCTTGCCTTCAGATATGTGATAGAAGGTGTACCCAATAGTCTCTTTTGGGTATCCTATGAAGACACATTTCTCCGATTTGGGTTCGAGCTTATCTGGTTGAAGTTTCTTCACATAAGCGTCGCAGCCCCAAACTTGAAGAAACGACAACTTTGGTTTCTTGCCAAACCGCAGTTCATAAGGCGTCGTCTCATTGTATTTTGATGGTGCCCTATTTAACGTGAATCCGTCCGTCTCTAAAGCATAACCCCAAAACAATAGCCGTAAATCAGTAAGAGACATCATAGATCGCACCATATCTAATAAAGTACGATTACGACGTTCAGACACACCATTTCTTTGTGGTGTTCCGGGTGGCGTGAGTTGCGAAACTATTCCGCATTGTTTCAAATGTAGACCAAACTCATAACTCAAATATTCTCCTCCACGATCAGATCATAGAAATTTTATTTTCTTGTTACGATGATTTTCCACTTCACTCTGAAATTCTTATAACTTTTCAAATGTTTCAGACTTGTGTTTCATCAAGTAGATATACCCATATCTGCTCAAATCATCTGTGAAGGTGAGAAAATAATGATACCCGCCGAGAGCTTCAATATTCATTGGACCACATACATCAATATGTATGATTTCCAATAAATCAGTTGCTCGCTCCATAGTTCCGGAGAACGGCGTTTTAGTCATCTCGCCCATGAGGCACGGTTCGCAAGTACCAAGTGATTCATAATCAAGTGATTCAAGAAGTCCATCAGGATGGAGTTTCTTCATGCGCTTTACACCGATATGACCTAAACGGCAGTGCCACAAATAAGTTGCACTATCATTATCAACTCTGCATCTTTTGGCTTCAACATTATGAATATGTGTATCACTACTATCGAGATTCAACAAAAATAGACCACTCTTCAAGGGTGCATGACCATAAAAGATATTACTCATATAAATAGAACAACCATTATTATCTGATTTAAATGAATAACCGTCTCGCATCAAACAAGATCCAGATATAATGTTCATGCTCAACGCTGGCACCAAATAACAATTATTTAAGTCTAAAACTAATCCCGATGGTAGATGTAGAGGTAGCGTGCCGACCGCGATCACATCGACTTTGGAACCATTTCCCACGCGCATCGTCACCTCGTCCTTAGCCAATCTTCATTTAATCCGTAGTCCCTGTTTCGAGTTGCAAATATTAGCAACAGAACCAGTATCAAATACTCAAGTGCTACTGCGAGCATTAGTAAGGTACACATCAATAACATGTATATCACATATACCTTTGTTCACTTTGCCATCCTTCTTATCCGCCAAATACTTGGGGCAGTTCCGCTTCCAGTGTCCAGTCTGCTTGCAGTAGAAGCACTCCGTCTGAGGCTTAGGTCCAGACTTGGGTTTCTTCTCTTGAGCAGCAACTTGTTTGCTGTTCTTCTTGAAGTTCCCCTTCTTCTTCCCTTTCCCCTTTTTCTTGAAACTGGTGGTCTTATTGACCATCAAAACTTGATGCTCCTTCTTGAATTCTACCTCCGCAGCCTTTAGCATTGCGAAGAGCTTGGGAATAGTCTTGTCCATCCCTTGCATATTATAGTTCATCACGAAGATCTTGTAGCTTGGTGGCAGTGATTGAAGAATTCTGTCAATGACACTATCATCAGGAAGATTAACTCCCAGTTGAATCAAGTGATTATTATACCCAGACATTTTGAGTATGTGTTCACTGACAGAACTATTCTCCTCCATCTTACAGCTATAGAACTTATTGGAGACTTCATATCGCTCAATCCGGGCATTTGCTTGAAATATTAACTTCAACTCCTGGAACATCTCATATGCTCCATGACATTCAAAACGTCGTTGAAGACCTGGTTCCAAGCCATAAAGCATGGCACACTGAACTATCGAGTAGTCATCAGCTTTGCTCTGCCAGACGTTCTTAACATCGTCAGTTGCATCTGCAGCAGGCCTGGCACCCAGCGGTGCTTCCAAGACGTAATTCTTCTGTGCAGCAATGAGGATAATCCTCAGGTTACGGACCCAGTCCATGTAATTGCTACCATCATCTTTCAACTTAGCTTTCTCAAGGAACACATTAAAATTCAACGGAACAACAACACGAGCCTTCTATCTACAACAAACATAGACAAGCAAAATACTATCAGGTACTAAGTTCATGATAAATTTAAGTTCAATTAATCATACTACTTAAGAACTCCCACTTAGACAGACATCTCTCTAGTCATCTAAGTGATTACATGACCCAAATCAACTAAATCATGTCCGATCATCACGTGAGATGGAGTAGTTTCAATGGTGAACATCACTATGTTGATCATATCTACTATATGATTCACGTTCGACCTTTCGGTCTCCGTGTTCCGAGGCTATATCTGTATATGCTAGGCTCGTCAAGTTTAACCTGAGTATTCCGCGTGTGCAACTGTTTTGCACCCGTTGTATTTGAACGTAGAGCCTATCGCACCCGATCATCACGTGGTGTCTCAGCATGAAGAACTTTCGCAATGGTGCATACTCAGGGAGAACACCTCTTGATAATTTAGTGAGAGATCATCTTAAAATGCTACCGTCAATCAAAGAAAGATAAGATGCATAAAGGATAAACATCACATGCAATCAATATAAGTGATGGCCATCATCATCTTGTGCTTATGATCTACATCTCTGAAGCACCGTCGTGATCACCATCGTCACCGGCGCGACACCTTGATGTCCATCGTAGCATCATTGTCGTTTACGCCATCTATTGCTTCTACGACTATCGCTACCGCTTAGTGATAAAGTAAAGCAATTACAGGGCGTTTGCATTTCATACAATAAAGCGACAACCATATGGCTCCTGCCAGTTGCCGATAACCTCGGTTACAAAACATGATCATCTCATACAATAAAATATATCATCACGTCTTGACCATATCACATCACAACATGCCCTGCAAAAACAAGTTAGACGTCTTCTACTTTGTTGTTGCAAATTTTATGTGGCTGCTACGGGCTGAGCAAGAACCGTTCTTACCTACGCATCAAAACCACAACGATAGTTCGTCAAGTTAGTGCTGTTTTAACCTTTGCAAGGACCGGGCGTAGCCACACTCGGTTCAACTAAAGTGAGAGAGACAGACACCCGCCAGTCACCATTAAGAATGAGTGCTCATAACAGTGAAACCAGCCTCGCGTAAGCGTACGCGTAATGTCGGTCCGGGCCGCTTCATCTATCAATACCGCTGAACCAAAGTATGACATGTTGGTAAGCAGTATGACTTGTATTGCCCACAACTCACTTGTGTTCTACTCGTGCATATGACATCTATGCATAAAACCAGGCTCGGATGCCACTGTTGGGGAACGTAGTAATTTCAAAAAAAATCCTACGCACACGCAAGGATCATGGTGATGCATAGCAACGAGAGGGGAGAGTGTTGTCCACGTACCCTCGTAGACCGAAAGCGGAAGCGTTAGAACAACGCGGTTGATGTAGTCGTACGTCTTCACGATCCGACCGATCCAAGTACCGAACGTACGGCACCTCCGAGTTCAGCACACGTTCAGCTCGATGACGATCCCCGGACTCCGATCCAGCATGGTGTCGGGGATGAGTTTCGTCAGCACGATGGCGTGGTGACGATGATGATGTTCTACTGACGCAGGGTTTCGCCTAAGCACCACAACGATATGATTGAGGTGGAATATGGTGGAGGGGGGCACCGCACACGGCTAAGGAATGATCACGAAGATCAACTCGTGTGTCATGGGGTGCCCCCTGCCCCCGTATATAAAGGAGCCAAGGGGGAGGGGTGGCCGGCCAAGGAGGGCGCGCCAACGGGGAATCCTACTCCCACCGGGAGTAGGACTCCCTTCTTTCCTAGTTGGAGAAGGAGAAGGGGGGAAGGAGGAGGAAGAGGGGAAGGAAAGGGGGGCGCCGCCCCCCTCTCCTTGTCCTATTTGGACTAGGGGGAGGGGGCACGGCCAGCCCCTTGCCTCCTCTCTTCCTCTCCAGTAGGGCCCATGTAGGCCCATTAAGCCCCCAGGGGGGTTCCGGTAACCCCTCGGTACTCCGGTAAAATCCCGATTTCACCCGGAACGATTTCGATATCCAAATATAGGCTTCCAATATATCAATCTTTATGTCTCGACCATTTCGAGACTCCTCGTCATGTCCGTGATCACATCCGGGACTCCGAACAACCTTCGGTACATCAAAACTTATAAACTCATAATAAAACTGTCATCGTAACGTTAAGCGTGCGGACCCTACGGGTTCGAGAACTATGTAGACATGACCTAAAACTGTTTCCGGTCAATAACCAATAGCGTAACCGGGATGCTCATATTGGCTCCTACATATTCTACGAAGATCTTTATCGGTCAAACCGCATAACAACATACATTGTTCCCTTTGTCATTGGTATGTTACTTGCCCGAGATTCGATCGTCGGTATCCAATACCTAGTTCAATCTCATTACCGGCAAGTCTCTTTACTCATTACGTAATGCATCATTCCATAACTAACTCATTAGCTACATTGCTTGCAAGGCTTATAGTGATGTGCATTACGGAGAGGGCCCAGAGATACCTCTCCGACAATCGGAGTGACAAAACCTAAACTCAAAATATGCCAACTCAACATGTACCTTTGGAGACACCTGTAGAGCTCCTTTATAATCACCCAGTTACGTTGTGATGTTTGGTGGCACATAAAGTGTTCCTCCGGTAAACAGGAGTTGCATAATCTCATAGTTGTAGGAACTTTGTATAAGTCATGAAGAAAGCAATAGCAACATACTAAATGATCAAATGCTTAGCTAACGGAATGGGTCAAGTCAATCACATCATTCGTCTAATGATGTGATCCCGTTAATCAAATGACAACACATGTCTATGGTTAGGAAACACAACCATCTTTGATTAAAGAGCTAGTCAAGTAGAGGCATACTAGTGACGTTAAGTTTGTCTATGTATTCACACATGTATTATGTTTCCCGTTAATACAATTCTAGCATGAACAATAAACATTTAGCATGATATGAGGAAATAAATAATAACTTTATTATTGCCTCCAGGGCATATTTCCTTCATGGCTCCCGAGGCCGAAGCCCCCGAGGCCTCGGCAGGCCACCAAGAAATGGCGCCTGATCGCTCCTCCCAGCCTGGCACCCCTGAGGAAGGCCGCCTTGGTGCTTCTTCGTCTGTGCCTCTCGCCGGCCCTCATGTTGAGAGCTTGGGTCGGTTCCACATAGACTTCGACGCCCTCTGCAAGAGGAAGGAGAAGCATAGAAGTACTTCGCCACAGATGATTAAGTACCTCCTTGTAATTCCTCATTCGCTGCCCCCTTTGCTGACTGTGGCCCTTTAGGATCCCTCCTGCCAAGCCTGTGGAGCCAGCTAAGAAACCACCTCCTCGGGCCTCACCTCCATCGCTGGCCTTGAGCGCCCCGAGCTTGCGTGTTGCCCCTAACGCAAGTTTGGCCGGAGAAATGGGCCGACCCGCAGGGTGCCTTCAGCCCGTGTGCTTGTTGTTTTTCCATCACGACCTCGCCCGGGGTGCAACCAGTCCGCCCCGGGCTCCTCCTCTGATCCTGGACGGCGGATGGTTGAAGTCGGTCCTCGGCTCTTCTTCTGGGAATGGATCAGCGCCGGCCTGGGCCCCTCGCGGAGCCCGCCCGATGATTGTGGGGGCGCCATCCCCCAGCCCCCTGCCGAGGGGGAGCGAACCACTTCAGGCCCCTCCGCCAACACCGGCGGTGGAGGATGATATTGATGACGTGCTGAAGCGAGCGCGGGAGCGCAACATCATCCGCCAAGAGTTCCTCCGGAAGGTGACGGACGCGGTGGGCCAGCTTGGTGGAGAGCTCGCGGACGTGCACATGTGCCTTGAAGCTGAGGGCTTGCGGCTCGGTGAGGAGCGACGCAATCTGAAGGTGGCGGTCAGCCTTGCGCGTCATCAGCGCGAGCTTAACAATGCGAAGGCCGAAGCATCTCTCACGGCTTCCCAAAAGGCCTGCTCCCGAACTATTGAGGAGGCTCGGGAAGCGGACCAACGACGCGAGATCACGGAGAAGCGCGCGTGGGAGCTCCAAGCCTGGAGCACTTCCCTGGAGAAGCAAGTGGAGCTGCACCAAGCTGCCCTTGCATCGCTGAAGGGGACGCCCGTCGAAGAGGAGGAGCTCCGGAAGCGCGAGGAAGCGCTGATGCTGGAGGTTGCCGAGGGCAACCTCGATCTTGAACGATTGGAGATGTGGGAGCGCCAGGTTACCTAGGCGGAGGATGACGTTGGTGCGCGGGAGGCCCGAATCCAAGAAGAGGTCGACCACCACCTGGCGGAAGTTCGCGCGGGTCTTGTGCGTGAGTATGGCGTGAGGAGATGATTGAAGCCGAGGCTGCAGGTAGCACTGCCGCTCTCAGGACCAAGCTGACTGAAGCGACGCAGCGCGCGGAGGCCACCGCAGCCACCCTAGTCGCGGCGCAGGCTGAGTTGGCCTCCTCCCGTGCCGAGCTGCTTCTTCTCAAACGGAGGCTCGATGACGCCGAGTCCATTGCACGGCGGAACGAAGACGAGATTCTCTAGCGGCAGATGCTGGAGCACATGCATGACCCCATGCTCCAAACGCCCAGGGACAGGGCCAACACAGTCCTAGGCAATATCTGTGATGCGACCTCTTCGCAACCTCATGTGACCAACTATGCCGGTAATCTCCAGTTCTTCACTGACGTGGTGACACATCTGGAGAAACGCTCTGAGAGGGTCGCCAGCTCGTCGAAGAGAGGGGTCGCAGCCTGCTTGCGCGCGCACTCTCCTGTGTCTTCAGCCACCTTCAGGACAGGGATCCCCACTTTGACTTCAACGCTGTCATTGCCCCGGTGCTCATGGCCATTCGAGGCGACCTGGCGCGGTGGGTGGAGGACAACGTGGACGCACTTGTTTGGGCTTTTACTTATGATGATGATGGGGTGGTAGTTGCTGCGGATGAAGGTGACGTGGTGAACGGCGGCGAAGATGGCGCCAATGATGGTGATGGTTAAGCCAGTGACAGCGATAGTGGCGGCAGCGATGCCTCCGGAGGTTACCAAAAAGATGCGGTGAGCGACATGTCTAATTGATTTTGTGTCCCCCTGCTGTTTATCTTGCGCAGAAAAATCTTGGGCGTGGCCCTGAAGGTTGTAAGAGCATTTTGGGAGGGGAAGCCCCTCATGTAAAAAGGATTGTTGTCCATATGTTGTTAAGAACGATGTCGAATGAGCGCCCATATGATGTTATGGGCCCCGCGATGGGTTAATTGCTGTGATTTACCTTTAGCCCGGACAAGCCTTGGGTAGGCTCGCGAGGCTTGTAACTCTCCGGGGCCCTCTGGGGGGACCTGCTGACCACGTGGCGAGAGCCTTGTGGGAGCGAGTGCCGGCCGCGGGACGACATGCACACGTGTGCTGAGCCCAGCCCAGCCCGCGAGGGGCTCGCGAGGGGGAGGCAGCTAGTGCGAATTCCAACTTGGGAAGAAACCAGAACACGAGAAATCACGCGAATAAGACCAGACACCCCTCCACGCATACGCAAACACAAATTCAACTTCAACTTAAATCCGAAGCAAGAAAGCTTGACCACATAAAAGGAAGCGAAAAACAAAAGGCCACATATGGCACCTAATCTAGTCTTCGATGTCTTCGCACCAGCGAGGAGCTAAGTGCTGCCACTGGGCGTGGGAGGGAGCCCCTTAGGACCGAGGGCGGCTCTCCGGAGACTCCGGGGCGTGTACATTCCCAACTCATTATTATGTGAGAGTGTCACGGGCGGCGAGCTTCACTGGCACTAGGCCTTCTTCACAGGTACCGGTCTTGCTTCATATCGCCAGATGAGGGCCTCCCCTTGTGCCACCCTCGACCACCATTGACGGCGACCGAAAACCAAGGACGACGCCAATGGGGTAAAGGGGACGCCAACGGTTCCCCCGAAGACCACGGGTCCTCTGCCGGGGGCAGGCCTTGCGGCACCTCCCCAGCAGAGGGCCTACCTCCGAGAAACACCTTGCTCCGCGCGCCGTGGGGAGGGGCCTCGCTCCCGGCCCCTCTCCTACAGCCCCTAGTGCGCTCCTCCTGGAGGGAGGGAGGCTGCCGAACTGGGGCAGCCTTCCGCTGCAGCGACCTGGACCTCCTGCGACCCATGGTTAGCATAAGCTTGCTCCTGAGTAATTAGTGGTACCCTATAGCTGCTTCCGCCGGCACGGTTGGCGAGGCTTCCTTGAGGCTCCTGAAAGGGCTTGGCTTCTGGCATCTCTTCCTCTCAGCCTGGCTCGAGGAACGAGCCATGGTCTTCTTCTAGTGCGTATTCCCGATCCACCATGTGGGGCACGTAAGCCTCCGACGTCGCCGCCTCGAAGACTTCGCTGTAGTGCCCAACGCTCCATGCGGCTTGGCTCGAAGCACCATCTTGGGGGTGATAGGGCTGCGGCCCGCCCGGGCCATAGGCGGCGATGCGCATGCCCTTGCTCACCAGGGGCGGTGCTGGTATAGCTTGACGCCCGGCGCTGATGGTCGAGCTGGTGTTGACGAAGCCTTGGGCTGCTCCTGTGGCCGCACGGGCGCGGATGGGCCCGTCGTATGATCCGCCCGGGGCCTGGGGTGGAAGCTGGACGCAGAAAGGAGGCGCCCCTGAAGCTGCGGCATCCAGGAGCTCGGCGACGCGCTCCAGCAGCACGTCATAGCCGCTCTCTTGTAGCCTACACCGTAGCAATTCCCGATCCATCGTGAGCGCGGCCTTCATGTTCGAATGCTCCCGTCGGGTGTGCGGCACTGTGGCCGCGGCGTGGTTTGAGGCCCTTGCTACTGATCGCACCTGCCGTAGAGTGAGGGAAGGCGGCGCTTGACCGCGTCACCCATGCCCCGCAGCATTCTGTGAAGCGCGGGCTGCGTGAGGTGCGGGGTTGATATTACCTTGAGCAGGCGGCGCGGCGTGGGCAGGCCATGCCGCCCAGCGGTCGGCGTTGGCCATCGGGTCGCCGGACATGGATGTGACGAAGCTGTGGAACGTAGATCGACGGAAAGAGGATTTCAGCGCACCCCTACCTGGCGCGCCAAATGTCGGATATCGGGTTTCAGCAAAACCCTTAAGGTTCGAACTTTGGGGTGCGCACGAAGATCTTTTCCCTACCGATCCACGCCCCAAAGCCTCATCGTGGATCTAAGCTACACGATGAATAACACAAGGGACACAAGGTTTATACTGGTTCGGGCCACCGTTGTGGTGTAATACCCTAATGCAGTGTGTGGTGTGGTGGATTGCCTCTGGGGCTGATGAAGAACAGTAAGAGGAAGAACAGCCTCGCGAGGGGTGTTCTTGAGCTGGTGCGGTGTTCTACTTGGGATGGATTCGATTGGCCCTAGATGAGATCTAGCTGCCTTCTATTGTGGTGGTGGCTATCTCTATTTATAGAGGCCCTAGTCCTCTTCCCAAATATTGAGTAGGAAGGGAGCCAACAACGGCCATTATGAAGGGGGGCAGCTAGTACAAGCTATCCTCACTAAAGTTGGTCTTCGACTGCCAAATGCACTGGCGATGACGCCGCCTTGGGCTCCACGGTGACCTCCGTCCTGCCGCTTTGCTGGTCTTGCTCTTGTTGCACCGATATGGTAACCTTTGCTTGATGCTGATGTCTACTACACAACCTTCTTCTTGTAGACGTTGTTGGGCCTGCAAGTGCACAGGTTTGTAGGACAGTTGCAAATTTCCCTCAAGTGGATGACCTAAGGTTTATCAATTCGTGGGAGGCGTAGGATGAAGATGGTTTCTCTGAAACAACCCTGCAACCAAATAACAAAGAGTCTCTTGTGTGCTCAACACACCCAATACAATGGTAAATTGTATAGGTGCAATAGTTCGGCGAAGAGATGGTGATACAAGTGCAATATGGATTGTAAATATAGGTTTTTGTAATCTGAAATAATAAAAACAACAAGGTAACTAATGATAAAAGTGAGCGTAAAAAGTATTACAATGGTAGGAAACAAGGCCTAGGGTTCATACTTTCACTAGTGCAAGTTCTCTCAACAATAATAACATAGATAGATCATATAACAATCCCTCAACATGCAACAAAGAGTCACTTCAAAGCCACTAATAGCGGAGAACAAACGTAGAGATTATGGTAGGGTATGAAACCACCTCAAAGTTATCCTTTATGTTCTATCTATTCAAGAGTTTGTAGTAAAATAACATGAAGCTATTCTTTCCGCCCAATCCATCATAGAGTTCATACTAGAATAACACCTTAAGGCACAAATCAACAAAACTCTAATGTCACATAGATACGCCATTGTCACCTCAAGTATCTGTGGGCATGATTATACGATATGCGTCATACAATCTCAGATTCATCCAACCAACACAAAGTACTTCAAAGAGTGCCCCAAAGTTTCCACGGGAGAGTCAAGAAAACGTGTGCCAACCCCTATGCATAGGTTCATGGGCGGAACCCGCAAGTTGGTCAGCAAAACATACATCAAGTGGCACGTGATATCCCATTGTCACCACCGATAAACACGGCAAGACATACATCATGTGTGCTCAAAGTAAAGACTCAATCCAATAAGATAACTTCAAGAGGGAAACTCAATTCATCACAAGGGAGTAGAGGGGGATAAACATCATAAGATCCAACTATAATAGCAAAGCTCGCAATACATCAAGATCGTGCCATAGAGAGAACACGAGAGAGAGAGAGAGAGAGAGAGAGAGAGAGAGAGAGAGATCAAACACATAGCTACTTGTACATACCCTCAGCCCCGAGGGTGAACTACTCCCTCCTCGTCATGGATAGCGCCGGGATGATGAAGATGGCAACTAGTGATGGGTTCCCCCTCCGGCAGGGTGCCGGAACAGGCTCCCGAGAGGTTTCTGGTGGCTACAGAGGCTTGCGGCGGCGGAAATCCCGATCTATCTTGTTCGTGGATGTTTTTAGGGTACGTGGGACTATATAGGCGAAAGAAGTCGGCCGGGAGGTGCTCGAGGGGCCCACAAGTTCTGGCCTCCTGGAGGATCTTCTGACGTGAACTCGAAGTCTCCAGGATGATATTCTTCCAAAAAATGACGCTACCGAAGGTTTCATTCCGTTTGGACTCGGTTTGATATTCCTTTTCTTCGAAATACTGAAATGGGCAATAAAACAGCAATATGGGCTAGGCCTTCGGTTAATAGGTTAGTCCCAAAAGTAATATAAAAGTGAATAATAAAGCCCGTAATCATTCGAAACAGATAATAAAATAGCATGAATGCTTCATAAATTATAGATACGTTGGAGACGTGTCAGATGCCTCGGTATTCCGCGCCTGCGCTTGCCCCCTTTGCACCAAAGAGGAAACGCGGACACTGCGCTGGCTGGCGCCCGCCTGGTCTCGATCGTCATGGCTTGCGTCACGAGCACCTCACGAGGTACTCCTTGCCTTGATCTCTGCGCCTCCTCGCGAGCCCGCGTGGTGAGGCCGCCCTTGAGGAAGCCTTATGTCGTTCACCCCGCAAGGCTTGGTCCCTCGCGAGGGTCTTGAGCTTGGGTTGATGAAGACGGGCCATACTGGGCCTCTACTTGAGTCACGCCGCAGGCTGCAGGCAGGAAGTCTGGGGACCCCCGTTCCCAGAACACCGACACACGCCTCTACTACCACACATGCGCGCCTCTACATCGACCAATATGTACGTACACGTTCGCGACCAGAATGACAACGCTACGTACGCTTCGACTGGGTGGGTCCCGACTGTCAGGCACTTCCTTGCATGCAAACATGTAGCTGGTGGGTCCCAGCAGTCAGGGGCGAATCATTTTTTTCCCTGTAATATGGACGCACTTCCTTGCGTGGGAAGATGTAGCTGGTGGGTCCCAGCAGTTAGGGGGCGAATCATTTTTTTTGCCCGTAATATGGACGCACTTCGTTGCATGCGAAGATGTAGCTGGTGGCTCCCAGCAGTCAGGGGGGAAACGTTTTTTTCATGAAATACGGTGGATCGTCCGGTCGGTCCCTACTGTCAAGTGGAGGAATAATTATTTTGCGCGTAATAAGGAGGAACTTCCTTGCTGCGGCCGTGGACCCAGCTGCCAGCCTCTCCATGTAAAGTACTCTTCCGATGGAAGTCGTTCCTTGACCACGTTGACCACGCCTCGTCGAGAGAACCAGGGCGGTGGACGGTGGCGAGGCCTAGGAAGGGGATGACGTGGAGCCGGGGAAGACGCGACAGTGGAAGCCATGCGAAGAGGAGTACGAGGGTTCACTAGTTCAGCTGCGATGTGAGGCTGCTGTCACCGCAGGGCCTGGCCAGCGGTGGGAGTAGTAGTGGCGGTGAGGCCTCCGCGGCAGCATAGCTGGCCACGGGAGGCAGGAGCAGGCGGCACGACCGGCACTGCTCTGGGCGGCTGGAGCAAGAAGACCAGAGGTTGAAGAAGCACTACGGCCATTTACGGTCACTGGAGCTAGAATCGTTCATATTGACTAAGTTGACAAAGCCCTCTGTCCCCATCAACTTAGTAGGCCCACATGTCAGCCTCCCACTATGCTGGGTCCCAGCTTGCAGGGGGAGTATTCATTTTTTGTGCGCAATAAGGAGGCACTTCCTTGAGTGCGAAGATATAGCTGGTGGGTCCAAGCTGTCAGCAGGGGGAACGTATTTTTCGCACAATATGGAGGCCCTTCCGGTGGGTCCCAGATTTCAGGTGGAGGAATCATTATTTTGAGCGTAATAAGAAGGCATTTCCTTGTGTGCGGTCGTGGACCCAGCTGTCAGCCTCTCCATGTATAGTCCACTTCAGATGGATGTCCTTCATTGACCACATTGACCACGCCATGCTGAGAGCACCAGGGCGGTGGACGACGGCGAGGCCTATGAAGGGAACGACACGGAGCCGGGGAAGACACGACAGTGGCTGCCTACGCGGTGGGGAATATGAGGGTTGAGTTGTTCGGCTGCCATCGCTGGAGAATAACAGCAGGTGTGGGTGAGTAGAGGGATGGCTAGGCCAGCGATGGGAGTACGGTGGGGCGGTGAGGCCTGCG
The DNA here is from genome assembly GCF_002162155.2 of Triticum dicoccoides. Lineage (NCBI taxonomy): Eukaryota > Viridiplantae > Streptophyta > Magnoliopsida > Poales > Poaceae > Triticum > Triticum dicoccoides. Next base: position 186,058,176 of record NC_041391.1, on the reverse strand, counting down.
CAGTAGGACAGCCGGCCGCGGGAGGAGGGAGCAGGCAGTCCCACCGACACTTGTTTGAGCGGCTGGAGCAGGAAGAGCAGAGATTGAAGAAGTGATGACCCACAAGTATAGGGGATCTATCGTAGTCCTTTCGATCAGTAAGAGCGTCGAACCCAACGAGGAGCAAAAGGAAATGACAAGCGGTTTTCAGTAAGGTTTTCAATAATGGTGAAGTGTCATGTAGTCGATGTTCACATAACACCACTAGAGGAGAGACAACATAGATCTCATCAAAATATCGAACGAATACCAAATTTGCATGACTACTAATAGCAAGACTTCACCCATGTCCTCAGGAACAAACGTAACTACTCACAAAGCATATTCATGTTCATAATCCGAGGAGTATTAATATGCATTAAGGATTTGAACATATGATCTTCCAGCAAGTAAACCAATTAGCATCAACTACAAGGAGTAATCAACACTACTAGCAACCCACAAGTACCAATTTGTGGTTTTGATACAAGATTGGATACAAGAGATGAACTAGGGTTTTGAGAGGAGATGGTGCTGGTGAAGATGTTGATGGAGATTGACCCCCTCCCGATGAGAGGATTGTTGGTGATGATGATGGTGATGAATTCCCCCTCCCGGAAGGATGTTTCCTCGGCAGAACAGCTCCGCCGGAGCCCTAGATTGGTTATGCCAAGGTTCCGCCTCGTGGTGGCGGAGTTTCGTCCCGTAAGCTTGCTTATGATTTTTTCCAGGGTAAAAGCCTTCATATAGCAGAAGATGGGCACCGGAGGGCCACCAGGGGGCCCAGGAGACAGGGGGCGCGCCCAGTAGGGGTGGGCGCACCCCCACCCTCCTGGCCAGGATGTGGGCCTGCTCTGGTGTTTTCTTCGCTCAATAATTCTTATTAATTCCAAAACTGACTTCCGTGGAGTTTCAGGATTTTTGGAGCTGTGCAGAATAGGTTTCCAATATTTGCTTCTTTTCCAGCCAGAATTCCAACTGCCGGCATTCCCCCTCTTCATGGTAAACCTTGTAAAATAAGAGAGAATAGCCATAAGTATTGAGACATAATGTGTAATAACAACTCATAATGCAATAAATATTGATATAAAAGCATGATGCAAAATGGACATATCAACTCGCCCAAGCTTAGACCTCGCTTGTCCTCAAGCGGAAACCAAAATCTAAAAATATGTCCACATGTTTAGAGATAGAGATGTCGATAAAAATAATATACGGACATGAGGGCATCATGATCATTCTTATAACAGCAACATATATAGATTTTTTATATGATCTCTTATGCTCAAGTAACAATCAATTCATCAAGTATGGTTCAAAAACTTCATTGGGAACTAGCAAACTATAATCTCAGTCACTGAAGCAATTGCAATTTGTCATAACATCAGAAAGAGTCAAGAATAGAGCTTTTCAGCAAGTGCACATACTCAACTATCATATAGTCTTCTACAATTGCTAACATTTACGTAGGGGCTTATTGTGTTGCCTCCCAACGTATTCAGCTTTGGGTGATGTCAACAATAATAATTCATACTAACTTACATCCAATTGGATATATATATATCAAGATCTTTCAAACACGAGGAGCTTGCCAAAGGATAAAATGAAAAAGGAAAAGGTGAAGATCACCTTGACTCAAGAATAAAGTAAAAGATAGGCCCTTCGCAGAGGGAAGTAGAGGTTGTCATGTGCTTTTAGGGTTGGATGCACAAAATCTTAGTGCAAAAGAAAGTAACTTTATATGCCACTTGTATATGGACCTTTATTATCCAGTCCGTCGCTTTTATTGCGTCCATAACAAGATCGTATAAAGCTTATTTTCTTCACACTAATAGATCATACATATTTAGAGAGCAATTTTTATTGCTTGCAACATGACAACTTATTTGAAGGATCTTACTCAATCCGTAGGTAGGTATGGTGGACTCTCATGGCAAAAATTGGGTTTAAGGATATTTGGAAGCAGAAGTAGTATCTCTACTAGGTGCCAGGAATTTGGCTAGCATGAGGGGGAAAGGCAAGCTCAATATGTTGGGAAGATCAATGACAATATACTTTAACTGAGATGTGAGAAAACATAAACCATTACATTGTCTTCCTTGTCCAACATCAACTCTTTTAGCATGTCATACTCAATGAATGCTCACAATCATAAAAGATGTCCAAGATAGTATATTTGTATCTGAAAACCTCTCTTTCCTTATTACTTCCTATTAATTGCAACTATGACCAAAACTACGTTTGTCAACTCTCAACAACTTTTATGCCTCATACTTTTTATGTATGAAGTCATTACTATCCATAAGATCAATATGAACTCTTTATTCTTTTTATTCTTTCTACTTCCTCAAGATCATAGCAACATAGCATAGCCCTTGACTCAACACTAATCTTTATTATAGATAGCTCAAGGACTTGATTACATAAAGAGATCACAAAGCAAAACTCAAAACTAGTTGATACCAAAGCTTCAATCTACTAGATCAAGATATTACTAAAAGGATCGAACTAAGTAAAATTGTAAAGATAGGAGTGTGATGGTGATACGATACCGGGGCACCTCCCCCAAGCTTGGCAGTTGCCAAGGGGAGTGCCCATACCCATGTGATTATGTATCCTTCTTCATAGTTGGTGTTGTGATCTTCTTGGCAATGATGCCCCTCAGGATACGATTCTCCTCTTCGAGCTTATTGACTTGTTGTTTGAGGTCCATAATTTCTTCGTGGAGCTTGCCCGTAACGGCTAAAGCTCCGTTTACCCAAGGATGCTGCATAGCTTCTGGAGAACAAGTGACGCTCTTTTTCATGTTTTCATAAGAAAGAAATTTAATGATGGAAGGGATGACCGAATTTGGAATAGCCGAGCTATGTAGTTCCCCCATCATGAATCCTGCTTGGAGGCAAGAGGTAACTTATTGATCTTTCTCCATGGCATCTATCCTTTTCAAGTCGGCCTCCATCTCACTCTCCATTGATGGTCCAAAGTGATAATCATCGCTATTTTCTCCTAGACTTGGTGTCGGGTGAGACACCCGACTCTCCCCAACTGACTCTTGAGAAGACATCTTGCTCTTAATCTGCAACAGGAACAGCTTGAAACAAAAACAGAGGATATTTGCGTGATACGGTGGTCAAAACCTTTGGGAGATTATATAATGAATTTCTACCGACCAAAATGCGTAACGTGCAAGAAAATGGAGTCCGGGAGGCACACGAGGTGGCCACGATACAGGGGGGCGCGCCCAGCAACGGATAAAAATTGCCATTAGAATTGTTTTGGAGTCGATTTACTTACCGTACCACATACCTAATCCTTTTCGGAGTCTGAAATGTTCTGGAAAGTGCCTCTTATGTATTCCTCCGGGGTTACGGTTTCAATAATATTAGATTCAACATTGATAGGATTACTTGAGATATAATGTTTGATTCTTTGATCGTTCACCACCCTCGGAGTTGTGCCTTCGAAGTTGTTGATTTTTACGGCACCAGAACGATAGACCTCCTTGATAACGTAAGGACCTTCCCATTTAGAGAGAAGTTTTCCTGCAAAAAATATTAAACGAGAGTTGAATAATAACACATAATCAGCTACGTTAGATTCTCGCTTTTGTATCCTCTTGTCATGCCAGCGTTCGACCTTTTCTTTGAATAGCTTGGCATTCTCATAGGCTTGGGTTCTCCATTCATCAAGGGAGCCAATATCAAATAACTCTTCTCACCAGCAAGTTTGAAGTCATACTTGAGCTCTTTAATAGCCCAATATGCTTTATGTTCAAGTTCTAGAGGTAAGTGACATGCTTTTCTATATACCATCTTATACGGAGACATACCCATAGGATTTTTATATGCAGTTCTATAGGTCCATAATGCATCATCAAGTTTTTTGGACCAATTCTTTCTAGATCTATTCACACTCTTTTGAAAATTAATTTGATGTCTCTATTGCTCAACTCTACCTGGCCACTAGACCGCGGGTGATAAGGAGATGCAATTCTATGGTTAACATCGTACTTAGCAAGCATCTTACGGAAAGCACCATGAATAAAATGTGAACCACCATCAGTCATAAGATATCTAGGGACTCCAAACCTTGGAAAAATAACTTCTTTAAGCATTTTAATAGAAGTGTAATGATCAGCACAACTAGTTGGAACACCTTCTACCCACTTAGTAACATAATCAACAACAACTAGAAAATGTGTGTAACCATTAGAGGCAGGAAAAGGTCCCATATAATCAAAGCCCCAAACATCAAATGGTTCAATAACAAGAGAATAATTCATAGGCATTTCTTGACGTCTACTAATATTACCAATTCTTTGACATTCATCACAAGATAAGACAAACTTACGATCATCTCTGAAGAGAGTAGGCCAATAAAAACCGGATTGCAATACCTTATGTGCGGTTCTATCTCCAGCGTGGTGTCCTCCATACGATTCAGAGTGACACTTGCGTAGGATCTGTTCCTGCTCATGCTCAGGTACACAACGTCTAATGACACCATCTACTCCTTTATAAAGGTGTGGGTCATCCTAGAAGTAATGTCTTAAATCATAAAAGAACTTTTCTTTTGTTGGTATGTGAAACTCGGTGGTATAAATTTAGCAACAATGTAATTAGCATAATCAGCATACCAAGGAGCAGTACGAGAAGCATTAATGACCGCTAATTGTTCATTAGAAAAGCTATCATCAATAGGTAGTGGGTCATCAAGAACATTCTCTAACCTAGACAAGTTGTCTGCAACAGGGTGCTCAGCTCCTTTTCTATCAACAATATGCAAATCAAATTCTTGGAGCAAGAGAACCCATCTAATAAGTATAGGCTTAGCATCTTTCTTTTCCATAAGATATTTAATAGCAGCATGATCAATGTGAAACTTTGGAATCAACAATATAAGGTCTGAACTTATCACAAGCAAACACAATTGCTAAGAACTCTTTTTTAGTAGTGGCATAATTTCTCTGGGCGGTATCAAGAGTTTTACTAGCATACTAGATAACATTCAATTTCTTATCAACTCTTTGCCCTAGAACAACACCTACAACATAATCACTAGCATCACACATAATTTCAAAGGGTAAATTCTAATCAGGAGGCTGAACAATAGGTGCAGTGATCAAAGCTTTCTTAAGTATTTCAAATGCTTCTACACAATCATCATCGAAGACAAAAGGAATATCTTTTTGCAATAAATTAGTCAGAGGCCTAGAGATTTTAGAGAAGTCCTTAATGAACCTCCTATAAAAAACGGCATGACCAAGGAAACTTCTTATACCTTTTATCTCCTTAGGACATGGCATCTTTTCAATAGCATCAACTTTAGCTTTATCAACTTCAATACCTCTCTCGGAAATCTTATGCCCCAAGACAATGCCTTCATTAACCATAAAGTGGCACTTTTCCCAATTCAAGACGAGACTAGTGTCTTCGCATCTCTGCAAAACTCGATCTAGGTTGCTCAAGCAATCATCAAAAGAGGATCCATAAACGGAGAAATCATCCATGAATACCTCACAAATCTTTTCACAGAAGTCATAGAATATAGCCATCATGCATCTTTGAAAGGTAGCAGGTGCATTACATAAACCAAAAGGCATACGCCTATAAGAAAAAGTACCGAAAGGACAAGTAAAAGTAGTTTTTGATTGATCCTCCGCTGACATAGGTATTTGAGAGAAACCAGGATAACCATCTAGAAAGCAGAAATGTGTGTGTTTGGATAGTCTTTCTAGCATTTGATCAATAAAAGGTATAGGGTAATGATCTTTCTTAGTAGCTTTATTTAATTTACGGAAATCAATTACCATCCTATAACCTGTAATAATTCGCGGGATCAATTCATCTTTATCATTAGGAATGACAGTAATACCTCCCTTTTTAGGAACACAATGGACAGGACTTACCCAATCGCTATCAGCAACGGGATAAATTATACCTGCCTCACGGAGCTTTAGTATCTCCTTTCTCACCACTTCTTTCATCATAGGATTCAATCGTCGTTGACGATCTCTAACTGGTTTGGCGTCTTTCTCCACATTTGTTTTGTGTTGGCATAGAGTGGGACTAATGCCCTTGAGATCGTCCAGAGTATATCCAATAGCAGCACGGTGCTTCTTCAGAGTTTTCAATAATCTTTCTTCTTCTTTCTCTAAAAGGTTAGCACTAATAATAACATGATATATTTTCTTTTCATCAAGATAAGCATACTTAAGATTATCAGGTAATGGTTTGAGCTCAAACACGGGATCACCCTTTGGTGGAGGGGGATCCCCTAGGATTTCAATGGGTAGGTTGTGTTTCAGAATAGGACCCTGTTGAAGGAACACTTCGTCTATTTCCCTTCTTTCATTCATAAACATATCATTTTCATGGTCTAGCAAATATTGTTCTAATGGATCAGTAGGAGGCACGACAATAGAAGTAAGACCAATAATCTCATCCTTAATAGGTGATTCTTTATCACGGGGTTGTCTACGAAACTTAGCAAAATTAAATTCACGAGACATATCCCCTAAGCTAATTGCAACAACATCCTTTTTGCAATCAATCCTAGCATTAACAGTATTCAAGAAGGGTCTACCAAAAATAATGGGACAAAAGTCATCTTGTGGGGATCTAAGAACAAGAAAATCAGCAGGATATTTAACCTTCCCACACAAGACTTCAACATCTCTAACAATCCCAACTGGTGAAATAGTATCTCTATTGGCAAGCTTGATAGTAACATCAATACCTTCCAATTCAGCGGGTGCAATATCATGCATAATTTCTTTATATAAGTCATAGAGTATTGCACTAGAACTAGCACCAATATCACATAAGCCATGATAACAATGACATCCTATTTTAACAGAAATAACAGGCATGCCTACAACAGGTCTATGTATCTTAGCATCTGGTCTAACAATATTAGCAGTCTCACCACAGAAATAAATAACATGCCCATCTAGATTATCATCCAAGAGATCTTTAACCATAGAAATACTAGGTTCAACTTTGATTTGCTCAGGAGGTGTATAAGTCCTAGTATTACTCTTACGAACAACAGTTGAAGTTTTAGCATGATCCTTCATCCTAACAGGAAAAGGTGGTTTCTCAACATAACTAGTAGGACCAATAGGATCATTATAAGTGACAGTCTTTTCTTCAACTGTAATAGGTGCAACTACTTTTACTTCAATGGGAGGATTATATTTAAACCACTTTTCCTTAGGGAGATCAACGTGAGTAGCAAAAGATTCACAAAAAGCAGCTACTATCTCAGAGTCAAGTCCATATTTTGCGCTAAATCCACGAAAAGCATTGGTATCCATAAAAGATTTAACACAATCAAACTTAGGTGTTATACCTGACTCCTTACCATCGTCGGAACCCCAATCTTCAGAGTTGCATTTAATTCTTTCCAATAAGTCCCACTTGAATTCATGAGTCTTCAGCATATAAGAACCAGCACAGGAAGTATCAAGCATGGTGCGATCATTGGGAGAAAGCCAAGCATAAAAGTTTTGAATAATCATTTCTCTGGAGAGGCCATGATTGGGGCATGAATATAACATTGACTTAAGCCTCCCCCAAGATTGAGCGATGCTTTGTCCTTCGCGAGGCTAGAAATTATATATGTAATTACGATCACGATGAACAAGATGCATAGGATAGAACTTCTGGTGAAATTCCAACTTCAATCGTTTATAATTCCAAGATCCCATATCATCACATAGCCTATACCATGTCAATGTATCCCCCTTCAAAGATAAAGGGAAGACCTTCCTTTTGACAACATCATCGGGAATACCTACAAGCTTAAATAATCCACAAACTTAATCCACAAAGATAAGGTGTAAATCCGGATGCAATGTTCCATCTCCTGCAAAGGGATTAGCTAGCAGTTTCTCTATCATACCCGAAGAAATCTCAAAGTAAATATTTTCAGTAGGTTCAGTAGGTTGAGGAGCAACTCTTTGCTCTTCTGGTCGGGGTGAAGATACCCCGAACAAGCCCCTCAAAGGATTAGTTTCCATAGTAACAAGTGACAGAAAATTTCAGCACACTATATAAATGTTTCCTTACCAAGTTCCACTCACCAAAGGCGCTTCACTCCCCGGCAATGGCGCCAGAAAAGAGTCTTGATGATCCACAAGTATAGGGGATCTATCGTAGTCCTTTAGATAAGTAAGAGTGTCGAACACAACGAGGAGCAGAAGGAAATGACAAGCGGTTTTCAGTAAGGTTTTCTCTGCAAGCACTAAAATTGTAGGTAACAGATAGTTTTGTGATAAGATAAATTGTAACAGGTAACAAGCAATGAAAGTAAATAAAGTGCAGCAAGGTGGCCCAATCCTTTTTGTAGCAAAGGACAAGCCTGGACAATTTCTTATAATGAGAAAAGCGCTCCCAAGGACACACGGGAATTATCGTCAAGCTAGTTTTCATCACGCTCATATGATTCGCCTTCGGTACTTTGATAGTTTGATATGTGGGTGGACCGGTGCTTGGGTACTGAACTTACTTGTACAAGCATCCCACTTATGATTAACCCCTATTGCAAGCATCCGCAACTATAAAAGAAGTATTAAGGTAAACCTAACCACAACATTAGACATATGGATCCAAATGAGCCCCTTACGAAGCAACGCATAAACTAGGGTTTCAGCTTCTGTCACTCTAGCAACCCATCATCCACTTATTACTTCCCAATGCCTTCCTCTAGGCTCAAATAATGGTGAAGTGTCATGTAGTCGACGTTCACATAACACCACTAGAGGAGAGACAACATAGATCTCATCAAAATATCGAACGAATACCAAATTGACATGACTACTAATAGCAAGACTTCACCCATGTCCTCAGGAACAAATGTGTCGGGAAACTGATCCACGAACACCTATGGGGCTGGCGGACCGTGGCCCCTTTTGGTTCGGCGGGGGGCGGAGATCGCACGAAGAGCGGATCGAGGCGAAGCACACGAGCAGTTTACCCAGCTTCGGAGCTCTCCGGAGAGATAATACTCCTACTGCTGCTTGTCTGATTGAATTGTGTTCTTGCTCGAGAGAGCTAAGTGTTTTTCTGGCTTCCAAATGAGCCGAACCTCCCCTACGTTGCGCATGGGCCTCCTTTTATATGCTCAAGGGGTCACCGACAGGTGGCAACGCAGAGAAGGGTAAAAGCGTAAAAATTGTTGCGGTTGGTACACCTACTTGCACATTGTATCCTACCTAACCCTGACGACAGGGGACAAAGGCATTAAATGCCCGTATGTGTCGTCTAAACAGTGCAGAAAGGGACCGTCAGGGACGCCACCGTTCGCCACGATGGCGATCTTGTGAGCGTCGCATGCCACCGCGCACCGCTGGCTGCACAGCCTCACGCCACGCGCGCCTGGAAAGGCCCCCAGAGTGACACGTTGGTGAATGTGCTGGAGCGTGGGTACAGAGTGGTTGCTTGCCGCGGCAAGCGCCTTGCCGCGGTCGTCGTCTTGTCGCGCCCGGAAGCTTGTCGCTCACCAGGCCTCGAGATGCCTTGGTTGGTCTTCCCGTCAAGCTCCTCTTGTCGGGGCCTTGTTGCCTTGCCGGGATGCATGGCGCGTCACAGCAAGTTCCTTGGGATGCCTTGGTTGGCCTTCCCGGCAAGCTCCTCTTGCCGGGGCCTTGTCTCCTTGGCTTGAATACTTTGTTCTTGAATGGCTCCAAGGGAACCACGGAGGACCTTGGCGGTCGCCCGGTAAGCCTTGCCGCGGGGTGCTGCAACTGCCCGTGCACAAGTTCGGGAGACTAGGGTACCCCTACTCTAGTACACCGACAGGAGCCCCTGGGCCTGGGCCACACACGGTGCCGAGCACTGTTGGGCCAGGCCCAAAACAGGGCACGGGCACACGCGGCCTGGGTTACGCCGAATCTTACTCCGTATCCACCAAAGATGTCGGGAAACTGATCCACGAATTCCTATGGGGCCGGCGGACCATGGCCCCTTTTGGTTCGGCGGGGGGCGGAGATCGCACGAAGAGCGGATCGAGGCGAAGCACACGAGCAGTTTACCCAGCTTCGGAGCTCTCCGGAGAGATAATACTCCTACTGCTGCTTGTCTGATTGAATTGTGTTCTTGCTCGAGAGAGCTAAGTGTTTTTCTGGCTTCCAAATGAGCCGAACCTCCCCTACGTTGCGCATGGGCCTCCTTTTATATGCTCAAGGGGTCACCGACAGGTGGCAACGCAGAGAAGGGTAAAAGCGTAAAAAGTGTTGCGGTTGGTACACCTACTTGCACAGTGTATCCTACCTAACCCTGACGGCAGGGGACAAAGGCATCAAATGCCCGTCTGTGTCGTCTAAACAGTGCAGAAAGGGGCCGTCAGGGACGCCACCATTCGCCATGATGGTGATCTTGTCAGCGTCGCATGCCACCGCGCACCGCTGGCTGCACAGCCTCACGCCACGTGCGCCTGGAAAGGCCCCCAGAGCGACACGTTGGTGAATGTGCTGGAGCGTGGGTACAGAGTGGTTGCTTGCTGCGGCAAGTGCCTTGCCGCGGTCGTCGTCTTGTCGCGCCTGGAAGCTTGTCGCTCACCAGGCCTCGAGATGCCTTGGTTGGTCTTCCCGCCAATCTCCTCTTGCCGGGGCCTTGTTGCCTTGCCGGGACGCATGGCGCATTGCGGCAAGTTCCTTGGGATGCCTTGGTTGGCCTTCCTGGCAAGCTCCTCTTGCCGGGGCCTTGTCTCCTTGGCTTGAATACTTTGTTCTTGAATGGCTCCAAGGGAACCACGGAGGACCTTGGCGGTCGCCCGGCAAGCCTTGCCGCGGGGTGCTGCAACTGCCCGTGCACAAGTTTGGGAGACTAGGGTACCCCTACTCAAGTACACCGACAGGAGCCCCCGGGCCTGGGCCACACACGGTGCCGAGCGCTGTTGGGCCAGGCCCAAAACAGGGCACGGGCACACGCGGCCCGGGTTACGCCGAATCTTACTCCGTATCCACCGCACCCTCCCCCAACGGCACGCGTTGAATGCGGCATCGTGGGAGAGATCGTGGGTGGTTTCTTTACTCGGAAGGGCGAAACGTCCGCCCCCTCCCTCTTTATAAGCAGGGGAAACAGGGGCAGTTCGCCCACCTCGCCGGTTGTTGCTCCAACTCCAAAAATCCCGCTCCTCCCTTCTTCCGAAGCCAAAGGAGAGCAGCGCTCCGTCCCCCATTGCCACCTGCATCACCAACGCCGCCGATCTCCCCCACCACCTCCGCCATGGCTCCAAAAGCGGACAAGGGGAAGGGCGTGAAGTCGACCAAGGCGCAGCGGATCACGGCGCTGCGGAAGGAGCAGGCCCTCTTCTCCCCTCAGCTCGGTGCGAAGGAGCTGAGGGAGTACTTCTACCTCTTCTGGTCGACGGAGACGCGAGCGCATCCGCGCACGAGGGTACTCCTGGCCACCGCTTCGAGACTGGCTCCGAACGGGTACCCCTTTTTCGCGTTGTTCTTCTACTGCGCGCTCTGCCCGCCTTTCTCTGAATTTTTTTGCGACATCATGAACACCTACGGGTTTCGCCTCCTTGACTTCACCCCCAACACTGTTCTGACCATGGCAGTTTTCGCACATCTGTGCGAAAACTTTGTCGGAGTCCACCCAAATGTAGCCCTTTTCCGCCACTTCTTCATGCCTCGGGTTGAGAGAGGAGAGCCTCTTGCCGGCGGGATCGCTTGGATCCCGAGAGTCGGCAAGAAGGAAGCATATCTGGAGGGTGAGCTCCGCAGAAAGTGGGAGGAGTGGAGAGCAGAGTGGTGCTGGATCATCGAGGAGAACCCGCAGCCATTCACTGCCGTGCGCCAAGCCCCAATAGTATGCGGCAATGATTGGAGCAACGTGGCCCTGGAAGATGACAGGCTGAAGATTGCCGTCACCCGCATCCTTCGCCTCAGGCTTGCCAGGCTCACTGTAGGCGCTGTAGGCGCAGATTTCCTTCGCCGCTGCATCGCCCCCCTGCAGGAGAGGGGGAGACCCGCCTGGGAGTTCAAGAACTCGGCGGATATCATGAGGCTGCGCCCGGGCCTCAACTTCAACTTCACCGTCCTGGAGCTGGATGCGATGCTCCTGGAGCTGTTCAAACGCGATCCTCAGCATCCATTCACGTTGCCGAGGACTGTTGTTCCGTTATGCAACGATTCTTCGCTCAACCGAATCCGCGCAATGATGCCGTTGTGCGATTCGCACGGGATCGCCCCAACTTGGCAAGAACCTGCGGATGACGTCGTGCGAGCGTTCTTCGACGACTTGGTAGAAGTGCCGGTCCGCACAGATGAGCAGAAGAGCCTCACCCGCGACACCACTGATAACAAGATGCAGCGCATCGCCACCAGGCTAGAAGAGGTGGCGGCAGCAGTTGCCGCGGGCGAGTTCTGGTTCACCGTGGAGGAGGCAGAGGCAGCAGAGGCGGCAAGCCTTGCCGAGCGCGAGGAGTTTGCCGGCGAGGAAGATCTTGCCAGCCCTAAAGCTGAGCCGAGCGAGCCCGGCGAGGAAGAGCCCGAGCCTTCAGACAGCTTGCCGCAGGCGGAGCCCCCGGCCCTGCCAAGAAGGCGTCTCCGCAAGGCCACAGACGTAGCGGGGCGGCAGACAGGTCAACAGCCGCCGAGCCGCGCGACACGCTCTACCGCGGCAAGCACCATTGCCGCGGGAGCGCCTCATGCCGCTGCGGCAACTGGAGCGGGGTCTTCCCGGTCCGCCACCACTGCTCCCGCCAAGCGGGCGAGGGAGCCTACTCCTCCGCCTCGCCGCACCGTAGGTGAGCCGGACTTTGATCTCTCCGCGCTCAACTCCGACGACAAAGAAGAAGAGTAAGATCCCCTTGCTGTCCTCGTAGTTCTTCAATTCTCGCTATCTTGTTGCTTTCGTCTTGTATCTGACTTGCTTCGATCTGAATCCATTCCTTTTCAGGACGCTGGCCCAGAGAGCGGCGAAGAGAGCCAAGGCCCCAGTGATTGTCATCGATGATGATCCCACCGTGTCAGCAGGGGGTGTGTTTGAGACCACCTTGACGGACCCGGCAACTACTCCCCAAAGCAGCCCCCAGCGCAGCCCCCAGCGTAAGTTTATAATTTACTTCCTGCCGTCAGGCGCGCATGGGTGCTCTTTTCTCTACTGATATCTTGACTGTTCATTTGTGTAGGAGCAGAACAGCCTCACCAGGAGTGCCCGTAAGCTGCTCCCGAAGCGCCATCTGCTTCGACTACGCCGCCAAGGGAGGAGTCCCCGGCAAGGGAGCGCTCTCCGGCAAGGGAGAACTCTCCGGCAAGGGACAGTTCTCTGGCAAGGGACGGCACCAGTGATCCTCCGGCGGTTGAGACCGTGACCGCAGATCCCGGCACAGGTAATCTTCTTGCCTGAAAACTTCCCTTGGGTTCTTCTTCTTTTGGATTTCCTTTCTTGGATTTTTGCTCGACTTTTCTCCCTTTTTCGTTCCTCAGATCCATCTGCCGCGGAGCCAATGGAAACCGAGGACACCGGCAAGGAGAACGCGCGCGGCAACAACGACGACGCCGCCGCCACCAAAGAAGAGGCCGGTGCTAATGATCCCGCCGGCGAAGAGGCCGCCAAGGCTGCCGCCGCAGAAGCTGGCGAGGAATCCGGCGATCGCACTGACGGCCCCGAGGCCGCAGGAGCGCCAGGCGCTGCATCGAACGCCGATCCCTCTGCCGCTCCTATAGAGCCAGGCTCCGAAGAGCCGCAGCCCGGCGCCTCCCTGAAGGCCGGCGATGGCATCTTCATCAAGCTCCCCTGGGCGTCGAGCTCCAGGGCATTGGTCGAAGGAGAAACTTTTGACGAAGAGATGCTCGCCTCTGCTGGGCTGGCGCTGGTCGATGCACCAAGCAGCAGCAGCGACGAGTCTGAGGAGGAGCGGCTGGTGCGGAAGCTTCTGTTGCTCTACCGCGCCCGACAAGCCAAGCTGGCGTCCCGAGAGGCACTTGTCGCGAAGGCGGGAGTTGACATTGAGAAGTGCGCGGAGGAGCTCCGGGGCCTCAGGCAGGAAACTCTCCGGTCCTTGGCGGAGGAGCGGGAGCAACTTCTCGAGGAGCGGAAAGCTTTCCTCCTCGAGAAGGCTGAAGCTGAAGAGAAGCAACGGCTTGTCGCCGAAAACTTATTTGCGTAGGAAGGAGAGTTGGCGCAGCGCAAGGTCAATCTTGACAGCCACGAGGAGGATCTTGTTACGCGTGAGCAAGCGATTGGCGGGGCTCTCAAGGAGGCAAGGGATGCTGCCGCAGCTGCTGAGGCCGCCAAGAAGGAGCTGGAGACGAAGGTAGCGCAGCTGGAGGCTGATCTCCGGGCGAGCGGCGAGGAGCTTGCCGCGCTCAAGCGTGAGCACGAGAAGGATGCTGCCACTCATGGTGAGCTGCAAGGCCTTCTCGCAGAGAGGAGCAAGGAACTCAGCGCCGCCAAGGATTCCAATGCGGATCTCGAGCTGAAGCTGGCCACCTTGACTCAGACGCTGGACGGCGCCAGGGAGCGGGAGGTGGCCTTGTCAGAGAAGGTCAAGGCCGACGAGGCGCTGCTGGCGAATGCTGCTGCCTCCCACGACGCCTTCAGGGAGACTGTGGAGCACTGGACTGAGGGTCTGGTGAATATTGCTGCCGCCATCGACGGGGAGTTGGCGCAGATGGGGGTGGATGATCTCGGGTACTCCTCCGACGAGCACCTCCAACCCAGCGCCAAGCTCAGCTTGTTTTTCAAGGGCGTGGCGACGACACTCCAGCAACTCCGGGAGAAGATCCCAAAGCAGCTGGCCGATGAGTCGCGCAGGATTTGCGCGGGGGCTCTCCAGAAGGTGCTGATGAAGGTGGCGTTCCGCAATCCAGGCCTCAACCTCACCAACGTCCTCAAATCCTTGCCGCCGGATGCTGATCTGGATGCGCTCAAGGCCCTTGTCGCGCCCATTGTGGACAAGGTGAGCGAGATCAAGAGGGTTGAGGGCGATCGCGTAGACTACGCCGCCCATTTCTTTTTCTCTTTGTCGCTGCTGGTCATGTCACGAGAACAACCTATTAGAGCTGCGACAAGCTATCTTGTAATATAACTCTATTTTGGGTAGAGATTTGCTATGTTATTCCCTTTACTTGATTCCCTGCTTTGTATGTTTTTACCCTACGCTTTTAGGGAACTTGTCGGTGCAGGCACCTTTGCCGCGAGCGCTGAGTGCGGGACATCAGCAGCCTGCTGGCGATGCCGCTTCCGACAAGAAACCTTGTCGCAACTAGTCGCAGCTCACTTAAGTTGTTGAGCTGACTCGAAACAAAGTAAGGGCGCAACTATCTATGAGTTGGTTCCTCCGCGCACAGGTTTTCCATACAAAGAACGGTCGTTCGAGGAATATAACTTAAAAATTTAAAAACTGATTGCTCAAACTTTGGCAACTTAGCTTTTCTGTCGTTTTCTTTCCGGTAAGGTGAAAACTTGCTTGAGCGACGCCTGGTCCACACCATTATCTTCTCCTTCCCCCCCGGCAAACTTGTGTGCGAGGGAACCTTGCTTTCCTTTATTAGAAAAAGAAAGAGGAGAAAATAGATATATGGTGCCTTCCGGCTCGTTATTGCTTACCGGTGGTTGCGCTGCACAAAGTGTTAGATAATGCATGCAAATATAAAGTAAAAAGCATGAATTTGACAAGATGTGCGGAGCACATGAGCTTTACTTATGCACGGGATCTGTGCCTGGCTTTGTACAAAGGATTACATGCAACATCGGCAAGACTTGTACAAAAGATGGTTGCCGGAACGGGTTCCGGCAACCGCGCCCTACGGGTAAAATTTGCGAAGATGCTCAATGTTCCAGGAGTTGCTCACCGGAATGCCATCTTCGGTCTCAAGGCGGACAGCGCCAGGCCTAGTGACTCATTTCACCCAGTAAGGGCCTTCCCACTTCGGCGTCAACTTGTTGGAATTCTTGGCGGACTGAATGCGCCGAAGAACAAGGTCACCTTCCTCGAAACTTCTGGCATTAACTTTGCGGCTATGGTAGCGGCGCAAAGCTTGCTGGTATCGAGCAGCTCGTACAGCAGCCTGAAGACGATCCTCCTCAAGGAGCAGCGCGTCATCTTGTCGCAACTGCTCTTGCTCAAGCTCATCATAAGCGAGCACTCGAGGCGACCCGTATACGAGTTCCGTAGGGAGAACTGCCTCTGCTCCATAGACTAGAGCGAAAGGTGTCTGGCCAGTGGCTCGATTCGGCGTCGTCCTGATTGACCAAAGAACCACCGACAGCTCCTCGATCCAGTTTCTTCCGCACCTGCGCAGCCTGTCGAAAGTTCTGGTCTTGAGCCCGCGCAGCACTTCAGCATTTGCCCTCTCCGCTTGACCGTTGCTTCTTGGATGAGCAATAGAAGCGAAGCAGACCTTGGCGCCAACATCTTGGACGTACTGCATGAAGGTGCGGCTCATGAATTGCGTGCCGTTGTTGGTGATGATCCTGTTAGGCATCCCGAAACGGCAAACAATCGACCTGAAGAACTTGACTGCTGACTATGCTGTCACCTTCCTCACTGGTTCCACCTCCGGCCACTTTGTGAACTTGTCGATTGCAACGTACAAGTACTCAAAGCCCCCGACAGCTCGGGGAAAGGGGCCGAGAATATCGAGCCCCCAGACCGAAAATGGCCAGGATAAAGGGATCGTCTGGAGAGCTTGAGGTGGCTGGTGTATCTGTTTGGAATGGAACTGGCACGCTTCACACTAGGTTACTTGTGCAGTTGCATCCTGGAGGGTTGTCGGCTAGAAGAAACCTTGCCGGAACGCTTTGCCGGCAAGTGCTCTTGCACCAATGTGGTGGCCACATATGCCTCCATGTATCTCTGCCAACAGCTTTTGTCCATCTTCCCGGTGAATACACTTCAATTTCACACCGTTGAGTCTTCTTCTGTACAGTGTGTTGTCGACAAACTGGTACATACTTGACTGCCGGGCTACTATTTCCGCTTCTTCTTGTTCTTCGGGAAGTTCTCCTATCTGAAGGAAAAGGACAATCTGCTGTGCCCATGCTGGAGCTTGCGGCTCGACAACAAGGACCAATGGCACACCTACTGCTGTGGGAACATCTGCTTCTACGGCAAGGGCTTGCGGCTCCGCCGGAGCTTGACGTTCCCTGGCAAGCTTGCCGGAGCAAAACTTGTCGGGAGCGTCTGCTTCAACGGAACAAACCTTGAGGCTTGTCGGAGCAGACTGCTCCTCAGCATCCTTGGTGTTGATCTTGGGGACCTTCTTGGCGGCGGCTTCGGGGAGCTCTGCCGGAAAGTAGTCACCAGAAATCAACTTCCTCTTCTTGCTCTGTCCAGTTGATGGCGTTACGGACGGTTGATTCAACTTGAGCACAAAGATCCCTGGTTCCACAGGTAACTTTAGTGCGGCGCACTTTGACAGGCCATCGGCGATGTCGTTCTGAGCTCTTGGAACATGTTCCATCTGCAGGCCGTCAAAGTGCTCTTCTCGCTTTCTCACCTCATCAACATATGCCTCCATCAACGGACTCTGATAATTCTTGTTCACTTGGCGGAAGACAAGCTGTGAGTCACCCTTGACAATGAGCTTCTTGATCCCAAGGTCTGCTGCGATCATGAGACCGGCAAGCAATCCTTCATACTCTGCAGTATTGTTTGTTGCTTGCTCCTTGGGAAAGTACATCTGGACTATGTACTTGAGGTGCTCTCCGGTGGGTGCAACAAGTAGCACGCCAGCACCGGCGCCTTGCAGCGAGAAGGCACCATCGAAGTACATCAGTCACTCTTTGCTTGCTTCCTTGACGGGGATGCTCGTCTCTGGAATTTCTTCATCTTGTGTTGGCGTCCACTCTGCTATGAACTCTGCTAATGCTCTGCTTTGGATAGTTGAAGTGCTTTCAAATTTGAGGCCAAAGCTTGATAGTTCCAGTGCCCACTCGACAATCCTGCCTGTTGCTTCTGGATTTTGCAGTATCCTATTTAGTGGAAAGTGAGTGACGACTGTGATCTCATGTGCTTGGAAGTAATGGCGCAACTTTCTCGAGGCCATGAGGAGGCCGAAAAGCAACTTCTGCACACCAGAGTATCTTGATCTAGCCCCCTGCAGAAGGGAACTGACAAAGTAAACTGGGCGCTGCACCATTCTCTTCTGCATCTTCTCATGCTCCTGCGCAGACCCATCCTTGTCGGGACCAGAGCTTGCCGGTGAAGTCCTTTGCTTGTCGCTGGATGCATCTGCCGTGGTTGCTGGCTCATCATCTGCCTCCCTCTCCGCCACTAACTCAGCACTAACCACTTGATTGGTTGCCGCTATATACAGCAGCAACTTCTCTTGTGGCTTAGGTGCGACAAGTGTTGGAGTGGAGGACATGTATCTCTTCAAGTCCTGCAGCGCAGCCTCCGCCTCCGGAGTCCATTTCATTGGACCTGCCTTTTTCAAAATTTTGAAAAATGGCAGGGCGCGCTCAGCAGACCTAGAGATAAACTTGCTGAGAGCAGCTACGCAACCGGCAAGTCTTCGTACATCCTTGACGTGCTTTGGTGCTTCAATCTGCTCAATGGCCTTGATCTTGCCGGGATTGGCCTCAATTCCGCGTTGAGACACAAAGAACCCGAGAAGCTTGCCGGAGGGGACTCCAAACACACACTTCTCGGGGTTAAGCTTGAGGTTGATCTTGCGCAGATTTGCAAAGGTTTCGTCCAAATCTTGAATCAGAGTCGCTCTGTCCTTGCTCTTGACCACTATGTCATCCATGTAGGCTTACACATTTCTGTGCATCTGTGGCTCAAAAGCGTCATGGACTACCCTTGCAAATGTTGAACCAGCATTCTTCAAACCGAAAGGCATCCGTATGAAACAATATGTGCCACATGGGGTAATGAATGCGGTCTTCTCCTCATCCTCTTCTGCCATGAAGATCTGATGATATCCTGAGTACACATCAAGAAATGAAAGCAAGTCACATCCGGTCGTGGAGTCAACAATCTGGTCGATGCGCGGCAAGGGAAATGGGTCTTTGGGGCAGGCTTTATTAACATCGGTAAAGTCAATACAAAGCCTCCATTTCCCGTTTGCCTTGCCCACAACTACAGGATTGGCCAACCACGTAGGATGGAGCACTCCTCTGACAAGGCCTGCTGCTTCCAATTTCTTGATCTCTTCTACAATGAATTCTTGGCGCTCCAATGCCTGTTTCCTGAATTTCTGCTTGACGGGCCGCGCAAGAGGGCAGACGGCAAGATGGTGCTCGATTACTTTCCTGGGAACACCGGGGATGTCAGACGGTTGCCACGCAAACACGTCGACGTTCGCCCGCAGGAAAGCAACGAGCGCGCTTTCCTATTTAGGGTCGAGAGTGGCACTGATGGTGAAGGTACCACCAGTGCCGTCCTCCTTGGCGGACACCTTCTTGGTCTCTGGTGGAGCTGCCATTGTCTTCTTATACTTGCCGGTGGAGCTCGATGGTGCGTCCTCGACGGTAGCGCAGCACTCCGAAGAGGTGCGCTTGCCGGAGTGGGCATCAGAACTCTTGCCGGACTTGGTCTTCGTCTTCCCCCCGGGAGCTTCAGCGGCAAGTGACTTGCGATCTGTTGCGGCTGCTGCTTCCCGGTAGATCTTGTCGGTGCAGATAAGAGCATCCTTCTTGTCGCCAGGGACAGAGATGACACTTATCGGGCCTAGCATCTTCAGTACATTGTATGCATAGTGAGAGGCTGCCATGAACTTGGCGAGTGCTGGACGGCCAAGTATCCCATTTTAAGGCAATGGAAAGTCAGCAACGTCAAAAGTGACCCTCTCAGTTCTGAAGTTCAACTCGCTGCCGAATGTTACCGGCAACGTGATCTTTCCCTTCAGCTTGCTCCTCCCCGGATTGATTCCTTGAAATGTGCCGGTCTCTTCGAGCTCGCTATCAGGGATCTGGAGCTTCTGGAGCACTGCGGAGGAGATCAGGTTCAAGCCGGCCCCGCCGTCAACGAGCATCTTGGTGATCTTGAGGTTGCGGATAGTTGGTGAAACCAACATCGGCAAGCACCCGACCGCAGTTATGCGATCAGGGTGGTCCTCAATATCAAAGATGATAGGCGTGCTGGACCATTTCAGAGACTTGCGTGACTCGATGGGTGGCTCTGCCGCATTGACTTCCCGCACCCACTGCTTGAGCTGGCGGTGTGAAGTGTGCAGAGAAGCACCACCGTCGACGCACAGGACCTCTGTGGCTTTCTGGAACTCCTGCTCGTCGGTCTCGTCATCATCCATATCTTCGTCATCGTCGTCATCTTCATCCTTGTCGCGGCCGCGGGGAGGTTTGTCTCCTTGCTGCTGCTTGGCCTTTCCGCGGTGTCCTCCTCGGCCGGGACGTTTCTTGCTAGTTCCTCCAGCACCTTCCTGGGCTTTCTCCTTGTCGCGCCGCTCGTACTCAGCTTTTTGATGTTCAACAAGCTGCTCGACCTTCTTGCAGCTCTGGAGGTCATGGCTCTTGGTGCGGTGGATCTTGCAATATTGCTTGTTGGTGCTGTCCTGCCTGTCGGCGACTGCCACATCTGCGGCAACCTCCTTGCCGGAGCTGCCAGTTTTGGGCTTCTCGCCAGACTGCTCAACGACCAGCACCTCTTTGCCTTTCTTCTTCCTGTTGTTCCGCCGCCGGCTCTTCCTTGCCGGGGCAGTCTCCTCACTATCGGACCCTCCTGCTCCTGTATTCTCTCCGGGGAGTCTCCTCCCTTCCTCAGCACGTGCACACTTGTTGGCCAGGGCATATAGCTCACTGACATCTCTGATCTTGCACATCGCCATCTCCTCCCGCATCCTACAGTTTCGCACGTTCTGATGGAATGCGCTGATCACCGCGGCAGGGTGGACGTCTGGGATGTTGTGCTGTACGCGGCTGAATCTTAGAATGTACTTGCACAGGGGCTCTCCTTTCTTCTGGGCGAGCAGATGAAGGTCACTCTCTTGGCCATGAGGCTTGTGGTCGCCTGTAAAGTCACCGACAAACTGATGGCACAGATCAGCCCAGGAGGATATGGAGTTGTCCGGCAAGTGCATGAGCCAGGATCTGACATTGGGCTTGAGCACCAGCGGGAAGTAGTTGGCGAGGATCTTGTCGTCCCGCCCCCCAGCAGCTTGCACCGCGATGGTGTAGATGCTGAGGAACTCCGACGGATGCGACTTGTCGTCGTACTTCTCTGGTACATCTGGCTTGAAATTCTTCGTACTGAGCCAGTGGACTTGCCGCAGCTCACGAGTGAACGTAGGGCAGCCTACCGCGTATGGCAAGTCGCCTGGTTCCCCTAGCGCATGCACGTCAACAGAGGGCCCAGCGCACTTGTCGGATTGACGTCGTGCTTCTCTCCGGCGCTTGATGCGAGTACGAGCGTCTTCTTGCTGTCGTTCGTGAAGAACTTGGCGCTGATCGCGACGAGCTCGTGGATCTGACGACGCGGTGGAGTCGCTGTCGAGGTGGATCCGACGAGTCGGCGATCTTGGCCTTCGGGATGGAGAGTGCATGGTGGTTGCACCCCCACCAGTTTCGTCGCCACCGGCTCGTACCTGGCAGTCCTACTGCGGCTGCGATGCACTTGGCTGCCGCGGAGTGTCGCTGTTGGCAAAGCCGATGAGACTCTGAATGGTGGCCCTCCATTGGTCGATCTTGTCTTCCGCTGGAGGATAATCCAGGAGCAGTTGAGCTCGCGCCAAAGCTTCTGCTGGAGTGGTGGGTGGCAATGGCGAACGGTGTGAGGAGCGGGGTATGCTCGAACCTCTAACTATGTTAGAAGGAGCTGTATCTCGTCCAGGCGACCATGCCTCGCTCGTGCCAGCATGTTAGCGTGCATGCTGGTCTTGAGCACCCCGAGACCCACCAGCTCGATCTTGGCCCAACAAACGTATGGTACTCCGAGTACCATGACGCTGTCGGTCCTGCGCCTCATGAGACGGGCGCGGAACATGTACGGACGCCGAGGTCTGTGCAGCCTTGTCCTTGGACCTGGCAGCATTGTAAGCTTCCTCGTCGACGTCCGATCTTCCGCCGGCGTCTACTCCACCACCCGTTTGCTCCAGTGGTGGTGGAAGTGATGTGGACGGAGCAGATGCCGCCGAAGTTTTCTTCTTCGGTGGCATGTTGATGGAGAAAATGAAGATCTAGCTCGTGTGAATGCTGGATCAGGTTCACACAACCTCGACGCCCCCTACCTGGCGCGCCAAAGATGTCGGGAAACTAATCCACGAACACCTATGGGGCCGGCGGACCGTGGCCCCTTTCGGTTCGGCAGGGGGCGGAGATCGCACGAAGAGTGGATCGAGGCGAAGCACACGAGCAGTTTACCCAGCTTCGCAGCTCTCCGGAGAGATAATACTCCTACTGCTGCTTGTCTGATTGAATTGTGTTCTTGCTTGAGAGAGCTAAGTGTTTTTCTGGCTTCCAAATGAGCCGAACCTCCCCTACGTTGCGCATGGGCCTACTTTTATATGCTCAAAGGGTCACCGACAGGTGGCAACGCAGATAAGGGTAAAAGCGTAAAAAGTGTTGCGGTTGGTACACCTACTTGCACAGTGTATCCTACCTAACCCTGACGGCGGGGGACAAAGGCATTAAATGCCCGTCTGTGTCGTCTAAACAGTGCAGAAAGGGACCGTCAGGGACGCCACCGTTCGCCATGATGGCGATCTTGTTAGCGTCGCATGCCACCGCGCACCGCTGGCTGCACAGCCTCACGCCACGCACGCCTGGAAAGGCCCCCAGAGCGACACGTTGGTGAATGTGCTGGAGCGTGGGTACAGAGTGGTTGCTTGCCGCGGCAAGCGCCTTGCCGCGGTCGTCGTCTTGTCGCGCCCGGAAGCTTGTCGCTCACCAGGCCTCGAGATGCCTTGGTTGGTCTTCCCGGCAAGCTCCTCTTGCCGGGGCCTTGTTGCCTTGCCGGGACGCGTGGCGCGTCGCGGCAAGTTCCTTGGGATGCCTTGGTTGGCCTTCCTAGCAAGCTCCTCTTGCCGGGGCCTTGTCTCCTTGGCTTGAATACTTTGTTCTTGAATGGCTCCAAGGGAACCATGGAGGACCTTGGCGGTCGCCCGGCAAGCATTGCCGCAGGGTGCTGCAACTGCCCGTGCACAAGTTCGGGAGACTAGGGTACCCCTACTCTAGTACACCGACAAAATGTAACTACTCACAAAGCATATTCATGTTCATAATCAGAGGAGTATTAATATGCATTAAGGATCTGAACATACGATCTTTCACCAAGTAAACCAATTAGCATCAACTACAAGGATTAATCAACACTACTAGCAACCCACAAGTACCAATTTGTGGTTTTGATACAAGATTGGATACAAGAGATGAACTAGTGTTTTTGGAGGAGATGGTGCTGGTGAACTGATGGAGATTGACCCTCTCCCGATGAGAGGATCGTTGGGGATGACGATGGTGATGAATTACCCCTCCCGGAGGGATGTTTCCCTGGCAGAACAGCTCCGTCGGAGCCCTAGATTGGTTCCGCCTGGTGGCGGTGGAGTTTCATCCCGTAAGCTTGCTTATGATTTATTCTAGGGTAAAAGCCTTCATATAGCAGAGGATGGGCACCGGAGGGCCACTAGGGGGCCCAGGAGACAGGGGGGTGCGCCCAGTAGGGGTGCGCGCCCCCCTCCTTGCCAGGGTGTGGGCCCTCTTTGGTGTTTTCTTCGCTCAGTAATTCTTATTAATTCCAAAACTGACTTCTGTGGAGTTTCAGGATTTTTGGAGCTGTGCAGAATAGGTTTCCAATATTTGCTCCTTTTCCAGCCAGAATTCCAGCTACCTGCATTCCCCCTCTTCATGGTAAACCTTGTAAAATAAGAGAGAATAGCCATAATTATTGATACATAATGTGTAATAACAGCCCATAATGCAATAAATATTGATATAAAAGCATGATTGAAAATGGACGTATCAAGAAGCACGACGGCCGTTGGATGGACATCCAACAGTCACTGCTTGTGCGTCAACCTTTTTTTAGGAAAGCCTCAAATCTGTGGGAAACAGCATATAGCCCATCTGCCATTATTTCTAATAATTTACAGCCCATTTGCTAATTCATAAGTTTTTTCGGAGCCCATATTCCTTTTGTTAGCATTACATCCCATATTGTGGCCAGGGTCAAAAAATTTGACGAAATTTTGCATATTTCGGTTCGGTCCGAACTGTTTTTAATCCTGAAATTTCGAGTCACATTCAAACTGATTTTAAAAATAAATGTATATCAATATAAAATCCAACAAATTGTCCACGCATAAAAATCAATGCAATTTAAAATCTCGAAACGAAAAAATGAAACTAATTGTCAGTTTGATGTGTTTTAAACATGTACAACCCATTTCTCATTACTGATAGGCCATTTTCTCGACCAGCCGAATGAAGCTATCCTCATCTTGAAAGTTTGCAGCCCAACAGGCCTGACAAAGCGACTTACTTGACAAATCACTAAAAATCTGGGCTAGCCATTTTCAGAAGGAACAAAAAAACTACTAGGCTGGTCTGTGGTAAACATAAAAGAAAAGGCTGTCTAAACAGGCCAGAGTGCCCCGCACAGCCCTTTTGACACCCTGCTTTCGTCTCAAAAACAAATTAGATAAATGCCACTCCAATTATGGAGATTCATAAAAATGTCACCGCAATTTTCAAACTTTGAAAAATGCCACTTTAATTTTTGCAAACTTTGAAAAACACCACTGCAATTTGCAAACTTCGAAAAACGCCACTCCAGACTTCGAAAAATGCCGCTGGAAATGGCATGAAATGGCATTTTTCAAATTAACCCCAAACAAGAATAACTAGGCGAGCTGTTGGGTCCCTGGTGTCAACCGCTCGTTGTGCAATTCTCTTGTTTTTTGACTACGTTGACAATGGCATGGGACCCAGATGTCAGAAATCCATTAGGGGAGCCATTTTTTTATTGGCTTGAAATGAGGAGGCACTTGCTTGCATACTGCCATGACCTTGGTGGGCCCCTGCTGTCATCCTCTCCACGTACAATCATCTCCTGATTGTGTACGCGTCAACCTGGTAGGCCCACAAGTCAGCCTCTAAAGCTGTGGTAGACAAATAGAACCCATTTAGAAAATAACAACCCATTCCATACCTTCAAATGGAAAGTTCAACATTCAGAGCAAAGTAACAGGTCTGATCCAGATATATAGTACTAAACTTCCATGTTGAGAACCATCATAGCCAAGTTAACTATCTACTCCCACTAATACTCTAGTAGTGTACAAGTACTAACTTACTCTTAGCTAACAAGAAGATGCCGGCCGCCATCTGCGGTACACGCTAAACACCGGCACTGGAGTCCTCCACCTCGCCTCAGACTTGCCAGAGGTGAAATAGGGTGCATTGCTCACGCGCGTTGGCCTCTCCATGCCGGCATGGTCCACCGAAGCTTCGGCTTCTAAGCGGGAAACCCACTTGACGAGCTTGTAGTAAAATTTGGCGTCACGAACATGTGCATGCCCGACAGCCTCCAGGGCTATTTGCCGGCGCCGGCCTCCATGTAGTTGGCCCAGTTGCAGGTGCTCTGCTCGCGACTCAGAGCATCGTGCGCTGCTGCTCCATGTCCCACTGGCGGTGCAAATCGGCAATACGCTACTCCTCTGCCAGGCGGTCGTGCTCCAACAACTCCTCATACTCCACATTGCCATCTAAAGACCGATAGAGTTCCTCCTCCCTCCGTCTGCCTTCCGATGAAAAACCGAACACTAGTTCCGGCGGTGACCGCCTCAAGCGTCGCCTATCACGGACGGGCGGGGGCATGCCAGACGTGGCGAGAGCAAGGATAAGTGGCGAGCAACGTCGGGCCGGTGGGGGCTTATGAGGTTAGGGAGAGTTGGGTGATGGTGCCACAGGAGAAGCCCGGGAAATAGTAATTATAGGCGGAAGGTAGGCGACGGTCATCGCGGTCATCAGAATTCAATGCATAAGCAGGCATGGCTTAGCACGCCAGCTTGCCGTTGAAAACTAGAAAAACTGAAATTATGACTATGTCATCCCGTCCGGTCAGTGGTGCGTCCCGTCCGTGCTGGGTCGCATGCCGACATGACGATCAAACGAGTGCACTTGAATCATCCAGATGAGGTACTCCCTCCTTGTCAAAAATGATTCCACCACTCATCATATAGTACCTTGGTTGGTTAGATTTTTGGATTAAGCCCTGCAAACCGGAAAGGAGGTAGTACGTGTGTGATCCGCTATTTATTCGTGTAGGATCGAGTATGTCATTTTTTGAATTGAGCCCTGAAAACCGGAAAGGAGGTAGTACGTGTGTGATCCGCTATTTATCCGTGTAGGATCGAGTAGGTCGGATAGTGTACGTGTACGATCGCATTAGCTGATGAACATTCACTGGGAGATAAGGCATTTGCAAACGTTTTTGCTGGCAGTTTCTTCAGATTCGCATGGCATTTTCTTCAGAGCAGCTTGTCAGTTTCTTGAGAGGTAGGCAATTTTATTCAAAAAATTGGCATTTCGGATCTTGCGTCGCAACTAAAATTGCCAAGAGCGCATTAGTAGGCTAGCTAGTGATCGATCAGTAACTTGTAAACACTGAGCGAATAGAAATAAGGAACTGTTAGTAACTTGTAAATAATGAGAACACAAAAATAAGGATCATGCTGTGCACAGTAGTAAGAGCTGATCCGTTCGAAATGTTCACACGCGACTCACAAGCCTGGCATTGTAATATGTTCACATTAGTAGCCCAAATTCAAAACCAACTAGTATGATTCCCATACATAAGATCAACATGTGAATGCATCTCAATGATTCACATATCATATACAAATATGTAGCTCCACAAGCAAAGATCTTGAAAAAACATTTGTTCTTCCTACTAACATGGATGCTTCTCTTTGACAACATTCAGTATAGAGTGAAAGACAAATTTGTTTGTGAAGTCTACAATTCCTCTTGCAAACGTAAGTGGTTTCACCAACAGCTGGAACCATGAGAATGAACCACACATGATGGAGGAACATCCACTGCAATATGATTTGGTCTTCTCTCGATCACACGGCTAGACTATTTTCGGAATACAAACTTTAACTTAGGCAAAATGATGCCCATTGTATAATCAGACCAAAGCAATGAAGCACCTAGTGTTGGCTAATAAATAGTACAATACTACTTTTCTACAGCCCATGAAGTGACTATCCAATCTTTCTATGTCTATTTTGAAATGGCACTGCATCTAGTGACTATATTATTCTCTTGTGCAGTTCAACCAAAATTGCGGTCGCTTTGTTTGTTTGCCAAATAGCAAAGGGCAGACATCTCTGTCTGCACAAATATCAAGCAGCTATTAAACATATACCCCACCTTGTATTTTTGGTTTAAACATGTCTCTTCCGCTTAGCATCTGTCATGTTTTGCACTGGACAATTTGATACAGTCATGTTTTGCCCTGGACAGTTTCATACTGAATTGATTTGCTCGTTCAGAGCAGAAATATAGCGCATATTCTTCATCAGACCAAGGATATCCATGTTTGCAGTGATGGAAGAGGTGAAATCGATACAATTGAAATTGAGCATCCAACCATTGAATCCTGTCCTGCACCTCCAATGTAGGTCCACCCTGCCAATAAATTCACATGCAAACCACTAGTATTACTATCTAATGACAGTACAAAAAGAGTAGCAAGATAGTAGAAAACCTTGTACCTTCGTAATGAACAGCTTATAGTGCCACCAATTGGATATAAAGGTTTGGAAGAAAACATGCTCCTAATGTTGAACCATTTGGACATTTTGTGCAGTTCCACTAAAATTGAGCATCCCTGTTTGCATAGATATTGAAAGTGTGATTACTATAGAAGTGGCACTAGTTGAAGCATAGACTCACAAATATAAGCATTCCAACTTCTTGATGGGAAAAGGTAGCAAGACTGTTTCTAATCACCTGTTTGAAGGAATAAATAAGGCAACAACGGCTGATGTCAGGAAGGCATACATTGTTTTTTCTGAAAAATTGAGCCATTCCTGACCTTTCCTCTTCTTTTAAGCATATTTTGTGCACTTCAACTAAAATAAAATGCCATCACTGCCTTAACAATTCAGTGACACTCTACAAAAGGAAATGACTTAACATTACATCATGATGTCAGGTATGTAGTCGACAGGCATTAGAGACAAACATACATACCTCCTCCGATAACATAATGAACATTAATTTTAACAAAGGTGTGACTAGATTTACCAGGATAATTGGAGTGAACTCTACACCCTCTGTTCCTTAATATAAGACCTTTTTGCAGTTCAATTTAAAGTACCCAAATGTCTAGTATTTAGAAAAACAGGTAGTAGTTTTCTTGAGCACATATTTGGGAAAGCTTGCCAGACTTTATATATGTCCATACGCTAATGCAACACCATTCGAATAGTACAAATATAGACTAATCCAGTGGCTAGTGCAACAGTATAGTAGTTATTTTATTATAGGGTACAATACAATGGTTTTACTGAACAAATTTCCATAAGCTGTAGCACTAGAAGATTTCTATAAGAATTAACAATACAAAATGTAAAGGTAACAAGTTTCAGCATTGGTATAGTAGCTGTGCAAGAGCATTAAACCAAATACAAAAGTCTGAAGGTAACTATCATTATTAACTAATGATAGTATAAAAATTGCAAACCATGTACCTTCAAGGTAAATATTATTAAATAACTTGAGGTATGTAATCTATAAGCATTAACAGTGCAAAAATCTGAAGGTAGTAACAAGATTCATCGTTGGTATACTGGCTGTGCAACAGCATTATAATGCCTTAGCTAAAAAATCTTTAATACATCCACAATCAACAACTAACCCTGAAATTATCCATTGGCATTAAATGGCACTACTTAAATTTATAGGTGGCATTAGACTGAGTGTGGCATTAGTTAAATGTGGCATCACTTTAGCAGTAGCATTGCTTGACTTGACCGCTAGCGTTATACTAACAGCAAAAAAGTGGCAATAAGAGCATGGGAGGCCCATTCGGATAGTGGGCGCACCAATATGATGTACCTCCACGGATGCATAGAGTGGTGAGGGAGGTATGGTTGCCCAGAGCAACAAATATCCAGGCAGTATATGTGGATTACGTCCCATTTTTGTTCTCTTTAGCTACTGATTTTCCCCTTTTCAACCTAGATGCGGGTTCGATGCCTAGTCTCTTGGACATTACAGTCTCCCTTCCTTACTCAACCCAGACATGGATTAGTCTGCATGAAGTAGGGTTTCCTTTAATAGTGCAAGTTAAGGTTTTCGTCTGCGTGACTAGCAAAGCAGAGGATTGCAAATTGGGAAGATGGTGGAGTGGAAAAAGATCCACATGCAGCGACATCACAGATGGGGCAATAGAACAAGGGTATGGTTCGAAAAGAGGTAGCATACCTGAGGGTCGGTGGGAAGTGGCTTCGCTCGTGGTCGTCGTCTTCCGCACACACTACAGTAGCGAGCTTGGGGAAGGAGGCCATCCCGCGCGGGCGCTAGGTCTGAGAGGACGAACTTGTCGTTAGTGCGTGACCTAGCTCGCTGTCAGGACCCCGACTCGATGTCACATCGATCTAGCCAGTAACACCTCATATCACTTTGCGGCCTCACGCACGGTATCCCCACGGGTGTCGCCTTACCTTTGCCCGGGACCGTTTGCGCCTTTTGGCTCACGTATATGATAGTGTCGCTAGCATCCATATGATAAAGAGCCCGGGCTGACATGACTAGTCGTAAACCCAAAGTGGCACAGACTTACAGGGACAGGCATCCATGACCCAGCTTCGAACGTGTCGGTCATCAGCAAGTGGGTCCGGGCTGTAGCACTGGGCTAGCAGGACTCCGGTAAACCGGGCTGTAGCGGGCTAACAGGACTCCGGTACTCAAAGCGTGACATTTCCCCGAAGGGACAGACACAGGAACGAAGAAGGACACATGCCGGCCAGCCTAAGTGTTCCAGAGCAGTAGCAAGCTACCATGGCTCAGTGGTAACACTAGGAGACATTTCCCGGTAAGAGAGGCTACTAAAGATAAACAACTAGATAGTCAGATCCCACACATACCAAGCATTTCAATCATACACACAATATGCTCGATATGTGCAAATACAACGAAGCATCACAACATGACTCTACGACACAAGTACTTTATTTAAGGCTCAGGGAGCCATCCATAACGTACACGAAGGTACGGGTCTCACGACCCAACATACAAGTAATACAGTCATACAAACCAGCAGCGGAAGTAACTTGTCTGAGTATAGACAACTAGTAAAATAAAAGAGGCTTGGGAAGCCTAGCTATACTACAAGGTCCTTCACAAGCTCAGGGTCACCACCTGGGTCTTTAGCCTACTCGTTGATGTCAACGTCTACATAGAACCCATCAGAAGGGGTTGCAGCGTCTTCTGTAAAAATGTAGATTATAGCAACATGAGTACAAAGGTACTCAGCAAGACTTACATCAGATCCTACATACATGCTTAGTATCAAGAAGGGTTGGTGGAGTTATTGCAGCAAGCCAGCTTTGACTCTTGGCTAGGCTATCCTACGATACTCCAACTTGAAATGGTTTTGCGCACACGAGTCCACTACTCACCAATTCAATACACTACCGAGGATCCGCCTCCGTCTTCCTACGGAAGAGCCATCCTCGGCACTCACTCTTATCTTGAGGCTTTTAGTAGTTTCCATTTACTTGTCTATGAACTGTATAGGCAACCAAGTAGTCCTTTACCGCGGACGCGGCTATTCGAATAGATCATGTTAACCCTGCAGGGGTGTACTCCTTCATACACGCTCCCACCACTTACCGTCGTTTACACGACATGTACTCGGCAACCTTCAAGCGGAAGCCCAACGTGGGTGTCGGCCATGACCTACCTAATCACCTAAGCCTCTAGTCCAGGTTTATCGCCTATCCAGGTTCCATCCGCAGGGAGTCCGGCCGAGGTTTCCCATACGGCCCCGAACGATGTGAACAGGGTTCCCGAGATACCTAACGGGTATTCGGTACACCGTGCCACGTACCTACCGCATCACAGCCCACCCCTACGGTCAGCGCTGTCCACGGCCTCCAGTAGGCTACAAACACCAGAAACTACTTGCAACTCCTGGACGGAGAACTAGGGTGAATAAGAAGCCGAGAGGGTCCATTGCTTTCGGGCCCAATGCATGGTAGTAGCTGATTCTTAAATCACACATACAGATCTCAGTGCTTAAGGTCGGCTTCAATGAAACAACCCACCATGTACTCCTACATGGCCTCTCATCGATACCTTTACCAAATCGTGTTCACCACACCACTCTCATTACCGACATAATCATTTCACTCTAGCCCATCACCCAGATGAACCAGACCTGACACGACTCTAAGCATAGCAGGCATAGCAAGGTAGGAACAACACATACATATGGCTCAATCAACTCCTACACATGCTAGTGGGTTTCATCTAGTTACTGTGGCAATGACAGGTCATGCAGAGGAAATGGGTTCAACTACCGTAGCACACAGCAGTTAGAATCGCGTTGTCTTAATGCAGTAAAAGAGAGCAGGAGCGAGAACATGGGATTGTATCGATATGATCAAATGGTTGGTTGCTTGCCTGATGGTTCGATGCACGGATACGGTTCTTCGTTAGGGTAATCACGGTACTCTTCGGAGGCAGAACCTGTCGCAAAGGACATCGATACACAACATCACCAAACAATGTGCAACAATATGATGCATGCATGAAACATGGCAATATGAGTGTGTTGGGCTAATGCAACTAAAACCAGAAGGATTTGAACAAATTTGAATCAAGGATTCAAATTTCAAATTCAAATATGGCCTTTTAAAGTGCTTTTCCTTGTTCTGCTTGAAACATCAATTTAACTTGTTTGATCATGCATGAAAATAGTACAGATGGATAGATTGGATTTTTCTGATCATTTTTCATATATAATTTGTCCAATTTGGAGTTACAGAATAAAAGTTATGAATTTTTGAAGTTTAAATAATATTCTGGAATTTCCTGATTTAATTTAAATCCAAAAATAAAATTATTGCGCCAGCATGACGTCAGCATGACGTCAGTGGTCAACTGCGGCTGGCTGAGGTCAAATCTGACATGTGGGGCCCACACGTCAGTGACAGGGGGGTTAAACAGGGTTAAATTAATCCTAATTACTAATTAGTGGCGCTGGGGCCCACTGGTCAGTGTCAGGGGGTTAACTAACAGTGGTTAGCGCTAATGATGTCCACCTGGCCGACGGGGCCCACGCGTCAGTGACCCTGGGGGGTCAAACCCCAGGTCGGACAAGTCAAACCCCACCGGCGACATGACGCCGGCGAGGTCCCAGACGGCGGCGTGATGCGGGATCGCGCTACAGGGCACGGGCGAGGCTGTGCTTGGGCTCGTTGGAGAGCCCTTGCTCCCGCGCGTCGAACGGTGGTGGTGGCCGTGCCTGAGGTGGCCGGAGTCGACGGCGGCGAGCTCAGCTGCGGCCGCCGGAGTTCGGTCGTGCACGGAAACGGGGTTGGAGCTCGAAGGCGAGCGAAGCGAGGCGCTAGGGATGCTCTATGGAGCCTTACGAACTCGTTGGACTCGCCGGGGTGACCAAATGGTCAACGGAGCTGCGTCGACGGCGAGCTCGGCGACGGCGGAGGTTCGGCCGTGGTGGGGAGGAGGCTACGGTGAGGGAACGAGGGGGAGAAGAGGGGGAAACGGTGGCGTAGCTCACCGCGGTTGCAGTGGGCGTCGAAGCAGGCTCGGGGACGCGCTGGAGACGGCGAATTCGACGGCAATGATGGTCGGAGCCCGAAGAGGGGAACGGCGACGTGGCGGCGATGCAGGGCTTCCGGAGGCCCGTGGAGCGGTGGGGAGGAAGAGGGGGTTGTGGCGGAGCTTCTGAGCTAGTCGGGGGAGCGAGGGGTGGCCGGAGACGGCTGCTAAGGCGAACGGCGGTGACGGTGGTGTTCGGCCGT
>NC_041391.1:186012611-186024883 GCF_002162155.2 Triticum dicoccoides | reverse complement strand
GGGAGAGAGGTGGCGTGGCGCGGTGGCGCGCGCGCGCCGGCCACACTCCCCTCCCTCTGTCGGGACGAAGACGACAGAGGAGGGAGACGGGCTGGGCCGCCTGCTGGCTGGGCCGGCCAGCTGGATGGGCTGCACAGTGGAGGAGCCCAGGTAAGCTTCTCCCTTTTATTTTTTTCTGTTTTCTAATTTCTGACATTTGTTTTGATTTAAATAATATATTAAATCATTTATTTAACTTATGCCAAATTTTTCAGGGGCTAGATATATTATTCCAGAGCTCCTTTATAATTGGCATAATATTTGGACATATATTAATATATATAGAAATATATTTCCAAAGCAAATATTTATGCATTAATTCCAAATGCCCAAAATAAATGTCCATGAGCCACTAAAAATATTGGTTTGATTTTTATCTCTGTCCAATATTTTCAGAGATCAACATGAGCATTTTCCTGGACCCTTTTGGAGAAATTTTTATTTGGGTCATTTTCAAAATGATTCTGAGGGTTTCACAGATCCCCATTTCAAATTTCTGATGAAAGAGTAAACATGATGCAACACTCTAATGCATGACTAGCTAGGGTGTGACAACTCACCCCCACTCAAAAGAATCTCGTCCCGAGATTTGGGTTCCTCCGGGAAGAAGGCGGGGTACTCAAGTCGAAGACGATCCTCCCTTTCCCAGGTTGCTTCATCCTCAGAATGGTGCGACCATTGTACTTTGAGGAACTTGATGTTCTGACGTCGGGTGATACGTTCGGCCTGATCGAGGATACGAACGGGGTACTCTCGATATGTAAGATTATCTTGGAGATCAAGCGTTTCGTGGTCCACTTCACGGATAGGATCCGAGAAGCAACGCCTGAGTTGAGAAACGTGGAAGACATCGTGGACTCTGGAGAGATGCGGAGGTAGTTCTAGATGGTAGGCAACTTCCCCTCGTTTGGCAAGAATGCGAAAAGGTCCAATGTAACGAGGAGCCAATTTGCCTTTGATACCGAAACGATGGGTTCCCTTCAGAGGGGTGACCCGAAGATAAGCCTTCTCCTCAACCTCGAAAGTCATAGCCTTATGTTTTCGGTCATATTGACTCTTTTGACGAGATTGGGCTGTTTTCAACTTTTCACGAACGATGCGAACTTGTTCTTCTGCTTCCTGAATCATATCCGGGCCAAAGAATTGTCTTTCCCCGGTCTCTGACCAGTTAAGGGGTGTTCGACACCGTCGTCCATAGAGAACTTCAAAGGGGGCTTTACCCAAGCTAGATTGATAGCTGTTGTTGTAGGCGAATTCGGCAAATGGAAGGCACTTTTCCCAGTCCATTCCGAATGAGATAACAGAGGCTCGAAGCATGTCTTCTAGAATTTGATTGACGCGTTCCACTTGACCACTCGACTGAGGGTGGAAGGCGGTGCTAAAGGAGAGACGGGTTCCCATAGCATTTTGGAAACTTTCCCAAAATCGAGAGGTGAAAAGACTTCCTCGATCCGAGTTAATTTCCAAAGGAACACCATGGAGAGACACTATTCGGGAGATGTATAAATCTGCCAGCTGACTAGCGGTTATACACTCTCGAACAGGTAGGAAATGGGCTACTTTGGAAAGACGATCGACCACGACGAAAATAGCATTATTCCCTCTCTTGGTCCTGGGAAAACCGGTAATGAAATCCATACCAATTTTATCCCATTTCCATTCAGGAATAGCTAAGGGTTGAAGGGTGCCAGCAGGCCGTTGGTGCTCTGCTTTCACACGACGACAGACGTCGCAATTTGCAATATACTGAGCAATTTCTCTCTTCATCCTAGTCCACCAGAACCTCTGGCGTAGGTCCTGATACATCTTAGTGCTACCGGGATGAATGGTGAGAGGAGATTCATGAGCTTCCTTAAGGATCAAACGCCTCAGGTTTCGCACTTTGGGAACCACTAGTCGATTCCCGAAGTATACGACCCCTTGATCATTAATGGAGAAGCAATTCGCAATTCCTTTCCGAATGTTTCTCTTGATGCGGGAGATTCCCGGATCTACCTTCTGTGCCTTGATAATCTGATCCGTAAGGGTAGGTTTTGCCACCAAGGTGGAAAGAAAACCTTGATGAACAATGTGAAGATTAAGCTTCCGAAATTCCTCATGGAGAAGCGGTTGACTTTGTTGTAACATCAGGTTGTTACAATAAGATTTATGACTTAGCGCATCAGCCATGACGTTGGCTTTCCCTGGGGTGTAGGTTATTCCTAAATCGAAATCTGTGATCAATTCAACCCAACGTCTTTGCCTGAGGTTCAGATCCGGTTGGGTGAAGATGTACTTCAAACTTTGGTGATCAGTGAATATTTCGCAACGATTACCGAGGAGGTAATGTCGCCAGGTCTTAAGTGCATAGACTACAGCTGCAAGCTCTAGATCATGAGTAGGATAATTCTCCTCATGTGGGTGCAATTGTCGTGAAGCGTAGGCAATTACGTGTCGATCTTGCATGAGAATGCAACCTAGTCCTTGTCGCGAGGCGTCGCAGTAGATAACAAAATCCTTGGAGAAGTCTGGCGGTACCAGTACGGGAGCAGAAGTCAGGCGTCTTTTCAGTTCCTGAAAGCTGTGCTCACATTGTGGAGTCCACTCGAACTTCTTATCTTTCTTGAGGAGTTCGGTTAGAGGTTTGGCAACCTTGGAGAAGTTCTCGACAAAGCGACGACAATAGCTCGCTAAGCCTAGAAAACTCCGAACTTGCTTGACCGATTCAGGTGGAGTCCAGTTAAGGACGGCTTGAACTCGCTCAGGGTTGACAGCAATACCTTTACCAGATATTACATGACCCAGATAGGTCACTTCTGGCAACCAAAATTCACATTTAGAAAATTTAGCATAAAGGCGATGCTCTCGAAGTTTCTGCAACACTAGCCTTAGATGTTCGGCATGTTCTTCCTCGTTCTTGGAGTAGATGAGTATATCATCGAGGTAAACTACAACGAATCTATCCAAATACTCCATGAAGATTGAGTTCATTAACCGAGAAAAAGTGGCTGGAGCGTTGGTTAAACCGAAGGACATGACGGTGTACTCGTATTGGCCATAACGAGTAACAAAGGCCGTTTTAGGAATGTCCCCGTTTCTGATTTTGATTTGATGGTAGCCCAACCTCAAATCCATCTTGGAGAAGACTGAGGATCCAGCGAGCTGATCATACAGGTCGTTGATCCTGGGAAGTGGATATTTGTTCTTGATTGT
Organism: Triticum dicoccoides; assembly: GCF_002162155.2. NCBI lineage: Eukaryota > Viridiplantae > Streptophyta > Magnoliopsida > Poales > Poaceae > Triticum > Triticum dicoccoides. The sequence continues at coordinate 186,021,652 of NC_041391.1, read as the reverse complement.
GACCAAATTGACAGGTCGGTAATCTACAACCATCCGGTCCGTACCATCCTTCTTCTTGACGAATAGGACGGGGCAAGCCCACGGAGAAGAGCTAGGTCGGATGAAACCCCTTTTCAAGGACTCATCGAGTTGTTTCTTAAGCTCGGCTAGTTCTAGGGGTGCCATCTTATAAGGTCTTCTAGCAATCGGAACGGTTCCTGGAATGAGGTCTATTACGAACTCAACATCCCTGTCAGGTGGAACACCTGGCAATTCCTCTGGGAAAACATCCGGAAAGTCACGGACTACCGGAACGTCCTCAAGGTCTGGCAAAGGGCTGGCGTTAAGAGAGTATAATTGTCGCTTGGCTAATCGGGTCAAGACATTGACTATCTTGCCCGAAGGGTGAGTGAGTTGAACAGTCCTAGAGAAGCAATCAATTTTGGCATGATGAGCTGACATCCAGTCCATACCCAAAATGATATTAATATCTGAAAATTTAAGGGCTATCAAAGAGGCAAGGAAAACAAGTCTGTCGACTTGGATTTCATTTCCATGGCTTACTCTAGAAGTTTGCTATTTGGATCCCGGAGTTTGAATTACCATAGAGGTTGGCATATCACCGAATGCGACGTTATGCAAACGAGCATAATTTTCAGATATAAAAGAATGAGAGGCTCCTGTATCGAAAAGAACAGATGCCGGGTGGCAATTGACAAGAAGCGTACCGAGAACGACGTTGGGATCCTCTTGAGCTTCTTCGGCAGAGATACAGTTGACATGGCCACGTGAGGCGGTGACCGGCTTGGCGTGGAATATTTTTCCTGTCGGCTTGCCACGGCCAACAGCTTTAGCAGATTGATTGGGGTTGGTCTGGGGACACTCACGCATATAGTGGCCAGATTCCCCACACTTGAAACAAGTCACGGAACTGGTACGTGGAAGAGCATTGTTGGTTGGACCCCCATAGGGCTTGGCCGGTGCAGACTGCTGAACGGGGCGAGGCGCCTGGAAGGATGGCCTCGGTGTGAACCTGGGTGGCAGGGCGGTGTTGGGTACCCACACGCGGCGCTTCTGAGGACCAGCACCGGATGAGGAACCCACATCACGGCCATGCTTGCGTGTTGCGTCATAGTCAGTCTGACCAGTTTCAGCACTGATGGCTTTGTTGACAAGTTTCTGGAAGGATGTGCACTCATGCAGACGGAGGTCACGGCGAAGCTCAGGACTAAGGCCCTGACGGAACCTTGCTTGCTTCTTGGCGTCAGTAGAAACTTCCTCGGTTGCATATCGTGCGAGATTACCAAACTCCCTGCTGTAAACATCCACAGAAAGTTGGCCTTGGGTGAAACTGCAAAATTCTTCACGTTTGCGGTCCATGAGACCCTCCGGAATATGATGCTCACGGAAAGCCTCGCTGAACTCAGCCCAAGTAGTGACATGGCCCGCTGGGCGCATAGCTCCATAATTTTCCCACCATAGACTGGCGGGGCCTTCAAGATGATATGCAGCAAAGGTGACCTTGTCAGCCTCCGCTACCAGCGCGGAACGCAGTTTGTGAGAGATACTGCGAAGCCAGTCATCAGCGTCGAGAGGCTCGACGGAGTGGTGGAACGTGGGTGGATGTAATTTGATAAAATCACTGAGTGACACCACGTTAGTCCTCTGATGGTGTGCCGTGTTCTGTTCAATACGCTCCAACAAACGGTTGGTCTCCCGCTTGTTTCTCTCAGCTTCCATCGTAACCTCGGCTAGTGAAGGAGGATGAGGCAGATTTTCATTCCTGCCTTCACTGCCTTCGGCCTGCTCTTGAGAAGCAGGGTTAGCGCGCGTGTTGACCATCCTAGGTAACAAGACAATGATTTAGTCAGAATGATAAAATTCCGACATAGGATACAGAATGTAAGGAATAACTCGAAATGCAAGATGATCATCCGTATGACATGGTAAAAACAGAAACTGCTTCTTTTATTCCATCGTCATACACACCATACAGGGTTTAGTACAAGACCAAACAAAGTACTATTACGGTGAGAAAAGGATTACATCTCATCGGAGGCATTCCAAGCTCCTATACATTATTTTTCTACACCTCCGGAAAGAGTACAAACTAGGTCATATCCCACGAGTCACGCGGGACGATAGACGACACAGCTAGTGCGAACTAGTGATACTACCACTAACTCAGACCAATCCGTAGTAGTCCTCGTAAAAGTCACCTCCATAGCCTGGAAGCTCAACATGATCATCCGGAAACAGACGATCTCGCGGAGCTTGTGGACCATAGGGGCTAGGATGAGGTCTTGGACCAACAGACGGTGGCCTGCGGGGACCGCGAGGTGGGGTGATGCCTCCTACATCACGCCAAACCATCACGTCTGGCAGAGCAGATCTCACAGGATAGAGATCGCGCATATCTGAATATCCAGCTTGCACCGCCGGTGCGAACCGAGTCAAAGTGGCCCAGTGGTCAGCATGGGTATTGAAAAGCTCTAACCTTAAGGCCCGATTTTCACGGTCCTTATCCTCGAGCATCTCAGCAGTGGTGCGAGTCCGTGAATCCTCTTGAGTGGGGTCAGCATAGATAGCTTGGAGATACCCTTGTGCTCCCGGAAGTGATCCTGGCATATACCGGAAATCAGAGTCCCGAAATAGACCAGATCTGACTCGCATAATGGTCATCATAGAGTAGGCGGCGTCCTGCACAGCCATCTCAATAGTAACCCCGAGTCCATAAGAGCAGTGAAGGGGCTCGGTGGATCCAGGATAAGATGGAAATATCCTGACAGTGCAGAGATACTGGCTTTGATTAAAGTCCCGAAATTGCTCTTCGACCGTGTACTAAGGATACCAGCGGTATCCAGCCTCAGTCATTACCCTGACCAACTTGGCAGTATGGCCGGGTACATCTAGGCATCGAGTCAGGCGAACCACTTGATTGAGGTCGCGAGTGGCCATCTGAAAGCATAATCATAATGCAAAGGCATTAGAATTTCTAGCAAAATTTCGGCAGCATAACAGCTGTAAATGCTCAAGAAGGATTTTGAGACATTTGACAAAGGATTTCGTACACCCTCAACATCATCATATCAAAGTTCTGAATCCATTCTAACAACATAATGTGGTAGTAGAACTGAACTAGGCTTGTATCCATCAAACTTATAAGGTACTACTGATTAGTAACACGTGATCCTGATAGAGAGAATAGGTCCTAATTCCTTAACCCCCGGTGGAAGAATGGACTGACTCAGATCAGAATGTCATAAGATAAAGGAGTAAAAAGAGCCTTACGTTCCAACCCACAAACAATTCCCCTACATATAACTAAAGAATTTCTAGACTCAACATCGACCAGTTTGGCTTGGAGAACCTACAGGCAGTCCGGCTCTGATGCCAACGCTGTCAGGACCCCGACTCGATGTCACATCGATCTAGCCGGTAACACCTCATATCACTTTGCGGCCTCACGCACGGTATCCCCACGGGTGTCGCCTTACCTTTGCCCGGGACAGTTTGCGCCTTTTGGCTCACGTATATGATAGTGTCGCTAGCATCCATATGATAAAGAGCCCGGGCTGACATGACTAGTCGTAAACCCAAAGTGGCACAGACTTACAGGGACAGGCATCCATGACCCAGCTTCGAACGTGTCGGTCATCAGCAAGTGGGTCCGGGCTGTAGCACTGGGCTAGCAGGACTCCGGTAAACCGGGCTGTAGCGGGCTAACAGGACTCCGGTACTCAAAGCGTGACATTTCCCCGAAGGGACAGACACAGGAACGAAGAAGGACACATGCCGGCCAGCCTAAGTGTTCCAGAGCAGTAGCAAGCTACCATGGCTCAGTGGTAACACTAGGAGACATTTCCCGGTAAGAGAGGCTACTAAAGATAAACAACTAGATAGTCAGATCCCACACATACCAAGCATTTCAATCATACACACAATATGCTCGATATGTGCAAATACAACGAAGCATCACAACATGACTCTACGACACAAGTACTTTATTTAAGGCTCAGGGAGCCATCCATAACGTACACGAAGGTACGGGTCTCACGACCCAACATACAAGTAATACAGTCATACAAACCAGCAGCGGAAGTAACTTGTCTGAGTATAGACAACTAGTAAAATAAAAGAGGCTTGGGAAGCCTAGCTATACTACAAGGTCCTTCACAAGCTCAGGGTCACCACCTGGGTCTTTAGCCTACTCGTTGATGTCAACGTCTACATAGAACCCATCAGAAGGGGTTGCAGCGTCTTCTGTAAAAATGTAGATTATAGCAACATGAGTACAAAGGTACTCAGCAAGACTTACATCAGATCCTACATACATGCTTAGTATCAAGAAGGGTTGGTGGAGTTATTGCAGCAAGCCAGCTTTGACTCTTGGCTAGGCTATCCTACGATACTCCAACTTGAAATGGTTTTGCGCACACGAGTCCACTACTCACCAATTCAATACACTACCGAGGATCCGCCTCCGTCTTCCTACGGAAGAGCCATCCTCGGCACTCACTCTTATCTTGAGGCTTTTAGTAGTTTCCATTTATTTGTCTATGAACTGTATAGGCAACCAAGTAGTCCTTTACCGCGGACGCGGCTATTCGAATAGATCATGTTAACCCTGCAGGGGTGTACTTCTTCATACATGTTTCCACCACTTAGCGTCTGCACACGACATGTGCTCGGCAGACTTCAAGCGAAAGCCGACGTGGGTGTAGACCACGACCTACCTAAACACTTAAGCCTCTAGTCCAGGTTTATCGCCTATTCAGGTTCCATCCGCAGGGAGTCCGGCCGAGGTTTCCCATACGGCCCCGAACGATGTGAACAGGGTTCCCGAGATACCTAACGGGTATTCGGTACACCCGGCCACGTACCTACCGCATCACAGCCCACCCCTACGGTCAGCGCTGTCCACGGCCTCCAGTAGGCTACAAACACCAGAAACTACTTGCAACTCCTGGACAGAGAGCTAGGGTGAATAAGAAGTCGAGCGGGGTCATATTTCAGGACCCAATGCATGGTAGTAGCTGTATCTTAAATCACGCATACAGATCTCAGTGCTTAAGGTCGGCTTCAATGAAACAACCCACCATGTACTCCTACATGGCCTCTCATTGATACCTTTACCAAATCGTGTTCACCACACCACTCTCATTACCGACATAATCATTTCACTCTAGCCCATCACCCAGATGAACCAGACCTGACACGACTCTAAGCATAGCAGGCATAGCAAGGTAGGAACAACACATACATATGGCTCAATCAACTCCTACACATGCTAGTGAGTTTCATCTAGTTACTGTGGCAATGACAGGTCATGCAGAGGAAATGGGTTCAACTACCGTAGCACACAGCAGTTTGAATCGCGTTGTCTTAATGCAGTAAAAGAGAGCAGGAGCGAGAACATGGGATTGTATCGATATGATCAAATGGTTGGTTGCTTGCCTGATGGTTCGATGCACGGATACGGTTCTTCGTTAGGGTAGTCACGGTACTCCTCGGGGACAGATCCTGTCGTAAAGGATAACGATACACAGGCATCACCAAACAATGTGCAACAATATGATGCATGCATGAAACATGGCAATATGAGTGTGTTGGGCTAATGCAACTAAAGCTACCAACGCTGTCAGGACCCCGACTCGATGTCACATCGATCTAGCTGGTAACACCTCATATCACTTTGCGGCCTCACGCACGGTATCCCCACGGGTGTCGTCTTACCTTTTCCCGGGACCGTTTGCGCTTTTTGGCTCGCGTATATGAAAGTGTCGCTAGCATCCATATGATAAAGAGCCCGGGCTGACATGACTAGTCGTAAACCCAAAGTGGCACAGACTTACAGGGACAGGCATCCATGACCCAGCTTCGAACGTGTCGGTCATCAGCAAGTGGGTCCGGGCTGTAGCACTGGGCTAGCAGGACTCCAGTAAACCGGGCTGTAGCGGGCTAACAGGACTCCGGTACTCAAAGCGTGACATTTCCCCGAAGGGACAGACACAGGAACGAAGAAGGACACATGCCGGCCAGCCTAAGTGTTCCAGAGCAGTAGCAAGCTACCATGGCTCAGCGGTAACACTAGGAGACATTTCCCGGTAAGAGAGGCTACTAAAGATAAACAACTAGATAGTCAGATCCCACACATACCAAGCATTTCAATCATACACACAATATGCCCGATATGTGCAAATACAACGAAGCATCACAACATGACTCTACGACACAAGTACTTTATTTAAGGCTCAGGGAGCCATACATAACATACACAAAGGTACGGGTCTCACGACCCAACATACAAGTCATACAGTCATACGAACCAGCAGCGGAAGTAACTTGTCTGAGTACAGACAACTAGTAAAATAAAAGAGGCTTGGGAAGCCTAGCTATACTACAAGGTCCTTCACAAGCTCAGGGTCACCACCTGGGTCTTTAGCCTACTCGTTGATGTCAACGTCTACATAGAACCCATCAGAAGGGGTTGCAGCGTCTTCTGTAAAAATGTAAATTATAGCAACATGAGTACAAAGGTACTCAGCAAGACTTACATCAGATCCTACATACATGCTTAGTATCAAGAAGGGTTGGTGGAGTTATTGCAGCAAGCCAGCTTTGACTCTTGGCTAGGCTATCCTACGATACTCCAACTTGAAATGGTTTTGCGCACACGAGTCCACTACTCACCACTTCAATACACTACCGAGGATCCACCTCTGTCTTCCTACGGAAGAGCCATCCTCGGCACTCACACTTATCTTGAGGCTTTTAGTAGTTTCCATTTACTTGTCTATGAACTGTATAGGCAACCAAGTAGTCCTTTACCGCGGACGCGGCTATTCGAATAGATCATGTTAACCCTGCAGGGGTGTACTCCTTCATACACGCTCCCACCACTTACCGTCGTTTACACGACATGTACTCGGCAACCTTCAAGCGGAAGCCCAACGTGGGTGTCGGCCACGACCTACCTAATCACCTAAGCCTCTAGTCCAGGTTTATCGCCTATCCAGGTTCCATCCGCAGGGAGTCCGGCCGAGGTTTCCCATACGGCCCCGAACGATGTGAACAGGGTTCCCGAGATACCTAACGGGTATTCGGTACACCGTGCCACGTACCTACCGCATCACAGCCCACCCCTACGGTCAGCGCTGTCCACGGCCTCCAGTAGGCTACAAACACCAGAAACTACTTGCAACTCCTGGACGGAGAACTCGGGTGAATAAGAAGCCGAGAGGGTCCATTGGTTTCGGGCCCAATGCATGGTAGTAGCTGATTCTTAAATCACACATACAGATCTCAGTGCTTAAGGTCGGCTTCAATGAAACAACCCACCATGTACTCCTACATGGCCTCTCATCGATACCTTTACCAAATCGTGTTCACCACACCACTCTCATTACCGACATAATCATTTCACTCTAGCCCATCACCCAGATGAACCAGACCTGACACGACTCTAAGCATAGCAGGCATAGCAAGGTAGGAACAACACATACATAGGGCTCAATCAACTCCTACACATGCTAGTGGGTTTCATCTAGTTACTGTGGCAATGACAGGTCATGCAGAGGAAATGGGTTCAACTACCATAGCACACAGCAGTTAGAATCGCGTTGTCTTAATGCAGTAAAAGAGAGCAGGAGCGAGAACATGGGATTGTATCGATATGATCAAATGGTTGGTTGCTTGCCTGATGGTTCGATGCACGGATACGGTTCTTTGTTAGGGTAATCACGGTACTCTTCGGAGGCAGAACCTGTCGCAAAGGACATCGATACACAACATCACCAAACAATGTGCAACAATATGATGCATGCATGAAACATGGCAATATGAGTGTGTTGGGCTAATGCAACTAAAACCAGAAGGATTTGAACAAATTTGAATCAAGGATTCAAATTTCAAATTCAAATATGGCCTTTTAAAGTGCTTTTCCTTGTTCTGCTTGAAACATCAATTTAACTTGTTTGATCATGCATGAAAATAGTACAGATGGATAGATTGAATTTTTCTGATCATTTTTCATATATAATTTGTCCAATTTGGAGTTACAGAATAAAAGTTATGAATTTTTGAAGTTTAAATAATATTCTGGAATTTCCTGATTTAATTTAAATCCAGAAATAAAATTATTGCGCCAGCATGACGTCAGCATGACGTCAGTGGTCAACTGTGGCTGGCTGAGGTCAAATCTGACGTGTGGGGCCCACACGTCAGTGACAGGGGGGTTAAACAGGGTTAAATTAATCCTAATTACTAATTAGTGGCGCTGGGGCCCACTGGTCAGTGTTAGGGGGTTAACTAACAGTGGTTAGCGCTAATGATGTCCACCTGGCCGACGGGGCCCACGCGTCAGTGACCCTGGGGGGTCAAACCCTAGGTCGGACAAGTCAAACCCCACCGGCGACATGACGCCGGCGAGGTCCGAGACGGCGGCGTGATGCGGGATCGCGCTACAGGGCACGGGCGAGGCTATGCTTGGGCTCGTTGGAGAGCCCTTGCTCCCGCGCGTCGAACGGTGGTGGTGGCCGTGCCTGAGGTGGCCGGAGTCAACGGCGGCGAGCTCAGCTGCGGCCGCCGGAGTTCGGTCGTGCACGGAAACGGGGTTGGAGCTCGAAGGCGAGCGAAGCGAGGCGCTAGGGATGCTCTATGGAGCCTTACGAACTCGTTGGACTCGCCGGGGTGACCAAATGGTCACCGGAGCTGCGTCGACGGCGAGCTCGGCGACGGCGGAGGTTCGGCCGTGGTGGGGAGGAGGCTACGGTGAGGGAACGAGGGGGAGAAGAGGGGGAAACGGTGGCGTAGCTCACCGCGGTTGCAGTGGGCGTCGAAGCGGGCTCGGGGACGCGCTGGAGACGGCGAATTCGACGGCGATGATGGTCGGAGCCCGAAGAGGGGAACGGCGACGTGGCGGCGATGCAGGGCTTCCGGAGGCCCGTGGAGCGGTGGGGAGGAAGAGGGGGTTGTGGCGGGAGCTTCTGAGCTAGTCGGGGGAGCGAGGGGTGGCCGGAGACGGCTGCTAAGGCGAACGGCGGCGACGGTGGTGTTCGGTC
>NC_041391.1:185918450-186012176 GCF_002162155.2 Triticum dicoccoides | reverse complement strand
GGGAGAGAGGTGGCGTGGCGCGGTGGCGCGCGCGCGCCGGCCACACTCCCCTCCCTCTGTCGGGACGAAGACGACAGAGGAGGGAGACGGGCTGGGCCGCCTGCTGGCTGGGCCGGCCAGCTGGATGGGCTGCACAGTGGAGGAGCCCAGGTAAGCTTCTCCCTTTTATTTTTTTCTGTTTTCTAATTTCTGACATTTGTTTTGATTTAAATAATATATTAAATCATTTATTTAACTTATGCCAAATTTTTCAGGGGCTAGATATATTATTCCAGAGCTCCTTTATAATTGGCATAATATTTGGACATATATTAATATATATAGAAATATATTTCCAAAGCAAATATTTATGCATTAATTCCAAATGCCCAAAATAAATGTCCATGAGCCACTAAAAATATTGGTTTGATTTTTATCTCTGTCCAATATTTTCAGAGATCAACATGAGCATTTTCCTGGACCCTTTTGGAGAAATTTTTATTTGGGTCATTTTCAAAATGATTCTGAGGGTTTCACAGATCCCCATTTCAAATTTCTGATGAAAGAGTAAACATGATGCAACACTCTAATGCATGACTAGCTAGGGTGTGACACTCGCCGACGACGAGTGCATCATTGTTGCACGTCCTATTCTTCCCCGGCGGATCTATGACCACCGGTGAGGAGGGAGAGAGAGGTCGTCTTTTTTAGATCTGGAGAGAGGGTGATAGTGTGAGAAGCAAGTGGGAAACCCTTAGCAAGAAAGCGCTAATGTATTGCAGCGGCTGCACCCCCCGCATAATGCACGTGGCCATGACTCCGATCATGGTCAATCCGGAATGGGCCAGCAACCTTATTCGGCCCATCAAATAATGGACGCCCTTGTCTTCCTCCAGCTGAGGGCTCCGCGGACGCCAACTTAGGCATTTCTTCAGAGGAGCGTCACTAAACTCAGGGAGACCGATCCGAATTGTGTCCGGCAATGGAGCGTCCTCTATATAAAACCATTTCGAAGGACAGTCTTCGGACGCCTTCCTAGGGGTTCCGGATAGATATCCGGTTCCGGTGATGTGCCATATTTCGGCGCCGCCCACTTGATATATTGACCCCTCGTGAGAACGGGGTACAAGGCAGAATAGCCTCTTCCACAGTGCAAAATGGGGCTCGACGCCCAGGAATAGCTCGCAAAGAGCTAGGAAACCCGCGATATGCAGAATGGAGGCGGGCGTTAGGTGATGAAGCTGGAGTCCGTAGAACTCCAGGAGCCCGCGGAGGAACGGATGTACAGGAAATCCGAGCCCCCTTATTAGATAAGGGATGAAGCATACCCGCTCCCCTTTAGAGGGACTAGGGGTGGCCTCCGCTTGCTTTCCACCTTTGTAGGTGGCCAGCCCGGCTTGAACCGGAACCATAAAGGCCGGAGGAAGATATCCCTCCGCTTGGAGCGTCACTAGCTCACTATGCGGAACAGAGCATCTCCTCCAATCTCCTGGCGAAGGACTGGGAATGCGAGAAGAGGAGCCGCGTCGACGGTCCATGATGGAATGGATTTTTGGTCAAGAAGCGCTCCGATGAGTACTCGCGGGAGGAGGATGGTGTGATTTGGATCTGGATTCCTGCCTCTCTTATAGGCAGGTTATTTGCGCAACTAGGGGGTAAAATATAAAGGATACCCTGGCTTTTCGCATTCGTGCGACGCGTGGAAGAAGGCCATTATTGGGCGTGGGAGCCAAGAAGCACAACATTGATGAGGAAGCCGGACACTGTTCGGCAGGTACATGGAACTTAAAGGAGAACCCGCCTTGCAACGCCGAAGACTACACGCATGCTGGACTTATCGTCATTGAAGCCTGGTTCGGGGGCTACTGAGGGAGTCCTGGACTAGGGGGTGTCCGGATAGCCGGACCACCATCATCGGCCGAATTATCATTGGCCGGACTCCAAGACTATGAAGATACAAGATTGAAGACTTCGTCCCGTGTCCGGAGGGGACTTTCCTTGGCGTGGAAGGCAAGCTTGGCGATACGGATATGTAGATCTCCTACCATTGTAACCGACTCTATGTAACCCTAGCCCTCTCCGGTGTCTATATAAACCGGATGGCTTTAGTCCGTAGGACACAACAACAACCATTACAACAATCATACCATAGGCTAGCTTCTAGGGTTTAGCCTCCTTGATCTCGTGGTAGATCCACTCTTGTAATACCCACAATATGAATATCAATCAAGAAGGACTTAGGGTTTTACCTCCATTAAGAGGGCCCGAACCTGGGTAAAACATCGTGTCCCTTGTCTCCTGTTACCATCCGCCTAGACGCACAGTTCGGGACCCCCTACCCGAGATCCGTTGGTTTTGAACACCGACATTGGTGCTTTCATTGAGAGTTCCTCTGTGCTGTCACCGATAGGAAGGATGCCTCTTCCCGTCTTCAAGGACGGTATCTTCGCCAACGGAGCCTTGGCCGCCGGCCAAACTATCCGGCTAGGAGGTTTTCTTATGACCGCCTGTCCGGCCACCGCTTCGATGATGACCTCTCGGGTCATCGAAAGCAATCTTCACGTCAACTCGGAATTCGCCGAGCAGCTAGATCCAGCAGAGCTCTCGTCTGTAAGCGAACTCTTGGATCGGATCGCCGCCCTGGGAGTCGCTACAGACTACAATCAGATTGGGCTTAAAACTGATCTGAGAGAGATTAACTCTCCCCAGGTTACCCACCACATCACGGTGGTAGAGGAACATCGCGGCGGCCCTTCTCCTATATTGAAAACTAGTCGTGTCCGGGCTACCAAACCCTCCATGCCGGATTCCCGCGGAGGGGCGGATTTCGATCAAGCACTGAACATAAAGTCAGGCATCGGACCGGACTCGTTGGACAACGTTCCACTTTCCAAGCTTCCAAAATTCAGAAACTTCTCGGCCCTCGAGCCTCGAGATGGATAGGGTCCCGGACACAATTAGGCCCACCCGTCCAAATATATGCGATCTATCTCTAATCCGGCAAGAGCCAGCCGAAACAGTACATCATTACTGAGCCAGATTCCTCCTGGTTATGGACAAGATAAAGGATTGCCGAGAGGAAAATGCAATCTCGATTTTTTGCAATAATTGCACGGACAGGGGAATCTTGAACGCCATCAGCCGTCTTGAAATCACACGCTTCGCCGACCTGGCATCCATAGTACGAAAGTACTGTGCGATAGAGAGTTTCTGGAAAACCGAAAATAGGTTTTGGGACAATTCGGCCCCGGATACAGCCCCAGTCCGCAACAAAAGGGTGCATTACACTCAGGCACCAGGTACAAATAAAAAAAAACAGAAGCCCCATAAAAGGAATGGAACTGTACTGGAGGGATGGCTTAGCAAACGCTGTACAATTCACAGTACCAAGGGCGCCACCCCAACACATAGCCTTCGAGCATGTTGGATATTACGGCAGGTGGCCAAAAGTGGCGAGGAGCTTCTAGCCCCGGAGAACCACACCAACAGTACCAGCACGGTATCAACGGTCTTCGAAACTTTCACATCAAACAATGTGTGGAAACGAACAATCCGCGGCCTCGCCGAAGTCTACCAAGTAGCAACAGCAAATCCTTGGAGCGACGCGGCCATCACCTTCAACGCCAGCAACGAACCTAAATTCCGAACAGCCCGAGCACCAGCCGCATTGGTCCTCAATCCAATAGTGGACGGCTTTCGACTCACCAAGTTACTCATGGATGGCGGCAGCGGATTAAACCTCATCTACGAGGAAACTCTTCAAAAAATGGAAATAGACTGGAGCCGCATTGAGCGAAGCAGCACAACCTTCAGCGGAATAATCCCTAGCCGGGAAGCGCGCTGCACCGGAAATATCACACTTGATGTGGTGTTCGGCTCACCGGACAATTACAGGTCCGAAGAAATCACGTTCCAAGTGGCACCGTTCAGCAGCGGATATCACGCTATGTTAGGACGAGAGGCATTCACAATTTTTCAAGCCATACCCCATTACAGGTACATGAAGCTCAAAATGCCTGGGCCCGGCGGGATAATCACTCTCGTTAGTGATCCGGACATAGCACTCCGCGCCGAAAACAAAACAGCCGCATTAGCCCTGGAGGCACTATCCGAAGCCCTAGCGGCAGAGGAACTCACCGCGCTGCGCTCTACGGTGCATAGAGACGATGTGATACTCGATAAAAGATCCAAGTCCACCTTCTTTAAACCAGCGGACGAAATAATAAAATTCCAGGTCCATCCAACGGACCCGACAAAGACGGCCTCCATCGGGGCGTAGTTGAACCCTGATGTAGACGCCGCACTGCGAGAATTCCTTCGGGAAAACTGGGACATTTTCGCCTGGCATCCTTCAGATATGCCAGGAATCCCACGCAGATTGGCAGAGCATAGCCTAAATATCATAAAAGGGTTCAAGCCAGTCAAACAGGCTCTTCGATGATTTTCGGAACCCAAAAGACAAGCAATGGGAGAAGAACTAGCCAAACTATTGGAAGCCGGATTCATCAGAGACATCAAACATCCGGATTGGCTAGCAAACCTGGTAATGGTACCAAAGAAGGACAAATCCTGGCGCCTATGTGTCGATTTCAAAGACCTAAACAAGGCCTGCCCTAAGGATCCCTTCCCCCTCCCCCCGCATCGACCAAATCATCGATGCTACCGCAGGGCACGATTCATTGTGCTTCCTGGACGCATACTCCGGCTACCATCAAATCAAGATGGCAGAAGCGGACCAAGCCGCAACGGCATTCATTACTCCATATGGACCATTCCGCTTCAACATGATGCCCTTCGGACTCAAAAACGCCGGCGCAACATATCAGCGCATGATTCAGACATGTCTGGCTACCCAGATCGGCAAAATAGTAGAGGCATACATAGACGACGTAGTCGTCAAAACCAAACACGTCGAAACTCTAGTAGACGATTTGAGGGTCACGTTCGACAACCTCCGAACATATGACATCAAGCTGAATCCGGAAAAATGCTTTTTTGGCGTACCAGCTGGAAAGCTCTTGGGCTTCATTGTATCTGGTAGAGGAATCGAAGCAAATCCGGCCAAGATCCGAGCTCTATCATAGCTGGATATTCCAAAAGACCTCAAACAGATCCAAAAGCTAACTGGATGCGTGGCGGCTCTCAGCCGCTTTATCTCCCGCTTAGGAGAAAAGGCATTGCCCCTCTATCGCCTCCTCAGACACACCGAACACTTCGAGTGGACGGATGCTGCCACTGCCGGACTCGAAGAAATAAAAGCCGTATTGGCAACAAATCCGGTCCTGGCTGCACCCAACCTGGGCGAACCTATGTTATTATACATCGCGGCAACACATCAAGTTGTAAGCACGGTACTCGTTGTAGAACGAGAGACAGAAGGGCATAAATTCCCTCTTCAAAAACCAGTGTACTATGTATCCACTGTTTTAACTCCCTGCAAGTCCTGCTACCCACACTATCAAAAAATAGCGTATGCAGTGTTCATGGCATCCCGGAAGCTGCGACACTACTTTCAAGAGTGTTCGATAACAGTGGCCTCCGAAGTACCCCTAAATGACATCATAAACAACAGCGACGCGACGGGCAGGATTGCAAAATGGGCCATCGAGCTCTTACCATTCGATATAACTTACAAACCCCGGCGAGCTATAAAGTTGCAAGTTTTGGCTGACTTCGTCGCTAAATGGACTGAAGCCGAACTCCCTAAAGAGTACGGCGAATACTCCAATTGGATTATGCACTTCGACGGCTCCAAAATGTTGGCCGGATTGGGGGCTGGCGTCGTATTGACTTCACCAAACGGGGACACAGTCCAATACGTACTTCAGATAATGTACACGGACTCCAACAACGCAGCCGAATACGAGGCCCTCTTACATGGCCTCCGGATGGCAATCTCCATGGGCATTCAACGCCTAGAGGAGCGCGGGGACTCAAACCTTGCAATATCCCAAGTAAATGGAGACTTTGACGCCAAGGATCTGAAAATGGCAGCCTATCATAACGTTGTCCTTAAAATGTTAGCTCGGTTCGACGGACTCGAATTCCACCACGTAGCCAGGGATAATAACCAAGCGACCGACATATTGGCACGCATCGGCGCAAAACGTGACGCGGTCCCTCCAAACATCTTCCTGGAAAGGCTGTTCAAGCCATCCGTACTATGGGAAGAGGAGTCCGGAAATAACAAACCGGAAGCAGCCGCACCAACCAACACAGAGCAATTTGACATAATCGGCGACTCAGCCGATGAAATAACACCTTCAGCCCACGACATAATGGCCGTAATCGCCCCGTGGACAGAGCCATTCCTAGCCTACTTGCTTAGGCAGGAACTTCCCGAAGACCAAAATGAGGCCCGCTGCATAATTCGGCGATCTAAGGCCTACAAGGTCCATGAGGGAGAACTTTATAAGAAAAGCACAACCGGAGTCCTTCAAAGGTGCATCTCCGAAGAGGAAGGGCGAGACCTTCTGGCGGAAATTCACGCCAGACTAGGCGGACACCATGCCGCAGCCCGGGCCCTTGTAGGAAAGGCATTCCGTACAGGATTTTATTGGCCGACGGCCCGGGCAGACGCTCAAGACTTAGTTCAGAGATGCGTCGGTTGTCAGCTCTTTGCTACTCAGAGCCATATGCCACCCACCGCCTCAAAACTATACCCATTACCTGGCCGTTCGCGGTCTGGGGGCTTGACATGGTTGGACCACTTAAAGGGGGAACCCATAAGCAAAGGTACCTATTGGTCATGGTGGATAAATTCACCAAATGGATAGAGGCCAAGCCAGTTAAAACAGCAGAGTCCGGACCAGTGATAGACTTCATATCCGGGGTAGTACACCGTTATGGTGTCCCCCATAGCATCATCACCGATAACGGCACGAACTTCACGACCGATGAGGTTAAATCATGGTGCAGAAATATGGGCATTAAGCTCGATTACGCTTCAGTCTATCATCCTCAAACCAACGGTCAAGTGGAACGAGCAAATGGTCTAATAATGAGCGGCATCAAACCCAGACTAGTGCGGTCCCTTATGAAATCTGACACGCACTGGGTAGAGGAGCTCGACTCCGTACTCTGGGGGCTGCGGACAACGCCCAACCGTACTACCGAATTCACACCATTCTTTATGGTATACGGCGCAGAAGCAGTTTTGCCCTGCGACATCATTCATGTCTCACCTCGAGTGCGCATGTACGAAGAGAGAGAAGCCGAGTTGGATCGGCAGGACAGCTTGGACGCATTGGAGGAAGAACGCAACGTCGCCAAGGCTCGTTCCGCATTCTATCAGCAGCAGGCTCGAAGATACCAAAGCAGAGAAGTACGGGCCAAGACTTACAACGTTGGCGAACTAGTTCTACGTCTGCCGGACAAGAAAAAGGACAAGCTCAAGCCCAAATGGGAAGGCCCCTTCATCATCGATTAAGTCTTGACCGGCGGAGCGTACCGTCTACGAAATGCGTCGGATAACCGACTCGAGCCGAACCCATGGAACGCAGCCCGCCTCCGAAGATTCTATGCTTAGCGCCGGATTAAGAGTTCGTCCCTTTTCCCCGTCCAAATTTTTTACACTTCAGCTGCCTTTTGTTTCTCTTTTTTCTCTCACCCCTATTCATCACAGCCTTAAAAGGCTTACTTGCGCATCGTTCGCACGTAATTGATGTGCTACCCGCACTCACTATACCTGGGGGCTTCTTTACCCGAAGCTTAATTATAAGGGTTTCATGCCCAACACGCGTGTCAAACTTCCACGTGTACCTTTTATTCACCAATATATGCATCGATATGACTTAAGTTTTGGCCAAGCTGGGTTGCCTGGCTCCTGTGCTTACCCCTACGTTCCCGATTGTTCGGCTAGGAGGTAAAGGGAGCACCTCTGCGATTGTTACTGCCAGATCAGCCGGATGTGTACCTCAGACTGGGTGAAGACGAAAGCTAGCGTTCTTAAGGGAATATTCGGTCGGTGATTTGAAAGATGATTTTTTGTCAATTTATTTACCTGCCCCCAGATGTTATCCTGCTCTTTTCGCAGTCGGGACATGCACTTTAGGGCATGCCTCCCCAGAGGAAAGGAACCCTTAACGGAACTATTCTCCCTGGAAGATGTTTCTTACTAACCATGTAATATAACATAACTAGTTGGGCACTTGTCTGATAAAGCACTAATGACCCCTACGCCTGGTCTCCACGCATGCCTTGGTTGTTTCTTAACCGAGAAGGTATTCGGACACACTCCGGACTCTAGGGTCCGGAGGTTGAAGCGAAAAGGTCGGCAAAGACAAACGATCTACAATCCGGCTAGAAGGCATTTTACATGTCATTTTACAATACATTGTCAAATTGACTGACTGTATTCCTCCTCAATCCCGTCTAACAGGCTGTCTAATTTACAGTCCCGTTGGGAAAATTTAGCGGCCAACTCTACTTGGCCGTATAATAAACTCACAGGGATCTCCTTCCCATCGGGCCCCACAGGTCCGACCTCGGCCATGTGGTTGGGATCCGCCTTCTTGTACCGCGTCTTCACCATGGCCCAGGCCTCCCTGGCACCTTGGCGGCAGGCTGAAATCTTCCATAAACGGAAGCGCTGCCGCACTCCCTGAAGCTTCTCCGCAAGCTCCCCAAGGCCCTCGGGTAGGGAGAAGGCTGGCCATAAAGCCTGGATGATGCCGCTCATTGCCTGCCGAACTCGTTCGATCAGTTGCAACAGCTCGGGAATTTGATCACCCATTGATACGGGCATCTCCTCCGCAGGGCGACCTGTGAGTATACCTACAGATATATTTTGTCAATTGACTTCCTCGCCGAACTCTTCTTTTCAAAGGAGTTCTCTCAAGCACTTACTATAGATGCCGCGACGAAGCCGCTGATTCTCCTTAACGGAGCCAGACAGCTCGGCCTGAACGCCTTTCAGCTCTTCTCCATGCTGGGCATGGGCATCCTGGAGCTTGTTCCTTTCGTGCTGCACCTTATGCAGCACCCTCTCGTCGGCCTTCAGCTGGCGCAGAAGTTCTTGCCTATCCGGATCTTGTCCGGCAGCACCTGCAACGTCATTATCAGACTTGCGCACAGGCCAAACACTACTTATCTTTTTAAATAATGTGTTACCAGGAGAGGTCCCTGTGTTTCCTCCTGCGGCAACAAGCGCGGCCTCAAGTTGGGCCTTACACTCTTGCAGCTCCTGACACATTTGGGTATTCTTCTTCGTAAGATCCTACAGTTCAAATGATCCTTAAATCAGTGAATACAACTACTTTAAGTCTCGGGGGCTACTGGCATATACAACTCTCTTACCCGTATGTCTTTTACATACTGCTCCGTGGCTCTGGTCAAACCATCTTGAGCAGCACGGAGGTGCACGTCCCCTGTGCTAAAGGCATTCAACGCCTCAGGGGAGAAGCACGCGTCACGAAAAACTGTCCGGCGGTGCCTGTGGTTCATGGCGCTTTCCACCTTAGATTTGGTGGCGGACAGTTTGTCGGCATCCTCCGTTGGAGGAGTATCCGGCTCGCGCCTTGCGCTCGCCTCCCCCTCCGGACTAGGCGCTGGAGCTTGGCTGGTAGAGGCCGGATTGGCAACCTCTACACCCGCAGCCCGTGGGCGCTTTTTCTCCTACAAAAGTCATGAGCACTCAAACACTTCCTAGGAACGTTGTTCTAAAATAACGAACCATGAGCTATACCTTTGCGGCGACGTTTCGATTCGCGCCGCGCTCCTCTTCCGCCTGCTGGGCTGGACTGAGCCTTGTTGGTCAGCCACCGCGGGTTCGGCTTCCTGCCTTGAAGGCACCGCCTGCACGACACCGTTGTATATGGTGGTCAGAAACGCGCGAAGATGGAGTATTAGTGTTAAAAATTCGGTCATAAGTACCTGGGAAGCCGGTGACAAGCCGAGGTAGTCGGCCGTAATGGCGACTAAAGCATTGTCCATGCTGAGCTGGTGGAACACCACATCGATTAGCTCCACCTGTATATCCGGATCCTCTTCGGAGGACGGATCAAGGGATCTTCCCGGATCCTCGGGTTGTGGAGCCGGACTGTGAATGTCCTCCACATCCCGGCGCAGTTCCTGCGTCAAAATCACAAAATAAGGCCCTCGGCTTTGAAAGCACGGGTCGGATGAATGAACGTCCGCTTACCCAGCTCCGAGGGTTATTCATGGCAAACCCATTCAATGGGCTCGTACGGAGGAAGTCTTGTTTCTCCCCCTTGTACAGGCCGGACAGAATCTTCACCAGATCCTCGGCCGATCCCGGCCACTTGCGGCCATGGCGGGTGGCATCGTCCTCCCCGTTTAAATCCCACGTTGGGTGGCCCCTGTATTGCAGCGGCTGCACCCCCCGCATAATGCACGTGGGCATGACTCCGATCATGGTCAATCCGGAATGGGCCAGCAACCTTATCCGGCCCATCAAATAATGGACGCCCTTGTCTTCCTCCAGCTGAGGGCTCCGCGGACGCCAACTTAGGCATTTCTTCAGAGGAGCGTCACTAAACTCAGGGAGACCGATCCGAATTGTGTCCGGCAATAGAGCGTCCTCTATATAAAACCATTCCGAAGGCCAGTCTTCAGACGCCTTCCTAGGGGTTCTGGATAGATATCCGGTCCCAGGGATGCGCCATATTTCGGCGCCGCCCACTTGATATATTGACCCCTCGTGAGAACGGGGTACAAGGCAGAATAGCCTCTTCCACAGCGCAAAATGGGGCTTGACGCCCAGGAATAGCTCGCAAAGAGCTACGAAACCCGCGATATGCAGAATGGAGGCGGGCGTTAGGTGATGAAGCTGGAGTCCGTAGAACTCCAGGAGCCCGTGGAGGAACGGATGTACAGGAAATCCGAGCCCCCTTATTAGATAAGGGATGAAGCATACCCGCTCCCCTTTAGAGGGACTAGGGGTGGCCTCCGCTTGCTTTCCACCTTTGTAGGTGGCCAGCCCGGCTCGAACCAGAACCATAAAGGCCGGAGGAAGATATCCCTCCGCTTGGAGCGTCACCAGCTCGCTGTGCGGAACAGAGCATCTCCTCCAATCTCCTGGTGAAGGACTGGGAACGCGAGAAGAGGAGCCGCGTCGACGGTCCATGATGGAATGGATTTTTGGTGAAGAAGCGCTCCGATGAGTACTCGCGGGAGGAGGATGGTGTGATTTGGATCTGGATTCCTGCCTCTCTTATAGGCAGGTTATTTGCGCAGCTAGGGGGTAAAATATAAAGGATACCCTGGCTTTTCGCATTCGTGCGATGCGTGGAAGAAGTCCATTATTGGGCGTGGGAGCCAAGAAGCGCAACATTGATGAGGAAGCCGGACACTGTTCGGCAGGTACATGGAACTTAAAGGAGAACCCGCCTTGCAACGCCGAAGACTACACGCATGCTAGACTTATCGTCATTGAAGCCTAGTTCGGGGGCTACTGAGGGAGTCCTGGACTAGGGGGTGTCTGGATAGCCGGACCACCATCATCGGCCGAATTATCATCGACCGGACTATCATCATTGGCCGGACTCCAGGACTATGAAGATACAAGATTGAAGACTTCGTCCCGTGTCCAGAGGGGACTTTCCTTGGCGTGGAAGGCAAGCTTGGCGATACGGATATGTAGATCTCCTACCATTGTAACCGACTCTATGTAACCCTAGCCCTCTCCGGTGTCTATATAAACCGGATGGCTTTAGTCCGTAGGACACAACAACAACCATTACAACAATCATACCATAGGCTAGCTTCTAGGGTTTAGCCTCCTTGATCTCGTGGTAGATCCACTCTTGTAATACCCACAATATCAATATCAATCAAGCAGGACGTAGGGTTTTACCTCCATTAAGAGGGCCCGAACCTGGGTAAAACATCGTGTCCCTTGTCTCCTGTTACCATCTGCCTAGACGCACAGTTCGGGACCCCCTACCCGAGATCCACCGGTTTTGACACCGACAGCAACCAAATCGCATTTTGCACGAGAAATTACACACCATGTTTCATTGACATGTGGTCCCGTTCCCACATGTCAGTGAGACGATGGCGAGTCCTTTTGTACAATTTCCAAATGGACGGCTATGTAGGCCGGGGTGCCTCTTTGTGTACCGTGGCAACCGTTCACTGACTCTTTGCCTTTCCCTCTCAATTTGGAACTGCTGTCGCACGCTCTTCCTCCCTCCTCCATTTGCCTTCACCCTTCCTTCTGCCATTGTTCGATCATCTTCTCCATGGAGGGAACCGGCCGGAAATGACCCCGTTATTCTTGCCCCGATCTGAAAGATGACGTGGTGGAGGAACTCATTGATCGGTGTGACGTCATCACCTCGGCTAGCATGGCAGGTTCGCTCAAGACCATTCTCAACTCAACTAATAACATCATTACAAGGAACCCAAGGGTCCAGGAGCGGTTTGATATCCCCTATCTTCTTCACCGTGCACCTGGTCACTAGCATGCGGACGACGCATGCCTCGCCTTGTGCTAGTTGATGCTGCTTGATAATGATACGTGTCATGTTAAGATGCCATCGCCTGATGGTAAGGCTTGGGCAGCGCAAATGGAGATTGGGTTGTTTATATTGGGTCCAACTGCGAGTGGGAACTTGTGAATGTGTACACTCGTCACCGGATGACACTTCCAAAAATCTCAGACTGCCCAGAGGTTGAGCACAGCGGTATTCTACGTACGTTCAACTACGATCATGGTGACTGTCGTCTACAGAAGATAGCAGTTTGTCGAGTTCCCGACCGCTCTTGGGGTTATAGGAATGCTTGTGTTGTCGCTATCTTCGACAAGCTTGTTGCCATCCTTCATGATTTGACTCGATGGCTATTGCTCAAAAATCAGTTTCTATACACGGATGATCAGTACTGTGATGCAATTCAATACGAGGGTCTTGTGTTTGCTGCCACCACTCATGGCACTGTTTTTGCATGGAATCCTTATGCTTTCGGTACGTTTGTTTTCCATCGTAATTATAATTGTTTCATCCACATGCATGCGGGTTAGCTAGTTTCCCTTTACTAATTAACCTTCTTGTCTTTCCAAGGTCCTGTGAACATTCCACCACCTATACTTGAAAAAATTTATAACCAAGGGGGAGATGACGATGATTATGATCACGAGCATCAGGACCCATATACTCAGTGGCGCCTGGGAACTTATTCCGATGGATCACCTCTTCTTGTCTGTATATAGGGCACCGCTGATGTGACTAAGGAAGTAGGTGTTGTCTCCTATGGTCGCACTCTCCGGACCTATTCCAACATCCGTTGCAGGGTATATGAGATGGATACCAATGTGCTAGCACCAACACCTTCTCCCTGGTTTGGTATTGGTACTCTTGGAGGAAACTCGCTCTTCCTTGGACCAAATTATCCAATCATGGTGAAAGGCGATCCAACTGCTGTTGACACAACATAACTACCATTTATGAGAAGCAACTGTATCTATACCTCGGACATTGCTATGGTTCCCTACCATGGCTATCACAATATGTGTCCTGACATAGGCCGCTTCAGCCTGGATGATTAGTCCTGCATTGGTCTCGAGATTGACGTAGCTGCCCCTTCGCAGAGAATCACTTTTGGTTCAAAGCAAGTGTTTCCAACGCCGAGGATTGGTTGAGCTGAAGTTCATTTCATTGCTTGTTATTTTTTGTGTGATGAAAACTTTAGTATTTACTAGAATGTATCGTCGTTGTCATTGTGGGTTCATGACCTGTTGTATGTAATAAAATGATATGCCTGTGATAAACTTACTAAATTTATGAATGTCCTTCGAGTCGCTTCTCGGAGTGGGTGCTGCAACAAGGCAAAAAAATATTTTTGGATACATAATTGTACGTGCATTGCAATAGGTTATCAGATGGGTCCAATCAACCATAGCACTAGTACTATTTGTACTAGCTTCACATGCTTCGCACGTCGGGCGGGTATTTTTACTGTAGCAGTGAATCCCATCATCCTGGGTCCTCGGATGAGTCCAGTAGAAATTGCATTCTGATGTTTGGGTTCAAAGTTTCAAAACTGCTGCACTATTTCTACGTCCACGTATACACAATACAACAAGTTTTTAAACTGAGACCAGCCACCCACCCTCACAAAGACACTTTTTAACCTAGCATAGACTCCAGGACATTTGGCCACAGTGTGAGGTGGGCCATATGTTAATGTGTTTGTTGTACGTAGCAGCACCTCGAATCCTCGATATATAGTAGGGTGGCATGTGCCAGATCAAGCATTCACGTCTAGGAGTATGGCACACGCCACCATCACAATTTCCATCTGACACCATATTTCTTGGAGTCCGTGCTACAACTATCTCTTCAACCTTGTCGTTTCTCTAAACGAGCCATCGCGCGGTAGGCGAGGTGGGGGCTTGCCGATACTAGTCAGTTTCCTCAACTACGGTCCCACTTGTAAGGCCAACTCCAACGCACGACCCCTAACATACCTCCATTTTGCCCCAATTCTGTCTGTTTGGGTAGGGCAATGGGGTCGTGTCTGGGCCATTTCTCGGATGCGGTGGCTGTGCGCCCAAGGCGCGGATGCATCCCGGCCGCGTACATTTTTCTTTGCAAACACATATCTTTTTTCACCATTGATTTTTGGTACATCGAAATACATCACCAAAAATTGACTAGAAAAGCAAGACCAAAGAAAACAACAACAACAAGGATACATTTTAGAAGATATCCAACTTCCATAACTGCTCCTGTAAGTTGGATTAGTGCCTTCTCGATGCATTCATTGTTGATCTGCGGAGGCTCGATCTTGCGTACTTCTTTCTTCTTCGAGTGTAAAGAAGTAGACATTGCTTCCTTGCATCTAGTCTCATGTCTAGCCTCTATTCTATCAACAAGTGCACTAGTCTCATCTCTAGCCTCTATGTTAGCTAAAAGTGCTACAACATCTACTAAATTGCGCTCTATCAATATATCGATGTACTCTTCTTCCCAATACCAAAACTTGCATCCATTCTACACAATAAATTTTTTAAGTTAGCACAACAAGTCTAATCCGAGAGCACAACCAAAGCTAAAGTAGCACATACCCCATCAGTTGAGCACTTGATGAACACCCATCTGGGATGTTCCGGCATTTTAGACACGTGGCACAAGACCTTCTTTGGGCAGTCGTCGCATGTAATGAGTGGGAACGGTGCGCGACGAGCTTTTGGGCCACCACCGAGCCCGGCCGACCGCCATTCATGTATCTGCCGGTAGACCGCCGATGGTGTAGGTCCGAGCGGCTAGAGGAGGAGTCAGTACCTGCATGCGGCCTTGCTGCCTTGCCGGGGCCTTCCGGCCTGGTGCCCGGCCAGTCCATGGCGCAGCGTGGCCTCCCACAAGCAGGCGAGCTCAAGCTCGACCGGATCCGCTCCAAATCCGGCCGGCGGTGTCACGCCCAATATGCGACCCTATCCTAAAGGAACTCGAAGGTCCCACCAAGGATAGAAGTCCATATTGGAGACGCTTTTGCAAGGTGGATATCATTACATCGTACCATTACATAATAGTTGGGGATACATACAAAAGGCATAGAATGCCACATGAATACAACATTATCATACATAAGAGCAGCATCCGACTACGGATGAAACACAAATAGAAACTCAAACGACATCCACCCTGCTAGCCCAGGCTGCCGACCTAGAACCTATCCCCTGATCAAAGAAGAAGCAGAAGAAGAACTCCAAATTAATCAAACATCGCTCTCGCATCATGATCATCGTATAACCTGCACCTGCAACTGATGTTGTAGTAATCTGTGATCCACGAGGACTCAGCAATCCCATTACCATGGGTATCAAGACTAGCAAAGCTTAATGGGTAAAGGAATGGATAAGTGGTGAGGGTGCAGCAGCGTCTAAGCATATATAGTGGCTAACATACGCAAATGAGAGCGAGAAGAGAAGCAACGGAATGGTCGAGAAGCTAGAAGTGACCAAGAAGTGATCCTGAACTCCTACTTACGTCAAACATAACCCAAAACTGTGTTCACTTCCCGGACTCCGTCTAAAAGAGACCATCATGGCTACACACGCGGTTGATGCATTTTAATTCGAATCTGGTGTCAAGTTCTCTACAACCGGATATTAACAAATTCCCATCCGCCACATAACCGCGGGCACGGCTCTTGAAAGTTTATACCCTGCAGGGGTGTCCCAACTTAGCCCATCACAAGCTCTCACGGTCAATGAAGGATATTCCTTCTCCCAAGAAGACCCAATCAGTCTCGGAATCCCGGTTACAAGACATTTCGATAATGGTAAAACAAGACCAGCAAGACCGCCCGGATGTGCTGACAAATCCCGATAGGAGCTGCACATATCTCGTTCTCAGGGCACACCGGATAATCTAAGCATACGAGTACCAACATAACCCAAGTTGCCAAGGGACGGTCCCGCACGGTGCTCTAGTTTGGACCAACACTCAGAGGAGCACTGGCCCGGGGGGTAAATAAAGATGACCCTTGGGCTCCAGAACCCAAGGGTAAAAGGCTTAGGTAGACAAATGGTAAAACCAAGGTTGGGCCTTGCTAGAGGAGTTTTATTCAAAGCGAACTGTCAAGGGGGTCCCATAAATCACCCAACCGCATAAGGAACGCAAAATCAAGGAACATAACACTGGTATGACGGAAACTAGGGCGGCAAGAGTGGAACAAAACACCAAGCATAAGGACGAGCCTTCCACCCTTTACCAAGTATATAGATGCATTAATTAAATAAGAGATATTGTGATATCCCAAAATAAACCGGATCCAACATGGAGCAATCTTCAACTTCACCAGCAACTAACAATGCTATAAGAGGGGCTAAGCAAAGCAGTAACATCGTCAAGCAACAGTTTGCTAGGAAGGGTGAAAAAGGTTAGAGGCTGACATGGCAAATTGGGAAGCTTGATGAACAAGTGATAGGTAGCGCAACATAGTGATAGAACGAGGCAACTAGCATACCAATGATAGTTGTGAGATCCAAGGTGACGGTCATGTTGCCTGAAATCCTGCTAGGAAGAAGAACGAGTCCATGAATAAGATGAAACCACGAAGACGAACCAAGCGTAGACGAACGAATCCTCACGATCGCAACGAATCAGGAACTAACGAGGAGGAGCACAACCAGAAAGAAGCAAACAACAAGGTAAACACACAACACATAAACATGACAAGATGCACACCCAAGCATGATGCATTACAAGGCTAGATGAGGCTACTCATGGCAAGAGATGATGCAAACAAGAACAACACATCAAAGCAAGTTTAAATGAGGCCGGAAACAACATGTAATAATTCCGGTAAGTCCTCATATGAAAATTTCGAAGTTGGTCCAGATCTGAACAACCTTTAAGTTTAAGTTGTTAAACATCAAGTTAAGAGGCACCAAGATGATCTACAAGAAAATCTAGCCAAGTTACATATAAAGTTCATTTAATTAGGAGCTACGGCCTAGAAGATATGAGCAAAACAGGTCAAACATGGCATTGATGCAAAATGCATTCAAACATCAAGCAAACACTCTCAAAACAAGGATGCAACATGATAATATGAAGCTACGTGTAAAACTAAGAAAGTTCCATATAGAGCACACTCCAAATGAAGCAACGGTGCAACACATACACTCCAAACAAGATATAACAACAATCTGTCCAAAACAGCAACCAGGCATCTAGCAAGCATCTAAACGATATGCTGCAGCACCTCAACATGAAAACAAAAGGCATGTACATGATGTGAAGGTAAAGCACAACAAAACATTAACACTGAGCTATCTCCAGAAATCACTAGAACATGCTCAAAATGACATGGCAAGATTGCAAATAATAACAGTTTCACAGACTTGCAAAAATCACTGAGCATGACAGAAATAACATCAGGTTGCAATGTTTAGAGCTATAAAACAACATGTTACATTAAGCTATCATGGCAAATTAGAGCATGTAATGCTAACACTAAAGACAAAGAAAAGAACTGCATTAATGAACTTATTTAGCAAGGAGAGAGCAAGATTACAACAAGCTACAGCAGGCTATAATGCAACCAAGGGCATGGATGGAAAGAGCATAACATGTACAACAAAATATGCTTAGTGAACATCTCCAGATTATGGATATAATGACTTGTAGCAGCAGGTTTACATAGCATCATTGTATAACAGATTCAGTCTAGCAAAACAGTAACAGCAAGTACCCTACTTCACAAGCTTGATGCACTCACTACAAGACTCACAAAAATACATGGATTGCACCATTGTAAAGATGGCATGATGTAACTCAAAACTCATGTAGACATCAAGCTCATAGGATGCACACGCAAAATGCAATGAAAAAGACAAATCACCAAGTTCTGTTAACAGACTGCAGTTAACATCATATAGCACTCTTGCAATGATGATTAGGGCATCAACATGGATTCAAACAAGCATGACACAATGGAATTAAATGAATATTATCTCACAATGAACATTTTGATATATTACACGCACAAAACGGAGCAGCACACAAGAAGTTACACCATGACAAACATGCACACATGGATGAGTTTTTCTGGGACAAAAAAAAACCTCTCGGGGTGGACACGTCCAGGCCCAAACGGACATGTCCTGCGGCTGGGGCCCACATGGAAGTGGCTCAGGGCGGCGGGCGGACGAGGCATGATGACGCGAGGCGCTCGAAGGCGCCGGCGAGCATGAACAACGAGGAGGCCGATGTGGGTGCCAGATCCAAGCAGGAGGCGGTGGATCCGACCGTGGGGAAGGCCGGCCGCGAGGCCATGCGGACAGCAAAACGGCGGCGGCTGACTTCCAAGGCAGCAGCGATGCCCTGCGAGGGAGAGAGAGAATGTGAGAGGACGAGGAGGAAGAAGGACGGGAAGGAGAGGGGCGGCGAGGCCTGGCCTGGACGTCGCCGGCGGTAGCTCCGATGGTTGGGCGCGGCGGCGGTCGGCGCTTGTGGGGGAGGCGACACGGTTGAGGTCGGGCGGCGGGGCTCCGGAGCGGAGGCGCTTGGGGCTGGCGGCGGAGGAGCTCCCGGGCCCTGATGGGCTTCCCAGGGCCCAATGCGGGTCCTGGCGGGCCATGGGCTGGCGGCTACGGGAGAGAGGCTGGGGGGCACATGGAGACGCAGGAGAGGCCGGTAGCGTCGGCTGGCGGTGGCTGGACACTCTGGTGGTGCCACGTGGCGGCGGAGGAGCGGCCCGGCGCGGAGTTTGAGGAGGGCGCCGACGGTTGCAGGTAGGGGTTAGGGAAGAGGTAGGCTAGGTTAGGGAAGGCCAAAAATGGACTAGGGTGTACATATATAGCAGATTTGCTAGGGTTAGGGGGTATAGGGGGGTTTTCGGAGCCCTCCGATCGCGATCCGATGGCTCCGGTCGGAGGGGGGGTTTCGGATGGCTAGGTGGGCTGCAAGTGACTGTGTAGAAGTCCTTGGGCTGAGAAGAGAGAAAACAGAGAGAGGCCCGGCGACAGTTTCGAAGACCGAAACATCCGACAAAGGTGCCGGCAACGGTACAGCTATACATTTAACGGTTGGCCTATCAAACGGACTCCGAATGCGACGAAACTTGACAGGCGGTCTACCTACACTATAATAAGACCGCTCGCCAAGTTCCACCCCATTCCGAGAACATTTTTTATGCCACTTATAAAATAATATTTCGGAGGTGCCGCGGGTGCGTGCGAGTGTGGTCTGGACTCCAAACGGCAATGGAGAGAACCGGGGGAACCCGAACGGATGCAAGTTTTGAAAAAAATGCAGATGAAATGCAGATGATGACATGGTAAAGTGCAACACGCAAGCAAATGACATGGCAACAATGACGAATAACTGGAAGACACCTGGCGCATCAGATTCGGGGCGTTACAACTCTCTTTCAGTAACAAGAGATCTCGTCCCGAGATCTTAGGAACGAGACGGAAGGGAAAGAGGACGAGGTGAAGTAAGAACGCAAGAGAGAAGATGAACAAAGTCGAGAGCACTTGGTTAGAAAAGATGAACGGCGAATATGACGAGAATCAAATTCTCATGGAAACAAGATAGAATCTAAAACCACTCCGGTTAGAACAAGATAGAAAAGGAATGAATAAAGGAATTTCGGCAACACTCCGACAGAAAATGGAAGGAATAGACCATGAACTTCACAAGAAGGGATGACCCTTGACAAGATGAACAACGCAATGCCTCTGGAAGAATTGAAGAATGGAATGAAAAGAACTTAGAAGGAAGGGTTGAACGGAGTTGCTGAGAAAATCAACAATGAAAGAATAAGCTTGTTGTGGACTTATCAAAAACAACTCAAATCTTGAGGTGAAATTATACCATAACCAAATGTCTGAAAAGCTGAGAAGAACGAAGAAAATGCAAAACTCCACTTCAGAAGAATACGGAGAATTAATTGCACTTCGAGACATCAAAAGAAAAAGATACTTGAACTCCACCAACAAAATTCTTGATGAACTCTTGAAGAATGAATTAAATCATGAAGAACCACCGTGAAGAACTCCGGTGACAAAAGGATGATGAGATAGAATGAAGGATGAAAGAATAAGATGAGCCTTGCGATGATTTAGATGGAGGTTCCGACGAAATGGCCGAGTAATTTTCAACTCCGGAAAACAAAATATGAAAACACTTGGAACTAGAATTTTTTCATCAAGAACAAACTCTGAAGGAAGGGATTACTTGACGACGATGAAGTAAGAATAAGAATTACGTTATGCTTATCCTCATCCAAATTAATTGATGACAAACGGATTTGGCATGCAACTTATTCTTGTTGAAAAAGGCTTAAGGGGAATGTGGCACAAAACTTGAGAAAGTCTTCATGAACCACCGGTAGATTAGAAAGAACGAATGAATTGATATGATAACAAAGGAAAAAGGAATCTGAAGGAACCACCGTAAGAATTCGAAAATGACTGATGAAAGAGAATGAATCACCAGGAAAAGTTAGAAGAACAAATATGCTTGAGGGGATTTAATTGCAAAAGAACGGAGAGATAATGGGCTGATTAAAGAATACTTGATAGATGCGCCGGGATAATTGGGTAACGGTAGCTGGAATGTGAGGACGAAGAATTCATCTAGAATGATGGCCTTCGGTGAAAAGAAACGGGAAAACAACTTTTGACATACTCCGGATGGGTAAGAAAGAATAAATGACAAACGGAATACATCGAGAGGATAACAAGAAGCTAGAACCACCAATCTTCGACAGAACGGGCAAGATTTAGAGGAAAAACTCTTCTTCGGTCTTCAACTATAGAGAATGACGACGAGAAGCACCACCAAAATTGTTGAGACACTCCAGACGAATGAAAAGAGGAAAGGTTGAACCAGCAATGAAAAGAATTTGAAAGCGATCTTGGAGAAAGCATGTGACTGATGGAACCCATTCTTACGTCACCTTGAAAAGAATTTGAGAATAACTCCGGGAGAATTAGAAGAGTCAGGTGAGATCCTGGGAAAAGACCTGTGGGTTAGGGCCCACTAAAAGAAAACACCGTTATAAAGGATTGTTGAAGAGATAGATGGTGCACCGGAACAATTGAAATATTTGAATGAGGTGACAACCTCGAATTAATTGGAACACATACGAATCTCCTGAGAAGTCTTGAGCACTCCAGGCGGATAAACTGGCGAGAGGCGAACGAGCAGGGAAAACACTTGAGCTACGGAAAAGAATATGAATAACCCGAAAAACTTGAATTGAGTCCACCGGAGAAGAAAAAGAGATGAAGAATGTCGAACAAAACGAGAATTCACCGGTTGAAACAATTGAGGGAAGACTGAAGAGGCTCCGTACGAATGAAAATTCATGCTCGAAAGAGACTCAGGCTCCGAGAAGAAGAGGGTGGGAGGGCAGGAAAACAAAGGCGACTTGGAAGGTAGAACCGATGAATATCTTGAAGAGAAAACACCGGTTGAAACAAAGCAAAGGCTTCGCACGCGTAGAATGGTTACTCGATTATGAACTCCGGCTCCGATAAGAAGAAGGGTGGGAGGGTGGGAAAAAAACAAGGACAACTTCGGATGGGGAAACAACGTCGAAAGGGAAAGAACTGACGACTGATCTTCCAAAAGGTGACGAGGATCGAAACCACTCAAACAGAAGTGCGCCGGATTGAAAAGAGGATGGACAATGAACGAAAAACTAACTGTGTGATCCTAAAGGAAGTTTGAAAGGGAAGAGGAGTAATTCAAAACACCTACGTCAAGATTCCTCACCAGAGCGACGAAGGGGCTGAGGAGTAAAAAGAATTTCTACTCTCCGATATAACTAGACTCCAAAAAGTTTTCTTCTAGACCCGACAACGGCCAACTATGAACAATCAAGGGGGCTCCTATGGTCGGTCGAGGCTCTGATACCAACTTGTCACGCCTAATATGCGACCCTATCCTAAAGGAACTCGAAGGTCCCACCAAGGATAGAAGCGCATATTGGAGACGCTTTTGCAAGGTGGATATCATTACATCGTACCATTACATAATACTTGGGGATACATACAAAAGGCATATAATGCCACACGAATACAACATCATCATACATAAGATCAGCATCCAACTACGGATGAAACACAAACAGAAACTCAAACGACATCCACCCTGCTAGCCCAGGCTGCCGACCTGGAACCTATCCCCTGATCAAAGAAGAAGCAGAAGAAGAACTCCAAAATAATCAAACATCGCTCTTGCGTCATGATCATCGTATAACCTGCACCTGCAACTGATGTTGTAGTAATCTGTGAGCCACGAGGACTCAGCAATCCCATTACCATGGGTATCAAGACTAGCAAAGCTTAATGGGTAAAGGAATGGATAAGTGGTGAGGTTGCAGCAGCGTCTAAGCATATATGGTGGCTAACATACGCAATGAGAGCGAGAAGAGAAGCAACGGAATGGTCGAGAAGCTAGAAGTGACCAAGAAGTGATCCTGAACTCCTACTTACGTCAAACATAACCCAAAACCGTGTTCACTTCCCGAACTCCATCTAAAAGAGACCATCATGGCTACACACGCGGTTGATGCATTTTAATTCGAATCTGGTGTCAAGTTCTCTACAACCGAATATTAACAAATTCCCATCCGCCACATTACCGCGGGCACGACTCTTGAAAGTTTATACCCTGCAGGGGTGTCCCAACTTAGCCCATCACAAGCTCTCACGGTCAACGAAGGATATTCCTTCTCCCAAGAAGACCCAATCAGTCTCGGAATCCCGGTTACAAGACATTTCGACAATGGTAAAACAAGACCAGCAAGACCGCCCAGATGTGCTAACAAATCCCGATAGGAGCTGCACATATCTCGTTCTCAGGGCACATCGGATAATCTAAGCGTACGAGTACCAACATAACCCAAGTTGCTAAGGGACGGTCCCTCACGGTGCTCTAGTTTGGACCAACACTCAGAGGAGCACTGGCCCGGGGGGTAAATAAAGATGACCCTTGGGCTCCGGAAACCCAAGGTTAAAAGGCTTAGGTAGACAAATGGTAAAACCAAGGTTGGGCCTTGCTGGAGGAGTTTTATTCAAAGCGAACTGTCAAGGGGGTCCCATAAATCACCCAACCGCGTAAGGAACGCAAAATCAAGGAACATAACACCGGTATGACGGAAACTAGGGCGGCAAGAGTGGAACAAAACACCAAGCATAAGGCCGAGCCTTCCACCCTTTACTAAGTATATAGATGCATTAATTAAATAAGAGATATTGTGATATCCCAAAATAAACCGGATCCAACATGGAGCAATCTTCAACTTCACCAGCAACTAACAACGCTATAAGAGGGGCTAAGCAAAGCGGTAACATCGTCAAGCAACGGTTTGCTAGGAAGGGTGAAAAAGGTTAGAGGCTGACATGGCAAATTGGGAAGCTTGATGAACAAGTGATAGGTAGCGCAGCATAGCGATAGAACGAGGCAACTAGCATACCAATGATAGTAGTGAGATCCAAGGTGACGGTCATCTTGCCTGAAATCCCGTTAGGAAGAAGAACGAGTCCATGAAGAAGATGTAGCCACAAAGACGAACCAAGCGTAGACGAACGAATCCTCACGATCGCAACAAAACAGGAACTAAAGAGAAGGAGCACAACCGGAAAGAAGCAAACAACAAGGTAAACACACAACACATAAACATGACAAGATGCACACCCAAGCATGATGCATGACAAGGCTAGATGAGGCTACTCATGGCAAGAGATGATGCAAACAAGAACAACACATCAAAGCAAGTTTAAATGAGGCCGGAAACAACATGTAATAATTCCGGTAAGTCCTCGTATGCAAATTTCGAAGTTCGTCCAGATCTGAACAAACTTTAAGTTGAAGTTGTTAAACAGCAAGTTAAGAGGCACCAAGATGAACTACACGAAAATCTAGTCAAGTTACATATAAAGTTCATTTAATTCGGAGCTACGGCCTAGAAGATATGAGCAAAACAAGTCAAACATGGCATTGATGCAAAATGCAATCAAACATCAAGAAAACACTCTCAAAACAAGGATGCAACATGATAATATGAAGCTACGTGTAAAACTAAGCAAATTTCATATAGAGCACACTCCAAACGAAGCAACAGTGCAACACATACACTCCAAACAAGATATAACAACAATCTGTCCAAAACAGCAACTAGGCATCTAGCAAGCATCAAAACAATATGCTGCAGCACCTCAACATGAAAAAGAAAGGCATGGACATGATGTACAGGTAAAGCACAACAAAACATGGACACTGAGCTATCTCGAGAAATCACTAGAACATGCTCAAAAGGACATGGCAAGATTGCAAATAATAACAGTTTCACAATATGTTGCAGCAAGTTATCATGGCAAATTAGAGCATGGCATGCTAATACTGAAGACAAAGAACAAAACACCCTTACTGAACTTATTCCAAAGGTCAACAGAAAATATGGTAGCATCCATGCAAACATGACAAATGATATGACAGATTCACAATAACAGTACATGGCAGGAACAACGATAAGTAGGCATGTTGCTGAGCTCGTACCACTCTCCACACATCATTTCGTGGCATGTTAAGGCAACCAACAATAAGATGACATAATTGTGACGCTACACATGGCAAGATCAAGTTCATAGGGTGCATGGATCACTAGCAAAGCACATGGCAAAACTGAACTTAATGTTAACAGGCTGACAGCAACATTATTTAGCAAGTTGAGAGCAAGATTAAAACAAGCTACAGTAGTCTATAGATACAACCAAGAGCATGGATGAACATATCATAACATTTACAATGAAACGTCCTTAGTGAACATCTCCAGATTATGTATATAATAACTTGTAGCAGCAGGTTTACATAGCATCATGGTATAACAGATTCAGTCTAGCAAAACAGTAATAGCAAGTACCCTACTTCACAAGCTTGATGCACTCACTACAAGACCCAAAAAAATACATGGATTGCACCACTGTAAACATGGCATGATGTATCTCAAAACTCATGTATACATCAAGCTCATAGGATGCACACACAAAATGCAATGAAAAAGACAAATCACCAAGTTCTGTTAACAGACTGCAGTTAACATCATATACCACTCCTGCAACGATGATTAGGGCATCAAGATGGATTCAAACAAGCATGGCACAATGGAATGAAATGAAGAGCATCTCACAATGAATATTTTTATATATTACACGCACAAAACGGAGCAGCACACAAGAAGTTACACCATGACAAACATGCACACATGGATGAGTTTTTCTAGGACTGAAAAAAAATAACCTCTCGGGGTGGACACGTCCGGGCCCAACCGAACATGTCTGACGGCTGGGGCCCACATGGAAGTGGCTCAGGGAGGCGGGCGGACAAGGGACGGCGACGTGAGGCGCTCAAAGGCGCCGGTGAGCGTGAACGATGGGGAGGCCGGCGGGGGTGCCAGATCCGGGCAGGAGGCGGTGGATCCAGCCACGGGGAAGGCCGGCGGTGAGGCCCTGTGAACAGCAAGGCGGCGGCGGTGGCTGAGCTCCAAGGCGGCGGCGATGCCCTGCGAGGGAGAGAGAGAAGGTGAGAGGACGAGGAGGAAGAAGGACGGGAAGGAGAGGGGCGGCGAGGCCTGGCCTGGACGTCGCCGACGATGGCTCCGTTGGTGGGCGCGGTGGCAGTAGATGCTTACGGGGGAGGCGGCGTGGTTGAAGGTCGGGCGGCGGGGCTCCGGAGTGGGAGGCGCTTGGGGCTGGCGGCGGAGGAGCGCCCGGGCCTCGATGGGCTTCCCAAGGCCCAATGCGGGTCCTGGCGGGCCGCGGGCTGGCGGCTATGGGAGAGAGGCTGGGGGGCACGTGGAGGCGCAATAGAGGCCGGGAGCGTCGGCTGGCGGCGGCTGGCCACTCCGGTGGTGCCACTTGGCGGCGGAGGAGCGGCCCGGCGCGGAGTTTGAGGAGGGCGAGGGCGGCTGCAGGTAGGGGTTAGGGAATAGGTAGGCTAGGTTAGGGAAGCCAAAAATGGACTAGGGTGTCCATATATAGCAGATTTGCTAGGGTTAGGGGGTTTAAGGGGGTTTTCGGAGCCCTCCGATCGTGATCCGATGGCTCCGGTCGGAGGGGGGTTTTCGGATGGCTGGGTGGGCTGCAAGTGACTGTGTAGAAGGCCTTGGGATGAGAAGAGAGAAGAGAGAGAGAGGCCCGACGGCAGTTTCGAAGACCGAAACATCTGACGAAGGTACGGGCAACGGTACCGCTATACATTTAACGGTTGGCCTATCAAACGGACTCTGAATGCGATGAAACTTGACAAGCGGTCTACCTACATTATAATTAGACCATTCGCCAAGTTCCACCCCATTCCGAGAACATTTTTTATGCCACTTATAAAATAATATTTCGGAGGTGCCGCGGGCGCATGCGAGTGTGGTCTGGACTCCGAAAGGACAATAGAGAGAACTGGGGGAACCCGAATGGATGCAAGTTTTGAAAAACATGCAGATGAAATGCAGATGATGACATGGTAAAGTGCAACACGCAAGCAAACGACATGGCAACAACGACGAATAACTGGAAGACACCTGGCGCATTGGATTCGGGGCGTTACACCGGGTGTGCAAACCACGTAGCCATGGTTGGGTAGCTCCGGGGCGTCGAGGGAATGGGGGATGAGCGAGTGTGTGTCCGAGCTGTACAAGCTGGAGTTGGCCTAGCAGCGTGGCGGACCAACCGTGTGGTGGTGCCAAGTGGCTTCGCTCGTGTGGGGTACGGAAGCTCATTTCATTGCTTGTTATTTGTTGTGTGATGAAAACTTTAGTATTTACTAGAATTTTTTGTTGGAACTAATGTATAATCCAACATGTATCCTCGTTGTCGTTGTGTGTTGATGACTTGTTGTATGTAATGAATGGTACATTTGCATATGCATGTCATAAACTCAATTTATAAATGGTTTTTGACTCGATTCTTGGAGTGTTAGTGCCGTAGTAGTATATCCAGCATTCGTAGTAGTATGAAGTTCCCACATCACATATAGCCAACCAATAGTTAGGTGTCGCACGAAGGCCGAGAAATATGGTGATAGCGTGACTGCGTGAGGTGGGCTTGTACATAGTATGATGTACGCACAGGGCTTGTCGTGTTTCCTAATCCTCCGGTCTGCCTCCTTTTGCCGACACGTGGGACATCCAGCATCCAGGTCATGTCATGCAAGAAAATGGAGTGCTAGTTGAAGCCACGTGATGTGCATCTTTGGTTAAACTGTAAATAGAATCTTACTACTCTTGAGTAACTCCAACAGCGGCCACCGAAGTTCTTTATTGGATTTATTTTTCATCACCAGCACATCAAGGTGAAAGATGTGCAGGTTCAGTGGGTCCTCTTGCATTTTCACTGGCATGTAGCACCGCATGTGAGAAAACAGATGATGGGCTCCGCGCATCTGCTGGCTGGCTGAGAAGAGAGATAGAGGAGGGCCGAGCACAGACTCTAGGAAATTTGTTCTAAGTAACCATCACCTCGATATAGGCTCGATATAGTGGGGTGGCATGGGCCATAACTAGCATTCACGTCTAGCAGTATGACACACGCCACCCACAAGAGTCCCATCCGAAACCAATTTTCTTGGAGTCCGTGCTACAACCATCTCTTCTCCCTCCTATTTTCTCAGCCATCGCGCGCTGGGTGGGGTGGGGGTTTGCCGATAGTCAGTTTGCTCAACTGTGGCCCCACTTGTAAGTGAAAATGCAACACAGCATGCATTACCCCTTGAGTGGCGTGCCAGACCAACCGTGTGGGGGTGCGACACAAACACGGCAAGCTTTTCCTTTTGAACTTGTAACTTGTAAAATTTGGTTCTACTCCATGGCACGACCGATAGATAGAAATAATGATTTTCCCTAGAGTAATGAGAAGTTTGGTTCTGGCACGGTTCATGCATGGAGTACGTACAAAAATTATGAAGTTGATGCGAAAGGTAAGATAATTACTAGTAGTACCATATACTACTACATGGATTTGACGGAACGATAAAGATACATACGGATCCATCAACGACATCCTCACGCCCTAGTGCGCCGGGTCACCAACCGACGTGTGAGGAGCAGCGGCGTTGGCGGCGAGCTCAACGTGCTTCTGAACAATGCCTTCCAAGGTTGCCCTGCGGGTCAAGAAGGCCAGCGACCTATCGTCCTC
This sequence comes from Triticum dicoccoides, assembly GCF_002162155.2. Lineage (NCBI taxonomy): Eukaryota > Viridiplantae > Streptophyta > Magnoliopsida > Poales > Poaceae > Triticum > Triticum dicoccoides. Next base: position 185,983,585 of record NC_041391.1, on the reverse strand, counting down.
CTCTGGCACGTAGTAGTCCTTGTGGACGATTTGCGTGTAGACGTGAGTGATTATGTCGATGGTGTCTTGCTGCGCCAGGCGCTACACGGTGAGCGCGACCTCAAGGTGGACATTCTCCGGCGCGACAGCGGGCAGTCGCAGGGCCACTAGTGCGACGAAGAGGTTGTCACCATAGAGGCCGTTGAGGGTGGCGGTCATCACAAAGCCTGGGCGCATGGGCTAGAGGTGGAAGTCAAGGTCGTCCGTGAGCTTCTTGACAACGGTGAACTTGTCGAGGAAGCCGACGAGGACCTTGTCGAACAAGGGGTCGAAGCTGTCGCCAAAGCGGCATCTCACCCTGGCATCCTCAAGAACGACCTGTAGACGTTCCTCGGTGTCGGGCCGTAGGCCAGCATCATGGACCATCTGGCACAGCCGGCTGATGCTCGCGCTCATCGCCCCCATGGGTCCAGCTTCTAGTCAACTGATCTTGCGATTGGAGTGATCACTCTTGCCCTTGGTTAGGGTGCATAGGTGCATAGGATTTCGTAGATTGGACTGGCGGGGAAGCCGAGGAGCCTTTATATGAGAAGTGCAAACTGCATTGCATTCATGTGTGTGTTGGCCATCTACTCCTCAGCCCTCTACTGCACCTGCCTTTGGCTGTATGACAGGTGGGCCAGCCACCTGTTGGGCCCACGTGTCATTCACCCAAACGGAGGTGCAGTAAGTCAATGAAGCTGCATCCCCCTCCGTGCCAGTACAGTATAGTCATCTCACCGCACCTCTAGTTGGGGCCAAACGAGAGAACTTTGATGTTTACTAGTTTATTGGTCCCCTTTGCATTTTGCGCCAAGTTTTGACCTTTGATTTAACTAATAAAATGTTAATGCATGTAACCAAAAATGTTGGCACGGTACATTAACTCCCTCCTCGTTTCTTATTTCGTGACATATCAACCAATGAGAGATGTGGGTCGTGCATGCTTTCAATGACTTGAGACGACCAAACATGACATACAGTGGTTAGTTCATTGCATGTAATCCTATTAATTAGCAAAAAGACATTATGTTCTCTCGCTTTCCCCTTCGTCTTGGTCACGGTGCACAACCTAAGAGCATGGTTAATAGTGTAGCCAGCTGCTGACTACTCCCTCCGTCTAGGTGTATAAGTCATCTTAGGTTGTGCACGGTGACCAAGGCAGAGAGGAAAACGAGAGAAATTAATGGTTTTTCAAATTAATAGCATTGCATGCAATGAACTAACCACTACGTGTCATGTTTGGTAGTCTCAAGTAATTGAAAGCATGCATGGCCCACATCTCTTAGGCTACTCATAGTGGGGAGTAACATAAACTAGTATCATGCATATGGTACTAGTATATGATACTACCTTCATAGTGCATAGTATCATAATGTAGTATCATAGATTATCGTATTTATTGCCATGCATGATACAAAATAGCATAGCATTTAACATGATATGGTATCTACCTTAACCCTCTCTCTCTCTCTTATTTAATTGTGTGCCACATAAGCATGTTTGCTAGTCCCAAGTGCATGTTACCTGTTATGTTACCCCCACTATGGCTAGCCTTATTGGTTGATGTGTCACGAAACCAGAAACGACAAGGGAGTTAATGTACCGTGCCTAAGTGTTTTGGGATTATTTGGTTTTCGTAAGGTGACTTACGCACCTAGACGGAGGGAGTATATGATGTTGCCATGTCATATACTATAGAGCCATCACTTGTAGCCATGCATACAATAAGGTTAGTTATAAGGCTGGCTATAAGAGTACTACTCCCTCCGTCTAGGTGTATAAGTCAACTTACCAAAATGAAATAATCCCAGAACACTTAGGCACGGTACATTAACTCCCTCTTTGTTTCTTGTTTCATGACATATCAACTAATAAGAGATGTAGGCCGTGCATCCTTTTAATGACTTGAGACTAACAAACATGACATGAAGTGGTTAGTTCATTGCATGCAATGCTATTAATTAGCAAAAATACATTAAGTTCTCTCGTTTTCCCCTCCTCCTTGGTCGCGGTGCACAACCTAAGATGACTTATACACATTCTCATCTTCTCTCTCTCTCTCTTCATATTTATTATATATCGGCCTAGGAATCCACATATAGCTAGGCTCTTGCATGAGAGCACACTCCTCTTTTTCACTTGCTCTAAGATGACTTATACACCTAGATGAAGGAGTAGTCTAAAGTAGTTGGATGCATACGCACCCCACCTCTCTTATTGGGTGATTTCTTTTTTCATGGCAAAAAACAGGGAACGAGGTGGGTAGTTAATGCATCGCGCATTAAAATTTCGGGATTACTATTGTTTTCATAAGAGCAAGTATAATAAGGTACAGTCATCAGGCTATAAGGATTAACCAATTATATATGTGATGAGTTTGATGAGAGAGAAGAGGAGAGAGAAGGGAAGCGGGTTGTAGATTAACAGTCAGCTGCAGCATGGACTACAAGAAACATTGTGAGAGTGTATGGTGGGTCATGCATTGATAAAGTAGTACTACTTAGCAACTAGCTACTATACATGTTGGCTATACGATTGACTATATGTGACATGGCAACTTCATATAGCCGGTTGTTGGCTATATTATTAACCATGGTCTAGCATGACTAATGCACCAGTACGGAGGGAGTACAATAGTAGTCTTTGATTGCAATTTTTTTTGTAGCTTACAAAGCTGAGCGCTGGGTGAGTACAATAGTAGTCTGATTGATGAGACTTTAGATTTGAGCCATCTACCGAAAGGAATAAAATAATATGCCATGTATTTATTTATAGAGGGAGTAGTACATTTTTTGTGACATGCATTACTAGATATTGCTAGTCTAATACTAAATCCAAATGGACGTGGTAGTACTACTAAATCCAGACACTGGTGCTAGTACTAGTAGTAGTACTACCAATGTAGTAGTATTGTACTACCCGTTGGTCAAATTATTATGTGCTGCTCATCTCAGTGAAGTGACAAGACCCTGCGTCGGAGATGACACCTGAGTATAGGCGTCGTGTTCGGCATAGCATAGTCAGCCTCACCACCTGCAGTCACTACCATCATGGTTGTAGAGCTAGCCTACTTACAACTAGCTGTGTTCGACATAATTTCCCGTGCGTAGATGCCCGTGCATTGCACAAAACACCAAGATTGGGGGTGGATGGCGCCGGCAGCCGCCATAGCGCCAGATTTTTTCATGGCCTTCTAGATGTGGTGGGCAGGAGATAAGGCTGATTATGAGAGACAAGGAGTTGTTTGTAAATAGGGAACAAGTGCGGGCATCTTTTTGCAAAACTGGAGAAGTTTGGTTTGTATGCGTCAGATCTAGATCCGGTGGCTATTGGTGAAAGATGGCAAGCACAACATCGTCACCAACTCAGGACCTCTTTGATTCGCAGGATTTTGAAAACGCAGGAATAGGACACGACAATATTACAAGTTTCAAACTGATATTACAAATTTTAGGAGTAATGCTGCACCTACGAAGAGGAATTACTAGGAAGTTTACGTATGAACTTTCGTTACTTTAGGTGGATGCAGCATTATCGTACAAACTAAATCCACCACCCTGACAAGTCACTAATGGGCAAATAAATTTTCGAGTCTCTGGCCACTTGATGTTTAAAAAAAATTCAGGTTCTGCGGAGACTTTGTCATTTAGGCTTAGACCCTTGCGGTGATCAGCACGCCATTCATTGTTGCGCTAGAGAACGCCAAACCTCATTACCTTGAGCACACTTGCCTCCAGAACAAAGAACCTGGCCAATTTAATCTCAGATGTGCTGCCTCCGTAGTTGATCTAATCAATTTCTGAGATCAAGGAATTCGATGAGATTGTTATAGTGCAACACATTTTTCACTTTCGGGTCTTTTTTTATCTGCAAAAGAAGAGAACATATTAGAGCAGCTGGCTGTATAAGATTGTCGTGTCATCAAGAGGTACCAATATCATTCGCTCATATGATAGGGTTGGCTGGCTAGTGATATTTTTTCACTCTCTCTCTCTCTCTCTCTCTCTCTCTCTCTCTCTCTCTCTCTCTCTCTCTTTCTCTTTCCTCTCATTTACCTAGGAGCACGTGAAGAGCTTGGGCATTTGTTGCCACATAATACGCATCGATGTCAACTCAAAAGATTTTGGCACCGCTCTCACGATGTCAGAGAGTTGGCACCATTGTGCACACAGACCCACATGTATAAACAAATCAATCAACCCAACTACACCAGCCTCTCACTCTCCCAAACAAGTGTTTTTTATTGCCTCAGTCCTCTCTCTCCCATGCAAGTGTTTTTTCATTGCGTGAGTTAATTTGGCACCGGAGCAAAGTAGGTGATCCAGATTGGGGCACCAGGGGAGCAATAGAGGGGCATCGATGCCAAATGCATCACAAGTGAATTTGGCACGTGTTTTGGCCTACATAGTGGAGGGTCGCTATAGCCCACTTTGACTACCTCGTATTTAGTGTAAATTTTTTACCATAGATTTACCTAAGAAAATGCCAATGCATGTCACCAAAAATTATACCATTTGAAATTATGTTCAAATACAAAACTAACGATATAATTTTTAGTGACATGCATTAACATTTTGTCAGTTAAATCTATGGTCAAATTTTGATACTACAAAATAGGAAGAGTAAACCAAGGCGGAGGTAGTACTTGCTCTTAGGGTAACCATAGAGTTACTAGTCTAAGTTACTTTCCACTATGACTAGCCTAGGCTACTATACTAGTACAACAACAAAAACGATGCAGCTGATCACGTGAGAAAAAATACTAAAAACATTTCTTTTGGTGCAGTGTGTAGATGCAATTTTGAACACTACACTTGTCGTCGTAATTTGGGAAAATTACGAAAAAATTGAGCTACATTGTGATTACCATTTACTAATAGGAAAGAAGTCTCACCTCGATGAGTAGCTTCTGCGTGCACGGAAAGCATGTAAGGAATCCAACAACTTGATCCAGATTGGGGCCGATAGATTTTATTGCCAAGATCTTCACTGTGCGCATAGACTGGGTCAAGCTTGTGGGAATCATTTTTTGGAAGACGGTCATAAATACATCAAGCAGAAATTTAAAAATGTGAATTTCAAGAAGACGAAGAAGAAGATGAGTGATGTATCTGAACGATTACGGATCCAATAAAGCATTCGGAGAATTTGGCAGACGAGTACACCAACACTGTCAATTTCGGCGCGTCAATGACCCTGATTTTTTATGGACCTTGTAGATCAGATACAAGCAATCTCTCAAGTAAAGGCGCATTCTCAATGACCATAACATGGAACAGCTGGAGTGGTCTCCTCCCAATTGATGTCTTGTTGCGGGGCCAGCAAGACACAAAAATCCATCGGAGATTCGTTGAGGCGATGTGGAGGCTAATGAATCCGTGGATCTGCTCAAGATGAAAGTACTCGAGCGCAGTACACCTGCGGAGTAGGTGCTCCATAGCCTGCTTCGAGATGCCAATGTTGAAGAGGTCGAGCTGCTTGAGTTGACTTAGAAGAAGGGAGGGCGTGGCATTAATCTGGGGAAGATAGCAGGAGCTGAAGCTGGCGCGTTGCAGCGTTGGCGTGAGGCAGAGCGCAGACAGCGGCAGAGAGCGACACCGTCCAGCTTCAAAGCTGAGCTCCTCGAGCTGATCTAGGGCGGGGGATAAGAACCACTCGTTGAACAAGGCTTGGACCTTGCAGTTGGTACTGAACATGCGGATGTCAAGGCGTCTGGCTGGCCCAGGGTGCAATGAAAGGATCTTGGAGACTGCGGCCATGCGTTTGCAATCCCCGTGGCAGAGGGAGCTATCGACAGTGAGGTTGAGGGGGACACGGCGCCAGAGGGGGTGCCACTGCCGGGAGAGCAGGGCGGTCCGCACGCCAGATTTGGTGGGGAGGAGGCTCATGATGACGAGCAGCATGTCATCGGGGAGGCTACTGATGAAGTCCAGGCTCACCGGATGCGGTTTTGGCTCGAGCCGCCTCCACTTGTTGGCTGCTTTGCCATCCATCTAAACCGGTGGTGACGCCGGTGTACACTTGTGCTGGTCCGTGTTGTGTGCTGGCCTACTGGGTGTGAGCGAGTGTGTCCTTCTGTGCATGCCACCGCGTAGTGGTGAATTGTGCGCGAGTGCGTCCTTCACGCGAAGAAATGTGTCCTCAATGCGCCCTCAATTTAGTAGCGTGTGGGGTGCTACCCCGAGTGGTTTCAACTTTGTTTACTTCACCGCGTGTCAGATGGGCATCTAGTTTACTTATTTTCACCCACTGCCACATGGGCCAGCACATGAAGATAGAGAACACAGGATGACAAGGCAGCATGTGGACTGGTTGACCAGTCAACTAAACAATATACGGAGCTATATGCTGGTGAGCGTATAATCCATCGGTATAGAGAGTTCGAGTGAGAGGGGAGGCCCGTGAGAGATAGCTAAGAGAGAGAAAGAGCTACTCCCTCTGTTCGATAATGTAGTGCCAACATATTTTTAAAGTCAAACTTTTGAAACTTTGACCAAGTTTATAAAGAGATTACTTATATCTACAATACCAAAGATAAATGATAGTATGAAGTAAGTACATGTTGTGATGAATCAAATGATCGTTCCAGATGTATATTTTTTCTCCACATATACCTAGTCAAACTTTTCCGAGGTTTGACTTTTCAAAACATCCATATGCTTATGGACATGAGAGAGTCCCTAACTAGAGAGAGAGAGAGAGAGAGAGTGAAATAGAAAGAGTGAGTGAAAGAGTGTGAGTGCGTGTGAGAAAGAGACATGGACAACACATGATAAAAGTAGAGAAAAGGCGTGTGTGTCTTATGCAAACATATCACACATGCATCTTCGACAACGGAAGCAAGGTGAAGAGATAGTGTGTGGTTGTTTGCAACCGAAGGAGAAAGACCCCTAGCACATGGCCAACAGTGGTCTGACAAGCAAGGGAGAGAGGTCAAGAGAGACGTACGGAGAAATTGTAGACATGGGGAGGAGAGAGTGTATGTTTGTGATGGAAGATCCCCTGGAGATCATGATGGGACTACATGGGTGGGAGATCGAGTGACAAGGTGTGTGCACGATAGAAGATGCCCCGAGAGATATCGAGATAGACGTATGGATGGAAGGAGACAATATGTGTGTTCCTGATGGCTAGTGAGAGATAATCATACTTAGGGGGGGAGTGTGTGCGACTATGATGGAGTGAGGGATTATGGTACTTAGGGGGGTGCGTGTCACATAGAGAGAGAACAAGGGCGGAGAGTGTTGGATGGGTCGATATGTAGCGCGAGCGAGACATGTGTATGTGTGAACCAGGGAGATATAATGTTTGAGAGAGATAGAGGAGCCCTGATAAGGCTGAGTGGTCCGTCAGATAGCTGAGTGGGGAAAGAGATATTCCATCCACTGGATAATGCAGTGCATGTAAATTTTTTTAGAAGTCGAACTTTGGAAACATTGATCAGGATTACGCAAATGTTATTTATATCTACAATACCAAAGATACATCATGTGAAACTACATCTCATGATGAATCTAATGGTATATGTTTGTCGTTCTAGATGTAAATGTTTTTCTCCATTGTCGGGGGGAACGACACCTATGGGAACACAAGAATCCCTACTAGGGTTGTGGGGCGCAGGGTCGTGAGAAGAGCGGGATCAGCAGTCAGCACAAGCACTCGGGTCATTTATCCAGGTTCGGGCCGCAAGGATACGTAATACCCTAGTCCCGCTTCTCTGTGTATATCAGTGTTCTTAGAGTTCTTGAGCTAGGTACGATGAGTGTAACTTGTCCAACGGTCCAAATCCTTCTCCTGGATGCCTTGGTCCTCCTTTTATAGTCAAGGGGATCGCCACAGTGGCACACAGGAGGTGGCAGCGGTGTACTTTGGCTAAGCTTATCGCTCAGCCATTACGGGACAAGACGCATTTAATGCGCCCCTTAGGTGTCCCCCTTACTTTACCGCCGCCTCGTCCTGCTTCGACAAGCGCCTAGGCCAGTGAGGCGGTTAGCGCCATGTAGGCTGGCACGCTGCTGAGGTGGTGCGGTGGTAGGGCCTTCACAAAGATTTGCAAGCCAACCACGTAGGCATGCACTGAGTTGGCTTGGAAGCCTCACGTCGACACGCAGGTGCCTGCCTACCTGGTGGGCTGGCAGCTGCACGGGAGCGGCGGTCAAAACTTGGCGGGCGTGGGCCTGGCTGTGGCCCCGCGGATGTCCTCGGCAAGGGCCTTGCCGGTGCCCCGGCAAGGGTCTTGCTTTGGCGTTGTGGTCGTCCCCGGCAAGGATCTTGCCGAAGGTCTTGTGGGTTTCCTCGACAAGGATCTCGCCGAGGTTCTTCGTCTTCTAATCCTCATCTGATTTGGAGTGCTTCTTGTCTTCACAAAGATCGGCATGCCATCATGGGGGCGCCTCCCGAGCCTTGGTCCCAACGTGGTTGGCAGAAACCTTGGGCTCGAGGGTGGCGCGCTCCGCTAGCGTTGGGTAAGCTGCCCAGGCAAGGTCCTTGCCAGGGATGTGGAGGCTGCCCCGGCAAGGGTCTTGCCGGGGGAACCCACCATGCCTTCTTGCTCTTCGTGTCTCTATCTTGGCGTTGCTTTGACCATTTTGCAGTTTTGGCTCCTCCCTCTGCCCTGCTAAGCGCAAGATTTTAAATAGCGGATCGCAGAATGGTTGCGGATTAAGGTTAGTGTAGCGGAATGCGGATATGGGGCGATATTGCGGGCGCTATGTCCACATAGCCAATTTAAAAAAACACTCATATATTTGAGATTGTTATGTATATTTCTAGGCCATCGACAAAAAATATGACAATTAATTTGAGAAAATCATCATTTATATAAGAATATAAACTATAATTGAGCAATATTTGGTTGTGCAACCATGCAAGCAAGACACATTTACCAAAATAGATTACACAACAGAACAACAAGGACCTATATAGCGGGCGATATTGTGGATAGCGGACGATATAGCGGTCTAACAAGTGATATTGCGCCCATATCATGACAACACGCTATTTTCTAACGCAACCTTAAACTAATAGCAGCAGGGTGATGCTACCGCTATTGCGGCCGTAATAGCGGAGGTAGCGGGCACTATTTAAAAGCTTGTCTAAGCGTGGCCGTGGGCAGGCCTCTGACTGCCCGTGCACAAGTAAGGGGTACAAAGGAGCGCTATAGCGACCAGACCTCAAAGAGTGTGATCTCTGTGCATCAGTGTCATCCCTGGATCAGTAATGCTGACACGCACAATACTCGAAAGATTTATAACAGAGTAGCAATCACACACTTATTACATCGAATGTCTCCAAAGAGAACTTATTACAATAAATATGGCTTAAGGCCATCTAATAACGATAACAGCGGAAGGCTTGGAAGATAAGTGAGTCCATCAACTCCAACGACATCACTGAGTACAGAACCACGATCCTAAGCCATCTTACTCATCGTCTGAAAAAGTCTGCAACATGAACGTTGCAGCCCGAAAACGGGTCAGCACATGGAATATGCTGGCTATGTAACACATAGAGGGTAATGAAAGAATAAAGCTATACTACATGCATATATGGCTTGGTGGAAAAAGCTTTATGGTTACAGTTTTGCATAAAGCCAATTTTTCCCTACTACAAAGGAATAAATTGTATTAACTATCATGGTGGTTGTTAAACATTGAGAATGGTTGACAGCATTCTCAATCCCAATTAAGTAACATCATCATTAAACAAACCCAACAATATTAATTAAAGTAACATGATGAGATTCACATGATAATCCAAGTACTAGATACTCAAAACGTCCATAACCGGGGACACGGCTAATCATGATTAATTTATACACTCTGCATAGGTTGCGCACTTTTCCCCACACGACTCGATCTCCTCCATTGGTTTTCTCGCACTACATGGTGTTTTGAGAAACGGATGACCGAGACATAGTCTTTCAGAAGCGCTAGCACCTTACGATGGGTAGACCTGTACACCTACTTTCCCATACATCTGCTAGTCTACCACTATAAGAGTTCACATGACTTAATCAACTATGCTAGAGCCCATAATAGCATGTGGCTGCACACGGAAGTTTCTAGCATGAATAATCTTATGATCCCTTTGAGCCTGGGTGGCGGTCCAAAACAAACAGGCAATCCTGGAATACCCAGGTACCTCAATCCACCCAGATGTGTGTTAAAGTTGCCACCTTAAATAAACCATTAATTTACAATCTCACATCTATCATGGATACACTCACCCAATCCAAGTCTACTAGCATAGCATGGCATAATAACCAAACGTAGAAGTAACTCCCAAGGGTTTGATAATAAAACAGGTAATTAGGTACTACCTCATCTACTTCCCAAAACCCACATATTAATCAGATCATAACCATGCAATTGTTTGAGGATTGATCTAATGCATAAAAACTGGGTAATAAAGGGATATGATCAAGTGTTAATTGCCTTGCTGATGATCCGCGAAACCTAGGGATTCAAAGTAGCAAGCGGCGCAATCCGGGTACTCGATCGCAAGCAAAGAAACAAACAAGCATACAATAAGTACTCATTTAATGCACATGAAAACTCAAATAAGAGATCTAATCAGAAATCTCAACTTAAGAACTCCGGTTTGCAAAAAGAATCAAATCGAACGAAGAAACAAAACTCAAACGGCGAAAGAAACAAGCTTCATTTACTAATCTGGACCTAAGTCAAATTTTACAGTAGCAAAAACATGTTCGAGTAGATTAATCTGAAAGAGGGCTTCGAGAGGAAACTCTAGGCACTTGAATCGCCTGATTCCGATAAGTGAGCGAAAAGTTATACTAAAACGAAAATCGGATCAGAAATCGCGATCAGACAAATCGTGGAATAAATCCGAGAAAAAGAAAACTGACGAACAGATTAACGAACTAACATTCGTTATCTGGACCTAAACGATGAACGCGTTCGTGAAAACGAACGAACGAGCGAACGCTTGCTAATTAACCTAAACCGAAAAAAACCGATCTAAAAAAACGAATCTAAAAGAACCGACGAAAACCGACGGAAAAACCGAACGGTTTTTTAAAAAAAACGGCGGTGGCGAGGTCAACCTCTGGATGCGTGTCGTCGGCAGCGGCGGCTCCGGCGAGGGCGGCGGTGGTCGGCGGCGGCATCGGTGGGGTCCGGCGGTGGCGACGGCGGTCGGCAGCGGCGGCGGGGCGGCGCTAGGGTTAGGGTTTGTGGTGGTGGGGCGGCTCGGGTGGGTTGGCGGGGCGGCTTATAAAGGCCCCGGCAAGGAGAGTCCTGGCCGAACCCAGCCCGTAGTCGGTTCGGATTTTTTTTAAATACTTTTCGCGCAGAAAATCAAACGAAAGAAATACTAAACAGACTCCAAAAATCCCGAAATAAATTTTCCCCGCCTTCTAAAATCAAGCCGGTTTAGATGAACATTTATTTGGGGCCTAAATGCAATTTTGAAAAACACGCATTTTTCCTAAATTCAAATAAAATAGCAATAAAATCCAAAATAAAATCTTATTTGATTTTTTTATTTAAATCCTCAATATTTCTTTATTTTGGGAAAGTCATTTTATTCCCTCTCTCATATTTATATAATTGAAATAATTGAAGATAAAATAAATAAAATCAAATGATCCTATTTCCAAAATTTGAGAAAACTCAAATATGAAAATATCGAAATCCCCAACTCTCTTCGTGGGTCCTTGAGTTGCGTAGAATTTCTAGGATCGGGGAAAAAATGCATTAAATATGATGTGCAATAATGATCTATTTGTATAACATTCCAAATTGAAAATTTGGGATGTTACAAACCTACCCCCATTAAGATGAATCTCGCCCTCGAGATTCGGGTTGGCTAGAAAATAGGTGATGGTGGTCCTTCAGCAAATCCTCCTCTCGCTCCCAGGTGGCTTCATCCTCGGTGTGGTGGCTCCACTGAACTTTGCAAAACTTGATAACTTTGCTGCGGGTGACTCGGCTGGCATACTCAAGAATCTTGACTGGTTTCTCCTCATAGGTCAAATCACTGTCCAACTGAATCGCCTCTAGTGGCACGATATCTCTCAGCGGTATATCAGCCATCTCTGCATGGCACTTCTTCAACTGGGAAACATGGAACACATCGTGAACTCCTGACAATCCCTCAGGCAATTCCAACTTGTAGGGAACTTCTCCGATACTCTCCAAAACTTTGTATGGTCCCACAAAACGCGGTGCTAACTTTCCCTTGACTCCAAAACGCTTAACTCCTCGAAGTGGGGATACACGAAGATAGACTCTATCTCCGACTTTGTAAACTGTCTCCTTGCGTTTTGAATCTGCATAGCTCTTCTGCCTGGACTGGGCTCCTTGAGCCTGTCGCGAGTCAACTTCACTTTCCGTTCAGACTCCTTAATCAAATCAGGTCCAAACAACTGGCGCTCTCCAACTTCATCCCACGACAACGGGGTTCTGCACCGCCTTCCGTATAAGGCTTCGAAAGGGCAATCCAAACGATCGACTACAACCCAAATCGAGTCATAGCCTGAAAGAGTCCTGGGCAATCCCGTGTTAAAATCCATGCCTAACTTATCCCACTTCCATTCGGGTATTGGCAAAGGTTGTAGCAATCCTGCTGGCTTCTGATGCTCTGCCTTTACTCTCTGACATACATCACAAATTGCTACATATTCTGCAATATCCTTCTTCATTCTGGTCCACCAGAAAGTCTCCTTCAAATCCAAATACATCTTGGTATTTCCTGGGTGAATCGAATACGGCGAATCATGAGCCTCTTGCAAAATCAACTTCCTGATCTCCGGGTCATTAGGCACATAGACACGGTCTTCAAACCATAAGGTATCGTGCTCATCCTCACGAAATCCCTTAGCTTTTCCTTTGCTCATCTTCTCCTTTATCTCAGCAATTTCCTTGTCGGTCTTTTGAGCTTCTCTGATCTTATCCATCAAGGTCGACTGAATTTCCAATGCTGCTACATAGCCTCTCGGAACTATCTCTAAACATAGTTCGCAAAGGTCCTCGGCTAACTCCTTTGGCAATCCTGCAGTCATGAGTGTATTGACATGGCTCTTACGGCTCAATGCATGGGCTACTACATTAGCCTTTCCGGGGTGATACTGCAATCTCATATCATAATCCTTGATGAGCTCCAACCATCTCCTTTGCCTGAGATTCAACTCCTTCTGCGTGAAAATGTACTTCAAACTCTTGTGATCCGTGTATACCTCACAATGATTTCCCATAAGAAAATGTCTCCAAGTCTTCAATGCATGCACTATGGCTGCTAACTCCAAATCATGCGTGGCATAATTCAACTCATGAGGTTTAAGCTGTCGTGAAGCATAAGAAACAACTCTCCCCTCCTGCATAAGCACTGTCCCAAGTCCTCGATGTGAAGCGTCGCAATACACCTCGTAATCCTTGCTCTGATCTGGCAGAATCAACACTAGCGACGTAACTAGACGTTCCTTCAACTCCTGGAAACTATCCTCACATTCCTCAGTCCAATTGAACTTGGTATCCTTCTTCAACAACTCTGTCATGGGCTTTGCAATCTTTGAAAAATTCTCAATGAACCTCCGGTAGTATCCTGCCAGTCCAAGAAAACTTCGGATCTCTCCAACTATCATTGGTGCTACCCAATTTGTCATGGTGACAACCTTTGTGGGGTCTACTGCTATTCCTTCGCCGGATATAACATGTCCGAGGAATCCAACTTCCTTCAACCAAAATTCACATTTGCTGAACTTGGCATATAACTGGTGTTCTCTGAGCTTTTCCAATACCAAACGCAAATGCTCATTATGCTCCTCTTCGTTCTTCGAGTAAACAAAAATATCAACAATGAACACCACGACGAACTTATCTAGAAACTCTATAAATACCTTGTTCATCATGTTCATGAAGTAGGCAGGTGCATTAGTCAGACCAAATGACATAACGGTGTACTCATACAGCCCGTACCTGGTGGTAAAAGCCGTCTTAGGTATATCCTGCTCTCGAATCTTCAACTGATGGTATCCTGATCGCGAATCGATCTTAGAAATACCTTTGCTCCTTGCAATCGGTCAAATAGATCATTGATCATCGGCAGTGGGTACTTATTCTTGATTGTTACTACATTCAAGCCTCGATAGTCAACAACCATCCTCAATGATCCATTTTTCTTCTCCACTAGAAGTACTGGCGATCCCCAAGGCGAAGAACTTGGGCGAATATATCCTTTATCCAGTAACTCCTTAATCTGACTCTTAATCTCCTCCAAATCCTTTGCTGGCATCATGTATGGTCTATTGGATATCGGCCATGTGCCTGGCAAAAGCTCAATTAAAAACTCGATGTCTCTATCCGGTGGCATGCCTGGCAACTCTTCTAGAAATACATCAGGAAAATTCTTCACTACTGGTACTTCCTCCTGCACAACTCCTGATAAGGAATTTACGTGCATCCTCTTCGGCTCATGTCTTGATACATACCTTATCCTTCTCCATTCTGGGGTAGTAAGCAAAATCGACTTACTGGCACAATCGATGTTTCCTCCATACATCGATAACCAATCCATACCCAGAATCATATCCAAACCTTGAGATTCCAAAATGATTAACTCTGAGGGGAAAACATGCTTGCCTATACTCAATGGCACTTGAAAACATCCTCGACTGGCCATATACTCTGCTCCTGTTGAGGTTACTAGCATGGGTGTTCCTAGAACCTTGGTGGGCAGTATATACTTATCCACAAATCCCCTTGATATGTATGAATGCGATGCATGAGTATCAAAAAGAACGAGTGCAGTAAATGACTTAACCAAAAACTTACCTATTACTACATCTGGCTGGGCCAACCTCCTCCATGCTAACGTGGTTCACTTGTCCTCTATTGAAAGGGTTCGGCTTCTTCCTAGAGCTTCCATTGCCATTCCCATTTTGGCCTTCAGGACATTCATTGGCGTAATGTCCGGTCTTCTGGCACTTAAAGCAAGTGACTTGACTCAGATCTCTCTTGGCTGGTGTTGAGGGGTTGGTACGGTTCTGGCCATTTCCTCCTCCATTCTCGTTACCATTCTTGGAACCATTATGGTTGTGTGAGCTACCACCTCCATGGGTATGCTGGAACGGTCCTCCCGATTTCGGGGTAAAACGTTGCTTCTGCTGAGCTCCAGAATTGTATTTCCCTTATCCATACTTCCTCTTGCGGTTTTCAATCTGCTGTTGCTTCCCTTCAATCATAAGAGCACGGTCTACCAACTCCTGGTAGTTGTTGAAACTTGCTACCATCAACTGCATACTCAGCTCATCATTCAGTCCTTCCAGAAACTTCTCTTGTTTAGCTGCATCTGTAGCAACGTCATCTGGGGCATAACATGCTAGCTTACTGAAATCATCCACATATTGGCCAACTGTATGTCCTCCCTAGCGTAAGTTGCGAAACTCACGCTTCTTCATGGCCATAGCTCCTGCTGAAACATGAGCGGTATGGAAAGCCTGCTGAAACTGATCCCATGTGACAGTGTCTACTGGATAGGTGGCTGTGAAATTCTCCCACCATCATGCTGCGGATCCTTCAAGCTGATGTGCGGCAAATCGCACCTTCTCCGCATCTGTGCATCCTGCAGTGGTCAACTCCCTGGCTGTCTTGCGAAGCCAATCATCTGCAACAATCGGCTCGGTGCTACTGGAGAACACCGGCGGGTTCAGCCTAAGAAAACGGGTTAAGTGATCAATAGGTGGTGGTGGTGGGTTGTTGTTGTTGTTGTTGTTGTTGTTCCCCTGATTCTGATTCTGGACTAGTATCTGCATCAATGCATTCTGCTGCTGGATCAACTGGGTGAGCTCTGGTGGGAAAGCAAATCCATTGTCACGTCTCGGAGGCATCTGAGGGTTTAGAAAGGATGAGAATACAGAATAGAATGAGGTCTAGAGGGAAAAACACTACCCATATGCACATCAGACAAATCTCAATCAAAACACTTCATTCAAACAAGCAAGGGCATAAAACGGTCTATCTATCGTTACAAAAGTGCTTGGACTATACTAGATACATGGAGGGAAATACTACTACTGTTATGGTGGTCTACTAGAAAAACTGCTCCGATGAAGACTCCATGATAACTGCTCCAGCTTCATCAACATAGTCATCATCAGTATCATCCGGGTCCGAGTCGGTGTCGTCGATGATGATGTAGTTCTCGGGACAAGTGCAATCTTCGTCTTCTCCAGTTGCTGGAAATCCCACGAACACTCTTAGCTTCTTCTTCAGATCTTCATTCTTCTCGACTAGCGTTGCTATTTCCTCCTCATATCCATCGCGTGTAGACTTGAGTTATTCCTCCAAATCCGTGATCTTGGTCATGGCCTTCTTCAGATCCATCATGCCTGCGCACATCTGGTTCTCCTGGCGTCGAATGTGCTGGTTTAACTGCTGGATGAAAGCTGCAATTGATTTGTCCTTCCTGGTGCTGACCATCTCCCATTGCTCATCTCAGCGCCCACAAATTTGGTAGATTGTATCCTTAAGCTCCTTGTGGTAAACTTCTCCAATACGTCCCATGGTGATGTGGGCTGCCATGCTCTTTCCTAGACTCCAGGTTGGTGCATCAAAGGAAAACTCTATGGGCTCAGTGACGGGCATGAACGCCCTTCCTGGAACTTGAACTTGAATCATCCAGCACTCCTCTTCAGGTAATGTGGCGTTGTAGGTCCCGGTGAAGCTTGGTACTCCGATGATTAGGTATCTCATGACTTCCTTCAGGTGTCGTCCAAAGGGTGTATCTTCATCCAGTTGCGTGAACTTGTTCCTTGCATCCGCCATCCTAAAAGAGTGGAAAAGATGAGGAGTCAAAAATGAGAAGAGAGAGTAGTGATCTAGGGCTTTTGCTTAGTGGTCGTGTCCTACAGTCAGCGTGTGCTCTGATACCATCTTGTAGCAACCAGACCTAAAACAGTCTGATCTCTGTGCATCAGTGTCATCCCTGGATCAGTAATGCTGACATGCACAGTACTCAAAGGATTTATAATAGAGTAGCAATCACACACTTATTACATCGAATGTCTCCAAAGAGAACTTATTACAATAAATATGGCTTAAGGCCATCTAATAACGATAACAGCGGAAGGCTTGGAAGATAAGTGAGTCCATCAACTCCAACGGCATCACTGAGTATAGAACCACGATCCTAAGGCATCTTACTCGTTGTCTGAAAAGTCTGCAACATGAACGTTGCAGCCCGAAAACAGGTCAGGACATGGAATATGCTGGCAATGTAACACATGGAGGGTAATGAAAGAATAAAGCTATACTACATGCCTATATGGCTTGGTGGAAAAAGCTCTATGGTTACAGTTTTGCATAAAGCCAATTTTTCCCTACTGCAAAGGAATAAATTTTATTAACTATCATGATGGTTGTTAAACATTGAGAATGGTTGACAACATTCTCAATCCCAATTAAGTAACATCATCATTAAACAAACCCAACAATATTAATTAAAGTAACATGATGAGTTTCACATGATAATCCAAGTACTAGATACTCAAAACGTCCATAACCGGGGACACAGCTAATCATGATTAGTTTATACACTCTGCAGAGGTTGTGCACTTTTCCCCACACGACTCGATCTCCTCCATTGGTTTTCTCGCACTACATGGTGTTTTTGAGAAACGGATGACCGAGACATAGTCTTTCAGAAGCGCTAGCACCATACAATGGGTAGACCTGTACACCTACTTTCCCCTACATCTGCTAGTCTACCACTGTAAGAGTTCGCACGACTTAATCAACTATGCTAGAGCCCATAATAGCATGTGGCTGCACACGGAAGTTTCTAGCATGAATAATCTTATGATCCCCTTGAGCCTGGGTGGCGGTCCAAAACAAACAGGCAATCCTGGAATACCCAGGTACCTCAATCCACCCAGATGTGTGTTAAAGTTGCCACCTTAAATAAACCATTAGTTAACAATCTCACATCTGTCATGGATACACTCACCCAATCCACGTCTACTAGCATAGCATGCCATAGTAAGCAAACGTAGAAGTAACTCCCAAGGGTTTGAGAATAAAACAGTTAATAGGTACTACCTCCTCTACTTCCCAAAACCCACATATTAATCAGATCCTAACCATGCAATTGTTTGAGGATTGATCTAATGCACTAAAACTGGGTAATAAAGGGATATGATCAAGTGTTACTTGCCTTGCTGATGATCCGCGAAACCTAGGGATTCGAAGTAGCAAGCGACGCAATCCGGGTACTCTATCGCAAGCAAACAAACAAACAAGCATACACTAAGTACTCATCTAATGCACAGGTAAAACTCAAAAAAGAGATCTAACCAGAAAGCTCAACTTAAGAACTCCGGTTTGCAAAAAGAATCAAATCGAACGAAGAAACAAAACTCAAATGGCGAAAGAAACAAGCTTCGTTTACTAATCTAGACCTAAGTCAAATTTTACAGTAGCAAAAACTTGTTTGAGTAAATTAATCGGAAAGAGGGCTTCGAGACGAAACTCTAGGCGCTTGAATCGCCTGATTCCGATAAGCGAGCGAAAAGTTATACTAAAACAAAAATCTGATCAGAAATCGTGATCAGAAAAATCGCGGAATAAATCCGACTAAAAGAAAAACGACGAACATATTAACCAACGGACGTTCGTTATCTGGATCTAAACAATGAACGCGTTCGTTAAAATGAACGAACGAGCGAATGCTCGCTAATTAACCTAAACCGAAAAAAGTGATCTAAAAAACGGATCTAAAAAACCGACGAAAATCGACGGAAAAACCGAACGGTTTGTCAAAAAAAATGGCGGCGGCGAGGTCAAACTCGGGATGCGGGTTGGCGGCAGCGGCGGCTCCGGCGAGGGCGGTGGTGGTCGGCGGCGGCATCGGCGGTCGGCGGCAGCAACGGCGGCGGTTTAGATGAACATTTATTTGGGGCCTAAATGCAATTTTGAAAAACACACATTTTTCCTAAATTCAAATAAAATAGCAATAAAATCCAGAATAAAATCTTATTTGATTTTTTATTTAAATCCTCAATATTTCTTTATTTTGGGAAAGTCATTTTATTCCCTCTCTCATTTTTATATAATTGAAATAATTGAAGATAAAATGAATAAAATCAAATGATCCTATTTCCAAAATTTTAGAAAACTCAAATATGAAAATATCGAAATCCCCAACTCTCTCCGTGGGTCCTTGAGTTGCGTAGAATTTCTATTTGTATAACATTCCAAATTGAAAATTTGGGATGTTACAAGCGCCCCTTCTTTAGTACACCAACAGGAGCCCCCGGGTCTGGGCCACACATAAGCACAACGCGTTGTTGGGCTAGGCCCAAAACGGTGCGCGGGTAGCCGGGGCTGTTTTTACCGCAGTAACACTCTTCGTCCGCTGCGCTTCCCCACAACCCGCGTTGAATGCGCGACGTGGGGGTTGCGCGTGACGTGGGGGGCATGCGTGGGGCGGTCGCTGCAGGCATGCGTCATGTCGCAATAAATGGTAAAGAGGCGGCCCGCGCCTTCCCCATAAAAAGGAATAACCGTTGGCATGCGGCTCATTTACCCTCTGCGCTTTCCCCAATCTCGACATCGCCATCCTCATCTTCTTCCTCCTCAAGCTCCATCTCGCTGCTGCTGCGCCCCCCACTGCCTTCGATCCTCGCCCTCTTCCCAGCCACCATGGCGCCTAAATCTGGCAAGGGCAAGGGCGTAGCCAGGACACGAAGGAGAAGGAGACGCCGGAGAGAAAGGCAGTGGCACGGCGGGCACAGTTCGCCTATTTCATCCCGTCGTCAGTCGACGTCTTCGAGCTTAAGGACTACTTCAAGCCTTCTTGCCACGCGCGCCCTCCCTGCGGATTGCAACAAGGTCGGCTCAAAACGATACCCATTCTTCGCTGACTTCTTCTTCTGCGGGCTCTGCCCCCCTTTTTCCGACTTCTTCAACAACGTCATGCGCACTTTTGGCTTCCATCTGTTGGATCTCATGCCGAATGTTGTGGCGTGCTTGGCGTGCTTTGCCCACCTCTGTGAGGGCTTCGCCGGGGTGTTTCCCAGCATGGCGTTTTTCCGCCACTACTTCTCCCCCCACGTCCAACCTGGGGGTGCCCTTTCTGGGAGCGTCGCCTAGATCCCGAGGGCCCAGGAGAAAGGCGCATACCCAGAGGGTGCCATGAAGGAGAGGTGGGAGGAGTGGCTGGGCCAGTGGTACTGGATCGTGGAGGAGAACCCGCCGGAGTTCTGCCGAGGTGTTTTTCGGGAGCCATTGCTTCGTGGCGCGGACTGGAGCGACCTTGACCCCAATGACAAGAAGTTTTCGATCGCCACCACCAGGATTCACCGCCTCACCGAGGCCGGGCTAACCCTCGAGATGATTGCGGCGGATTTCATCCGCTGTTGCATCGCTCCACTACACAAGGGGAGGCGGGCCTGGGATTTCAGGAACGCATCTGACATCATGAGGCTCCGCACCGGCCTGAAGCACAACCTCACGGTGATGGGGTACTCCTGGTATTGCTAGAGGCTCTTCCAGCTCGACGTATACGCCGATGGCAAGGTGGAGAGGACCAGCAAGGCCGCGAAGTCCGGCAAGGTCATCAAGGGGCCCTTGTTCGAGTTGCTGCCGGGAGTGGTCCCGCTGAGCAACAACATCCGGCAGGCCGACATCCTCGCTATGATGCCGGTCTTCAACGTGCACGGTCTTGACCCAGCCTGGGTCGAGCCCCCGACACGCGAGGTGGAGGAGTTCTTCGGCAACTTAGTCAAAGAACTCGATCATGATGAGCCGCTGCTCATCCAGGACACCACCCAGGAGGAGCTGGACTACATCGCCACCAGAGCAGTGGAGGCGGAGCTCGCCAGGGCGGTCGGCGATGCCGGCGGCGTGGAGAACGAGGCCGTCATGGCCACGGAAGAAGAATGAGCTTGCCGAGTGGGTGAAGTTCGCCAGGGAGGCGGGCGGCGTCAGCACCGAGGCCCCCCTGTCGGGGGCATGGGTGAAGAATCGTCCGAGGAGGAGGACGAGGCCGGCGACCCCTCAGCTACGAAGAAAAGACGCGTCCTGTGTCGGGCCAGCTCCGGCGAGCCAGTCCAGTCCGGCAGGGCCGAGCCGCGATAAGGGGGTCCGGGGGAGACCGTGCGCGTGAAGAGGGTCGCAGCGGCGAAGAAGAAGGCAGCGGTGGCGAAGAAGAAGGCGACCGCCTCTTCCTCATCCAAACGCTACCGGACTCCATCGCCTTCCCCTCCTCCCGCAAGAGCCGGCATGGAGGTTGCCTTTGATTTTTCGTCCCTCAGCCCGAGGTGGAACAGGAAGTCAGCAGAAGAGGAGGTGGAGGACGAGTAAGCATTATGCCCCTCGCCGTTTCCGTCCTATCCAATCGTGCCACCTCCCTTGATTCGTTTTTGTCTTCGCAGGGAAATGGAGACGCTGGCCCAGCGGGCGGCAAAGAGGGCCAAGGCCTCGACGGGCAGCCAGCCCCCGGCGGGTACCTCAAAGGCACCGCTCGTGGTAGAGAGGAGCCCGGACGGCAGCCCGCAGCGCAGCCCCCGGCTCACACTGCAAGAAATATGTCAACTTGTGACCTTCTGTTAGTGACCCTGGAAGAATTGGTCGTAAATCTACAACCATTTGAGACCAATTGGTCAAAAGCTGTTCGAAGGGCTCTAAAACCTAAACCACAACGACCATTTTGGTTAGAAAGGTCACAATTTTCTTACACGAAATGGTCGTAAGCAGAAAATATTGTTCACTCCTCCTTTTTTTACCCAACTACGACTAATTTAAAAGGTCATATTTTCTAATTTTTATTGCCTCAAAATAGTTGGACGTCCATGTCAATAGTTTCGCCTATGTGTTATGTCCATGTGTCGGTCACCTCGGCAATTTCACCTACGTGTCATGTACACGTGTCAATTTTTGCTTACATGTTTATATTGCATTAGGTTTATACTTCAATCCATTAATCCAATGACATGTGGGAGCCAACAACCATCAACATGACATATGGGCACCACCAAATTGACATGCAGGACCCACATAGACCTGACAAGCAGGCCCCACCACTGATCCAATGACATGTGGGACCCAACAACCACCAACATGACATATGGGCACCACCAAATTGACATGGAGAACCCACACAAACCTGACAAGCAGGCCCCACCACCGACCTGGCAAGCAGGCGCCACCACTGACCTGACAAGTGGGACCCATAATGCAAGGCCTGAACCAGAAAACTACATAATAAAAGAAATGTGAGGTTGTGGGAATCGAGCCCACGCCCTCCTCCACGTGCTAGCGGTTCCAAACCACTACAACACCGCATTTTAGGTGACACAGGGTAAGAGGAAATTCTTTTGTAGTCTCAACGTTCGCGCTGGGCCACAGCCCATTTCCGAAAATGGGATCTCCTATACCGCGCGCTCTATTTCCTACTCTCCTCTCCTTTGGGAAGCTCATATACGGCGCCCTGTTTTCTTAATTTGTAATTGAAAAAAATATTGTGTATTCAGAAAATGTTATATAAATTTAGAAAAATGTTTTTGAATTAAAAATCATTCACAACTTTTTAGAAAATGTTCAAAAAATTGAAAAATATTGGTAAATTAAAAAATCAATTAATAAAATGCTTAGGGATTCAAAAAAGTTCATGCATGGCAAAAATATTCATCAAACCCCAAAAATGTTCATGAATTTCAAAAAAGTTTCCCAATTTTTTGACTTTTGTTTTAAATTTTTCATCCCCGTTTCGAAATGCGATCAAAACGGCGGGCATTACCGTTCCTAGCTAGTGGTTCAATCTTGGAAATTTTGATGTTTCTCTGATTAAATATATACTTATGTACCTAAAAATGATTTTTTGAAAAAATAAAAAGCAAACTATGAGGCAGCTGCAGTTCAAATTTGACCCATTTCTGAGAGCACTTTTTTAAAAAAACTGCAGTATTCTAAGTTTGGAATTGGTCAATTATGCATTAAATATGGCCTAGTATTTTAGAAAATTGATTCGGTCCAATTTTGCAATAAATATATTGTAGGTCCTTCACAAAAAAACTCATTTCGGGCACTTGGAAAATGGAAAATGAAGTTTCCGTGCAAAGAAAATGAAAACTCGCTTAGGCAACATTGTTTGGAATTCCAAGATGCACCCTTGTGCACAATATGAGATCATTTGAACAAACTATGCCATGAATGTGGACATAAGATTGATCATTTGGCTTGAAAGCCATGAATCTTCACGCATGATAGCTCGTTCTGAGAACACTTTTTTAATATAATTACCATATTACAAGTTTATTATTTTTCCTGAAAACTTGGTCACATACAATGACACAATGAGAAGGTTTTCCAATTTTTTGATTTTTTTTTAATTTTTTATGCCCGTTCCAAAATGCGGTCAAAACGACGGGCTTGACAGTTCCTAGCTAGTGGTTGAATCTTGGAATTTTTTTTAGTGTTTCTCTGATTAAATAGATACTTTTGTACCTAGAAATGATTTTTGGAAAAAATAAAGAGCAAACTATGAGGCAGCTACAGTTCAAATTTGACCCGCTTCCTACTAAATCAGTGGGAATTTGTCTTTTTCACGAGAGGTGGATCAAAACTTTTGACACCCAACCATTTGGTCAATTGTGCATTAAATATGGCCTAGTATTTTAGAAAATTGATTTGGTCCAATTTTCCAACAAATATATGGTAGGTCCTTCACAAAAAACCTCTTTTCGGGCACTTGAAAAATGAAAAATCAATTTTCCGTGCAAAGAAAATGAAAACTCCCTTAGGAAACATTGTTTGGAATTCAAAGATGCACCATTGTGCACAATATGAGATCATTTGAACAAACTATGCCATGAATGTGGCCACAAGATTGAGCATTTGGGTTGAAAGCCATTCATCTTCACACTTGATAGCTCGTTTCTGAGAACACTTTTTTAAATAATCACTGTATTACAAGTTTATAATTTTTGCTGGTAACCTGGTCACATATAATGACAGAATGCGGGAGTTTTCCAATTTTTTGAATTTTTTTTTTTGAATTTTTTATGCCCGTTTCAAAATGTGGTCAAAATGTGGGGCATGACCGTTCCTAGCTAGTGGTTGAATCTGGGTATTTTTTTGGTATTTCTCTGATTAAATAGATACTTTTTTACCGAGAAATGTTTTTTGGAAAAAATAAAGAGCAAACTATGAGGGAGCTACAGTTCAAAACTGACACGCTTCTTGCTGAATCGGAGGGAATTTGTCTTTTCCACGAGAGGTGGATCAAAACTTTTGACACCCAACTATTTGGTCAATTGTGCATTAAATACGGCCTAGTATTTTAGAAAATTGATTTGGTCCAATTTTGCAACAAATATATGGTAGGTCCTTTACAAAAAAAACCTATTTCCGGGCATTCGAAAATGGAAAATGAATTTTCTGTGCAAATAAAATGAAAACTCCCTTAGGCAACATTGTTTGGAAGATCATTTGAACAAACTATGCCATCAATGTGGCCACAAGATTGAGCATTTGGGTTGAAAGCCATTCATCTTCACACTTGATAGGTCGTTTCTGAGAACACTTTTTTAAAATAATCACTGTATTAGAAGTTTATAATTTTTGCTGGTAACTTGGTCACATATAATGATAGAATGCGATGGTTTTCCATTTCTTGAATTTTTTTGAATTTTTTATGCCTGTTTCAAAATGCGGTCAAAACGGCGGGCATGACCGTTCCTAGCTAGTGGTTGAATCTTGGAATTTTTTTGGTGTTTCTTTGATTAAATAGATACTTTTGTACCTAGAAATATTTTTTGAAAAAATAAAGAGCAAACTATGAGGCAGCTACAGTGCAAATTTGACCCGCTTCCTGCTGAATCGGCGGGAAATTGTCTTTTTCACAAGAGGTGGATCAAAACTTTTGACACCCAACCATTTGCTCAATTGTGCATTAAATATGGCCTGCATGTATGGATGCTTCATGCAGTGGTAGCTAATGATCTCTGTACTGATGACAGTTTTGTGGTAAGTGTATTATGGTAAAGTGCAGATGTTGATTATTTCCTCGACCGTGGTTGTGATGTGCTTGGTTTTAGTGGTCTTGATGTATGAGCCTACTTTTCCCGTTTCTTGCTGTTTTAGGATATCGTGTTCGATTTCAATGTTGGGTCGATCGAGTTGTCGATTTTCTCACCCTGGTCATACCATAATATGTTAGTGTTTAGTCATGTATGCATCTCCATCTTGCAAGCCTGCCATACGTGATAGGATTAGTACTTATTAACTACTCATATGTGCGTGTAGAGAAGGATACAATTATTGTTTAACTAGTCCTGAATTTTTACATTTGATGTGCTTCCAAGGGACACATATCTCTACTCTTCTATATAATGTCGTCCATCTTCTACCCATGTATTTTATTGGCAATCATTCAACTTTCACTCTATCTCACTACTAATTTATGTAGATCGGGATCTAATGTCGTCGAGGTGGCTGCTGCTCTTACCGAAGATCAGAAGAAGCCTGGATATGTGCACCAAGTTTTAGTTGATGTTGCCACCAAGTTTTGGTGCATGTGTATTTGTTTTTTGATTGTATGTACACTTGTTGGATCCTGCAGTATGTGCTATTGTACATGTGCTATTGTGAGTTTCATTGATCGATTTTTGGATTTGATCATTTAATTGAAAGAATGTTTTGATTGTTTTCTGTTGAAATGTGTAAATTTGAAATATGTGAATGAAAAGGTTTGGATGTTCTATTGGATCAAATAATATTTGGGCTCTAAAAATGCTATGGCCCAAACAATAGTGGACCGAAATGTCGTGCATTTATGAAAAAAGGTACAAAAAGGCTTAATGAAATGAACTGCGAAATGGCTAAGGCCTAGAATTAAAAAGGCCAAATTGTTGGGCCCGGCCCATGTAGTTGACTCAAATTGAAAGAAAAAAACAACAAATGGGATGAATTAATGGGCTTGGCCCATGTAAAACACTCAATCGGTCTGGGCTGAATCTTGTCAGTGAACTTTTCAATTGGTCACAATTTTGCCATGTCAAATTGCCACGTCGGATCCGACGTGGCCTGGGCAGACAGCTAGTGATAAAAAAAAGGTCATGGGTTCAACGACCTTCTGTTTTGGTCGTAAACGTCTACGACCTTCTCACAGAGAAGGTCGTTAATTTCAGTTTACGACCGCCAGCTTTTGACCTTCTGTTTTTGGTAACAAAAAGGTCGCACAATGAAAAACAATGACCTTTCAGTGACCAATAGTCAAGGTCACAAGTTGACATATTTCTTGTAGTGTCAGCCCCCAGCATGCGTTCACCACCTACACCCCATAAACGTGCGCCGGGGTGTGACTTTTTTGGTACTGACCTTGCCGCGGATGCATGAGTAGGGCAGCAGCAGGAGGAGCCACCAAGGGCCACCCTCACCATGCCGCCCCCATTGACCACACCGCCCCGAGGGGCGTCCCCGGCAAGGGCGCCAGACAATGAGCCCATTGCTACGTCTTGAGCTTGCGTTGGTTTTCCTCGAAGAGTGGAGGGTGATGCAGCAATAATAGCGTAAGTATTTCCCTCGGTTTTTGAGAACCAAGGTATCAATCCAGTAGGAGGCTCCTCAAAAGTCCCACGCACCTACACAAACAAACTAAGAACTCGCAACCAACACAATAAAGGGGTTGTCAATCCCTTCACAGCCACTTGTGAAAGTGAGATCTAATAGAGATAGTATGATAAGATAAATATATTTTTGGTATTTATAATATAGATGCAAAAAGTAAAGATGCAAGTAAAAGTAGATTGAAAGCAAATATGATAAGAGATAGCCCGGGGGGCATAGGTTTCACTAGTGGCTTCTCTCAAGATAGCATAAGTATTATGGTGGGTGAACAAATTACTGTCAAGCAATCGATGGAAAAGTGCATAGTTATGAGATTATCTAGGCATGATCATGTATATAGGCATCACGTCCATAACAAGTAGACTGACTCCGGCCTGCATCTACTACTATTACTCCACACATCGACCGACTCCTGCCTGCATCTAGAGTATTAAGTTCATAAGAACAGAGTAACACATTAAGCAAGATGACATGATGTAGAGGGATAAACTCAAGCTATATGATATAAACCCCATCTTGTTATCCTCGATGGCAATAATACAATACCTGCCTTGCAACCCTTTCTGTCACTAGGTAAGGACACCGCAAGATTGAACCCAAAGCTAAGCACTTCTCCCATGGCAAGAAAGATCAATCTAGTAGGCCAAACCAAACTGATAATTCGAAGAGACTTGCAAAGATAACTCAATCATACATAAAAGAATTCAGAGAAGATTCAAATATTATTCATAGATAAACTTGATCTTAATCCCACAATTCGTCGGATCTCGACAAACACATCGCAAAAAGAGTTTACATAGAATAGATCTCCACAAGAGAGGGGAGAACATTGTATTGAGATCCAAAAAGAGAGAAGAAGCCATCTAGCTAATAACTATGGACCCGTAGGTCTGTGGTAAACTACTCACAACTCATCGGAGGGGCAAGGATGTTGATGTAGAGGCCCTCCATGGTCTATTCCCCCTCCGGCAGAACACCGACGAAGGCTCCAAGATGGGATCTCGTGGATACAGAAGGTTACGGTGGTGGAAATTGTGTTTCGTGTTGCTCCCGAATGTTTTCGGGGTACGTAGGTATATATAGGAGGAAGAAGTACGTCGGTGGCCGCCTGAGGGGCCCACGAGACAAGGGGGCAAGCCCTATAGGGGGGAGCGTGCCCTCCTATCTCATGGGAGCCTCGGCTGCTTCTTGACTTGCACTCCAAGTCCTTTGGATCACGTTCGTTCCAAAAATCACGCTCCCGAATGTTTCATTCCGTTTGGACTCCGTTTGATATTCCTTTTCTTTGAAATACTGAAATAGGCAAAAATACAGGAATATGGGCTGGGCCTCTGGTTAGTAGGTTAGTCCCAAAAATGATATAAATGTGTAAAATAAAGCCCATAAACATCCAAAAAGGGTAATATAATAGCATGGAACAATAAAAAATTATAGATACGTTGGAGACGTATCACCCATGCGCACGGAGGAGGAGGAGGTATACTTGGGCGCCGGTGGCCCCATCCCGACAACAAAACTTGGTACGGAGGGGGCTGCTTCTTCTTAGCCCGGCACGGTTGAGTCATCTGATTTCTCTTACTCTTCTTTCTTTTTTTTGAATCTTGATCTTGGCCTTGCTTCATTCTCTCCTCCGGCATCCAGACCCCCCCCCCGGCGGACCAGGAGGACATCAACACCATCATCACGGGGGTCGCCACGGACACCATGGTCGAGGCTGACAAGGTCGCTGCCGAGGATGCCGCCGAGACCGCGGCCGAGGATGCCTCCAAGGGGTTTGCCGGAGAGACCGGTGAGGCTGCTGCCGAGGAGGCCGGCAAGGCCGCTGCTGGGGAGGAGGCCGACAAGGCTGCTGTCAAGGAGGAGGTGGTTGACGACCAACCCTCTTCGTCCGCTGCCTCCGGCTTAGGCAAATACCTGAAGGCGGGCGATGACTTGTTCTTCCACCTCCCAGGGACGGCGAGCACCAGGGCGCCGGCCGAGGGGGAGGTGTTCGATGACGAAGTGCTCGCCGCCGCCGGGCTCGAGGTCGTCGATGAACCTGGAGCCGGTGGCGGTGGCACCCAGGAGGAGCAACTTCTTTGGGCCATGGGCGCCAGCTTCCGGAAGCTGCAAGCGCTCCATCGTGCCCGCCTGGACAAGGCGAAGTCCAGGGAGGCGGTGGCGGGTGAGGGAGTCCTGGATTAAGGGGTCCTCGGACAGCCGGACTATATACTTTGGCCAGACTATTGGACTATGAAGATACAAGATTGAAGACTTTGTCCCGTGTCCAGATGAGACTCTCCTTTGCGTGGAAGGCAAGCTTGGATATTCAGATATGTAGATTTCCTTCTCTATAACCGACTTTGTGTAACCCTAGCCCCCTCCGGTGTCTATATAAACCGGAGGGTTTAGTCCGTAGGATAAGAACAATCATAATCATAGGCTAGCTTCTAGGGTTTAGCCTCTACGATCTTGTGGTAGATCAACTCTTATAATACTCGTATCATCAAGATCAATCAAGCAGGAAGTAGGGTATTACCTCTACCGAGAGGGCCCGAACCTGGGTAAACATCGTGTCCCCTACCTCCTGTTACCATTAGCCTTAGACGCACAGTTCGGGACCCCTACCCGAGATCCGCCGGTTTTGACACCGACATTGGTGCTTTCATTGAGAGTTCCAATGTGCGGTCACTGTAAGGCTTGATGGCCCCTTCGATCATCTTCAACGATGTGGTCCAGGAAGAAGTTTTCCTCCCCGGACAGATCTTCGTATTTGGCGGCTTCATACTGCAGGCCAACTCGCTTGGCCATATGGAGCAGATCGATAGCTATGCCCCTGGCCATCAGGTTAGGTTTGGAAGCTTAAACTATACCGCCGTCATCCGCGGAGACTTGATCTTCGACAGATTCGAGCCCATGGTAGGAACGCTTAACGGTCACGACGGGCATGACTTTGATCTGCCATTGGGCAATATTCAGGAGATCGCACCTACGTTGGCGCCGGGAATCAATCCGGAGCTGATCGCAAACTCTAAGGACGGGTGGATGGACCCCGCTACGGAGGCCGCACACTCATCGGCGTCGGAGCCGAACACTGATCCCACCTCCTGTGAGAGTGGTGTCATCGGACCCTCGGACTCGTCTCTGGCTACAGGATCCGAACCGCATGCGTCCGTGCCTATCGAATTTGATTGGGCAGCAGTTATGGAGTTCACTGCCGCGGACATTTTTCGGCACTTGCCCTTAGGTGATGTGCTGAACTCATTAAGGTCTCTTTCCTTGTCAAGAGATTCCTGGCCGAACTATGTTCGGCTCGAGTGGGAAGCGGACGATGAAGAAATTCATTCCCCACCCACCACCCACTTCATAGCCACTGTCGATGAATTAACCAACACGCTCGATTTCGACTCCGAAGACGTCGACGGTATGTACGACGATGCAGGACAAGAATAGGAACCCCCACCCACTGGGCGCTGGACTGCCACCTCATCATACGATATATATATGGTGGACACACCAAAAGAAGGCGACGGTGACGATGCAACGAAGAATACTTCCCTCGACAAGCCACCAAAGCGGCGCCGTAGACACCGCTCTAAATCCCGCCACAGTAAAAACAGCGACAACAGCACAAGAAATAATAATACCCCGGTTGATTCCAAAGGAAATGACGACCCCATGGACCCAGCGATGGAGCAGGGTGAGCCAGGGGACAGTGAAAACAGTTCGGAGCCGATGTCGGATAACACCGATCCCGAGGGTAAAATTCAACAACCTGTCTTCGAAGAGGAGAACAACCCGGACGATGATGCACTCATCATCCCAGAAAAGATCTCGGAACAAGAGAACCTCCATAGAAGGCTTATCGCCACCGCGAGGAACCTAAAGAAGCAGAAGCAAAGGCTTAAAGCCGCGCAGGATACGCTCAACCGCAGATGGAACAAAGTGCTTGACACAGAAGAAAAATACGGCAACGATCGTCACACAAAGAGCTATCTAAAGCGCAAGCTGCTGCCCGAATTCGACGACCAGGCCATAGAGCCCACTCAGCCAAAAAGGACCGATCAGCCGGACCGACCGCCCCGTGGCTGTGACAAGATAGCTAATGATGCCGCACACAAGTTAACACACGATTTACGTGAGCTCCTGGACAGAAAATCCGGTATGGCGAGATCCATCTACGGATCTAGGAAGCGCGCTCCGGCACAGGATCAGATCTACCGAAATGATCACATTGACCGAACACCAGCTAGGAACCAGAACCGAACACAACAACCATCGACAACATGCCACAACACGACCAAATACAGGGGTGCCGCACACCCCCTGTGCTTCACCGATGAGGTGCTGGATCATGAATTTCCGGAAGGATTTAACCCGTGAATATGGAGGCATACGACGGAACTACAGACCCCGGGGTCTGGATCGAGGACTTTATCCTTCATATCCACATGGCTCGCGGAGATGATCTCCACGCCATTAAATATCTACCCCTCAAATTAAAGGGACCAGCTCGGCACTGGTTGAAAAGCCTTCCCGAAAACTCAATTGGAAGTTGGGAAGAGCTCGAGGATGCTTTCAGGGCCAATTTTCAAGGGACCTGTGTCCGGCCTCCGTACATAGATGACCTAAGTCACATAATTCAACAGCCTGGAGAGTCAGCCCGAAAGCTCTGGAACAAGTTTCTTAATAAGAAGAATCAAATAGTCGATTGCCCGGACGCCGAAGCCTTAGCAGCCTTCAAACACAGTATCGGGGACGAATGGCATGCCAGACACCTCGGCCAAGAAAAGCCGAGGACAATGGCAGCCTTAACAAGCCTTATGACCCACTTTTGCGTGGGTGAGGACAGCTGGTTGGCCCGTAGCGGCACCAGTGACCCAAGCACATCCGAAGTCAGGGATGGCAACGGGAAGCCGCGATGCAACAAAAAGAAGCGTCGAAACAATGATGGCAGCCCAGAGAACACGACGGTTAACGACGGATTCAGGGGCTCTCGATCCGGTCAATGGAAGAAGGCATTTAAAGGCAGCAGAGATGGACCGTCCAGCCTAAACAAGATTCTAGACAAATTATGTCAGATTCACGGCACCCCAAAAAACCTGCAAACCACACCCATAGAGAGTGTTGGGTTTTCAAACAGGCCGGCAAGCGGAATGCCGAACAAAAGGGGAGGGAGACGCCAAGCGAAGATGAGGACGAGCCTCATCAGCCGAACACTTGAGGACAGAAGAAATTCCAACCAGAAGTCAAAACAGTGAATATGATTTACGTAACTCACATCCCAAAGAGAACATGCAAGCGCGCACTCCGAGACATATACGCTCTTGAGCCCGTCGCCCCTAAATTTAATCCCATGTCGGCCTGCCCGATCACCTTTGACCGTAGGGACCATCTGACTAGTATCCGGCATGGCGGATCGGCTGCCTTGGTGCTCAACCAAATAATTGACGGATACCATCTCACACGAGTCCTTATGGACGGCGGCAGCAGTCTAAACTTGATATATCAGGACACTCTCCGCAAAATGGGGATAGACCCTTCAAGGATCAGCCTAAGTAACACTACCTTTAAAGGAGTGATACCTGGCGTCGAGGCCCACTATACGGGCTCTCTAGTACTAGAGGTTGTATTCGGTTCTCCTGACGACTTCAGAAGCGAGGAATTAACCTTCGACATTGCTCCATTCCGGAGTGGCTATCACGCACTACTCGGACGAACGACCTTCACTCGTTTTAATGTAGTACCGCATTACGCCTACCTCAAACTTAAGATGCCCGGCCCACGTGGCGTCATCATAGTTAGCGGAAACATAGAGCATTCCTTACACGCTGAAGAATATGTGGCGCCTCTAGCAGCCGAACACTGAGCGGTCCCACCAACCAGGACTAATGGCCGGTCGTCAAGACCACAGACATGGTTAAACGAGTCCGGCGCTCCACCTAATGTAACAGCCCAGTTGGGATTTCCCCATAAAAGATGCTAGGGGCAGCTCGCAAAAAGAGCCCACAGTTTAGCTTGACCCTATCAATACAATAGCATATTGCATTTTCATGGTTCATTTAGATTAACAAACACCTCGCACGAAGTCTTTCACCTGGGGTTTTTCTTTTACAGATGATCATCATGCTACACCCTTCCAGGATACGGCACAACGGAGATAAAGGCGCAGACATGCAACAGGGCCCCGCTCAAAGGTTTCTTTTTAGATTAAGACCCTATGTAAACCTTTTTAATATCTCTTGTTGCTTCTTCCCCTCCGGAAAATTTATAAAACCGGGAGGGATACTGGCGTTTTCGGCATTTTTGTCACACAAGACTACTGCTCATACCTGGAAACTCAGGGCTTATTGTCAAGGGCGTTATTCAGCCCAGTACACATTATAAAGTCCGAATACCTTAGGGAGTGTTCAGCGTCACGAGTTTGGCCTTATATGCATCAGCTCCGAATCATGTCTTTGGTCAAATGTTGGGTTTGCCCGGCTCCCGTGTTCTGCTACCTTACGTTCCGTTCTATCGTCTAAGGCGGCACCGGGAGAACTACTGCGACTGTGCCCCGGTTCACCTGGACGAGCACCTCGGTAGAGAAAGCCGAAAACTGACTGTCATGATACAGCGCGAGACTGGTCAACCACTCAATGATCCAGCGGAATCTTCATGATTCCTCCACATTAACGAAGGACCGGTTTCCGGGTCACGTACATACGCGCACCATATCCTGCTGAACGCGAAAGTACCAGGGGCTATATAGTAGCCCCATTGTCAAACTCCTATGGCTAAGTGAAAGTGTTAAAGCTATATAGTTCGATTGCCTGGTTCGCCCCGCTATCACCTCCTTAACGGACCAAGATATTGGATCAAGTGTGACTACGCGTTTTCTCGAACACCCC
The DNA here is from genome assembly GCF_002162155.2 of Triticum dicoccoides. Classification (NCBI taxonomy): domain Eukaryota; kingdom Viridiplantae; phylum Streptophyta; class Magnoliopsida; order Poales; family Poaceae; genus Triticum; species Triticum dicoccoides. The sequence continues at coordinate 185,950,107 of NC_041391.1, read as the reverse complement.
CGCATTATATGCGTGGGGGCTGAAGCCGACGACTGCAAACTTTCAGGATATATATATATATATATATATATATATATATACATAAATCGCCGCACAGGAGGCATATAATACTTTCGGGCAAAATTATAAAAACAGCCTTTATAATCAAAATAGCATTGTCTTTACAATCGCGATACATGTTATTCGAACATGGCACTCTTCCAGCACTGAGCCTCTATTAAACGGGCGCCTTCTAAAACTTTTTAGAAATAGTGCTCGGCCGGGTCCTGGCCGTCCGCCGCACTCCGAGTTGCAATAGCGGTGGCTTCCATCCTGGCCCAGATGTTTTAACACGGACAAGAGCCATTCGCGCACCCTCTATGCACGCCGACCTCTTCACAGCATCGATATGCGACACAGCACCAAGGAATTGTTGCACCAATCCAAAATAGTTGTCCGGCCATGGTACTTGTCGTCAAAGATGATCCATGATAGACCTCATAGCAAGCTTGGACAACCTGTGGAGTTCGGCCCACGCGGCCATCTTTTCATTCAATGGCAGCGGACGCCTCGGTGCACTGAACTGCAACAAGAATAACCTCTCAGCCTTATGGTCTTTCCCATCTTTGTAAAACTCGGACGCATCAGCGGCACTCTTTGCCAGGTCCGCATATGCGTCCGCCGCACTCCACAACTGATCCAGAGGGGCATACTTCGGATCTCCGAATTTCATCCGCAACAGATAGGGCTTTCCAGCCACGATATCTCCGGCTTCACGAAGCTCCTCCCTCATCCCCCTCATTTCAGACAGGGTTTCCTTGGCTGCCTCCAGGGCCTTCTTCAGGTCAGCCACTTTTGCTTGATTTTCCTTTTCAAGGAGCTCACGGTGGTTGGCGGCATCTTCCAGCACGGTACCCATCTGGGCTATATTTTCTTCGCTCTGGTGATGAGCAGCCTGTTCGGCTCTTAACTCCTCGACCGCCTTCAGAGCAGCGCATCACTTATCCGAGCTTGCTCCTTGGCTCGGGCAAGCTCCGCCCAAAGGGTCTCCAGGGAAGCAGCTCCATCTGCAGTCACAGCATATTATAGATACTAGCATCATGCTCCTCTTAAAAATTTGCTGACAAGCAGAATATACATACCTTGGGCCTCGTAAAGCCTCTTGTTAACAAGCGCGATGTCGGCATCGGCCACGTCGAGCTGCTGCTTTAGTTTGGCAAAATCAGCAGATCGGTCAGCCGCCAGACCCTCAGCCACCTGCACATAAAGCAGCGCGCTTATTACCAGAGATTACGATCCTCTGTTCGCCACGTTGATGGCAACCAGAGTCTCAGGGGCTACTATCTATATAGAGCACACTTAGCATGTGCGGAACCATCAAAAATACATTTTTTGTGTACCTCAAAGCCTCTCAGTAGACTCGTAAAAGCTTCATTCAAACCGCTTTTCACGGACGAATTCCTCTCAACCACCGTACCCATTAAGGCACGATGTGTCTCTGAGATGGCCGCTCGCTCCAGAAGGTCCATCAGTGTGTCCGGCTATGTGCTGGACAATCCCGGACTCCTCTTGAAGCTCTCTTTGGGTGCCGAGTATTCCAGACTCCGGGCAGCCGAAGTGTCAACTTCTGACCTTGGTGGATCAGGAGAAATCCTCCGTGACGACACCTCAGGGTCGTCCGCCCCATGTGACGGGGAGGCAGAGGGAGGCGTCTCGCTCTCCATCATCTCCGAGGAAGATCCCCAGAGGACAAACTTTGTGGAGAAGGGCTACGAGCCGGACTGCAAGAAACATGTTTCGGTCATTATTCTCAAAGACAAAACATGATATGTCTATCAAAGTACTCTTTCACTTACGGCTCGGTGGAGGGTCAGCCCCCTTGTGCCGTTTTCTTCCCTCGTTTAGAAGCCTCCGTTTCCAAATCTTCGGAGGTGGCCCTTTTCTTGCCTTGAGGAGAGGGGATTTTAGATTCCCCTCCCCGATTATCCTCCTTCGCGGAGGCACCTACTCCTCCAATCTGGATGTGTAAAAAATGAGGCCCATCTGTGGCTTCTCTGTTTCTCCCCTCGTCTTCTCCTGATGGCACCTTATACGGCGCGCGGTCAAGCATCCGGGTCAACAAAGGATTCGGCGAGCCTTCGGGAAGAGGGGCCGGACACCTAATCCTCTCCGCCGTCTTCAACCAGTCCTGGCAGAGAACAATTTTTTAGAATGATGTTTCAATAAACATAAAGGATGGTGTGTTCAGTAGCGGAATTACTTACTTGGGTATCCGAGCGGTTGCAATTGAGACCCGCGTCCTCGGTGGTGTCCAGACACTTTATTCATGATTCGAAGAATTATTCATACATCTCTTTGAGCGTCAGGCCGAAGAATTGTTGAACGGTTCGCGGTCCTTCCGGGTTGAACTCCCACATACGGAGAGGACGACGTTGGAAGGGCAGGACTCGACGAACCAGCATCACTTGCATTATCTTGACAAGACTGACGTCCCTCTTGAGAAGGTCTTAGATGCGGCTTTGCAATGTCAGCACGTCGTTAGCCGGCCCCCAGTCCAGCCCCTTGTTGACCCATGAAGCCAGTTGCGGTGGAGGGCCCGGGCGGAACGCTAGAGCAGCCAACCGCATTGTACCTCGGGGGGGCGGTGATGTAAATCCACTCCTGCTGCCATAAATCAAAAGTCTCCATGAAAGAACCCTTTGAGAAAGTGGGAGATAAAAACAATGCTCTCGTTGGGTTCGGGAGTAGGGACGACCTGCCCTTGAGCAGGTAGCTTGTGCAGAATCTCGGCGGTGAGATACCTGGCCTCCCTTAGCTTCCGGATGTCCTCAACGGTGACGGAGGAGGCCATTCACCGGCCTTGATTGGATCCATACATGGTAGAAGGACCGAGGTGCTTTATCTTGAGCCTTGGGTGTTGGAACTCGAGGTGAGGGAGGGGAAGGATCGAGCGTGGAAAGAAAAGGACAGGCCTTGGCCCCCCTTTATAAAGAGGACGAATATCAAGCGTCCCCCGCGTGACCATTTGGGACTTGCCTAAAATCAAGGAGTCGTATTAAACAAGCACGGTTGGGTTAGCCACACCTGTATTGATGAGAATCCCGTGATAAGGGGGACACGATCTCTGGTTCGACAAGACATGCCAATAAAACCGCCTCGCAGCGCGTAGTGGCTGGCTTTGAAAACGGTTTGGATAAAGACCGGACCATGGCGTGATGTCGTAAAAAGCTCTTAGCAGATTAGATTTGTGGAATATTATACTCTCTATGGTGGTATGTGGAATTTGTTTTGCAGAGACAGACACGATCCTTGTGTTCTATTTCTTCTATGGAGTATTCGAAGAAGGAATCTGCCTTGCAATGCTGAAGACAATTTGCACGCCGGACTCATGATCATTGAAGCCTGGTTCAGGGGCTACTGAGGGAGTCCTAGATTAAGGGGTCCTCGGACAGCCGAAATGTATACTTTGGCCGGACTGTTGGACTATGAAGATACAAGATTGATGACTTCATCCTGTCTCCGGATGGGACTCTCCCTTGCATGGAAGGCAAGCTTGGATATTCGGATATGTAGATTTCCTTCTCTGTAACCGACTCTTTGTAACCCTAGCCCCCTCCGGTGTCTATATAAACCGGAGGGTTTAGTCCGTAGGACAAGAACAATCATAATTATAGGCTAGCTTCTAGGGTTTAGCCTCTACGATCTCGTGGTAGATCAACTCTTATAATACTCGTATCATCAAGATCAATCAAGCAGGAAGTAGGGTATTACCTGCACCGAGAGGGCCCGAACCTGGGTAAACATCGTGTTCCCTGCCTCCTGTTGCCATTAGCCTTAGACGCACAGTTCGGGACTCCCTACCCGAGATCCGCCGGTTTTGATACCGACAGCGGGTAAGGCAGAGGTGGACGTCGGGAAGTGCGTCACCAAGGTGCAGGCCTGGTTCCACCAGGCCCACGAGGAGCTGAAGGCCGCCCAAGGCCAGCTGGCACAGCGCCAGCTGGAGCTTCTCTTGAAGCAGGCCGACATCGAGAAAGCCCAGGAGGCCTCCAAGGCCGAGGCCGCCCAGTCCCAGCGCCAGGCCGAGCTGGTCTATCAGGAACAGGACCTCGTCGCCCATGACGCGACGGTTGCCGCGACACTCCGCGGCAAGGATGAGGAGGTCGAGAAGCTTGCCGCGGCGTGGACGCGGGAGCTGGAGCATAAGCACGAGGAAGTGCTCGATTCCCAAGCACGGGCCCATGGCGACAAAGGAGCTGGAGGCGGAGCGGGACGGCCTGAAGGCCAGGGTCGATCAGATGGTAAAGGAGAGAGACACGGCCAGCTGTGCCTTGATGGTGGTGCGGGACGACATCCTCGCCAAGGCCGAGTAGCTCTCCCGCACCAACGACTCCATCAAGGACCTGAAGCTGAAGCTGGAGGGTCTTGAGGAGACGCTTACGGAGGCCAGGACCCGAGAGGGAGCCCTGACCAAAAGCCTGGCGGAGGAGAGGCAGCTGTGGAAGAACAATGCCGCCAACCACGCGGATTTCGTGAAGGGCGAGGACCTTCGGATCAGCCGCCTCGCCGACGTCACCAATAGGATCACCAAGCAGTTGGCCGACATGGGGATACCGAACGTGAGGTACGTCCCGAAACCGAATGTGAGCCCCAATGCCAAGATGACCTTGTTTTTCGAGGGTGTTCTTGGAGCCCTGAAACGATTCAACTCCAACTGGGCGAGCTCCCTGGCCAGAGAGGCCCGGGCACTTTGCCGGGGCGCCATGACCAAGGTCCTCACCAAGCTGGCATACTGGAACCCCAACCTTGACTTCGACACCGCACTGGATAGCTTGCCGGATGATGCAGACATCACGGTGCTCAAGGAGCGTATCAAGCCCATCATTAGCCGCGTCGGCGGAATTCAGAGGGTAGAGGGCCAACACCGGGATTAGGCAACCCGCTTCTTGTTGCCGTTGCAGGTTCACGACCAAGAAAGTTCATATCTTTAGTTAGAACCGCAACAACAATTGATGTAATATAACTCTGTAGTGTTTTAAATCGATGCATGTTATTTCCCTACTCAACCCCTCCTTGTATGTCCACCCTAGGACAATTGAGTAGGCTTGCCGGCACGTAAACCCAAACCACAGGGCTTTGAAGGACGGATCCTTTAGCGGCCGGTAGGGTATACTTGCCACCGTGCGAACCACCTTGCCATTCTCAGCGGGCCGCTCGAACTGTCGAGCGGACTCGAGACAGAGCGAGAGCGTTGCCAATAGCGGAAGGCCACACTGCCGTTCTCGACGCGGTCGCTCGATCTATTGAGCGGACTTGAAACAGACAAAGGGTGTTGCCAATAATGGAAGGGCCCCACTGCGTGCAGGTTTCTTATACAAAGGGAAGATCTCCAAGGAGGATAACTTTATATAAAAAGGAATTACTCGGAATTTTTGCATGACTTAGCTTTCCTGTCGTCGCGGGAACGCTTGCCGCATCTGCTAACGGGGCTACTCGCTTGGTCGCCTTCTTCCTTGGAAGCCATGCCGATGAAGGGCTGTTTGACCAGCTGCTAAGCCAGATTCTGACGACTGCGCCCCCTACCTGGCGCGCCAAAGATGTCGGCGGGAACGACACCTATGGGATCACAAGAATCCCTACTATAGTTGTGGGGTGCAGGGTCATGAGAAGAGTGGGATCAGCAGTCAGCACAAGCACTCGGGTTGTTTATCCAGGTTCGGGCCGCAAGGATGCGTAATACCCTAGTCCTGCTTTTGTGTGTATATCAGTGTTCTTGGAGTTCTTGAGCTAGCTACGATGAGTGTAACTTGTCCAACGGTCCGAATCCTTCTCCTGGATGCCTCTGGCCTCCTTTTATAGTAAAGGGGATCACCACAGTGGCACACAGGAGGTGGCATCGGTGTACTGTGGCTAAGCTTATCTCTCAGCCGTTATGGGACAAGACGCATTTAATGCGCCCCTTAGATGTCCCCCTTACTTTACCGCCGCCTCACCCTGCTTCTACACGTGTCTGGGCTAGCAAGGCGGTCAGCGCCATGTCGGCTGGCACGCTGCTAAGGTGGTGCAGTGGTAGGGCCTTCACGAAGATTTGCATACCACCACGTAGGCATGCGCTGAGTTGGCTTGGAAGCCTCACGTAGACACGTAGGTGCCTGCCTAGCTGGTGGGCTGGCAGCTGCACGGGAGCGGCGGTGGAAACTTGGCGGGCATGGGCCTGGCTGTGGCCCCACGGATGTCCTTGGCAAGGGCCTTACCGGGGCCCCGACAAGGGTCTTGCCGTGGCGTTGTGGTCCTCCCTGGCAAGGATCTTGCCGGAGGTCTTGTTGGTTTCCTCGGCTAGGATCTCGCCGAGGTTCTTCGTCTTCTAATCCTCATCTGATTTGGAGTGCTTCTCATCTTCACAAAGATTTGCATGGCATCATGGGGGCGCCTCCTGAGCCTTGGTCCCAACGTGGTTGGCGAAAACCTTGAGCTCGAGGGTGGCGCGCTTTGCTGGCGTTGGGTAAGGTGCCCCGACAAGGGTCTTGCCGGGGGAACCCACCTTGCCTTCTTGATCTTCGTGTCTATGTCTTGACGTTGCTTTGAACATTTTGCGGTTTTGGCTCCTCCCTCTGCCCTGCTAAGCGTGGCCGTGGGCGCGGCTCTGACTGTCCGTGCAGAAGTAAGGGGTACAAAGGAGCGCCCCTTCTTTAGTACAGCGACATCCACATACATGGTCAAACTTTGTGATGTTTGACTTTTCAACAAATCTATATGCTATCGACCGAAGAGAGTGCCTAAGTCGAGAGAGATCAAGTGCGTGTGAAGGAGAATGAGTGAGTGTGCAAAAAGAATATGTGTGTGAAAGAGAAAGGGACAACAAACGATAAATTAGAGGGAGAGTGTGTTTTTTCGTTTCTTATGCAAACATATCACGCATGCATCTCCGAGATAGAAAAGTGAGGTGAGGAGATACACGAAGATAGCTAGTGCGTTATTGTTTGCAACAAAGAGAGACACCCCTATAACACATGTCCAATAGAGGTCTGGCCAACAAGGAACAAAGGTCAAGAGGGACACATGGATAACATGGACACATGGGGAGGGAGAGAGGGTGTGTTTGTGATAGATAGATCCCCTCGAGATCGTGAGGGGACTTATATGGGTGGGAGATCGAGGGAGGTGCGTGCGAGATAGAAAGATGCCCCGAGAGAAATCGAGATAGACCATGCACATGTTTGTGACGGAGACTAAGATTAGCTAGTCATATACATATAGGGGGGGACTGCGTGTGCCTACATTTGAGTGAGAGACCATCATACTTGGCTAGGCATGAGATTGTGTGTGTGCGTGTGAGATGGAGAGCGAACGATGGAGAGAGATGAAGTTATAGATGGGTCTATCGAGTGCGAGTGAGATATGCATGTGTATGTGTGACCCAGGTAGATGGAGAGTTTGAGAGAGAGGGAAGAGCTCCGAGACAACAGAGTGGTGCGTGAGAGAGTTACGGGCAACGAGCCAAGGAATTTTTATGCGTACGATGAGTGCACCCAAGATATTTAGCTTGGACTAGAGAATCATACATAGTGTGCGAGAGAGACCTATAGATGGAGTATATATGCATGCGAACTAGAAAGACCCCCACCCCCACACACACAAAGATATATATATATATATATATATATATATATATATAAAGAGAGAGAGAGAGAGAGAGAGAGAGAGATGGAGAGGGAGGGAGAGGGACCAACAATGTGTGTTGGATGCGCGCGACAGAATTCAAGATTGTCGGATAGAGAGAGAGAGGGAGAGAGAGAGGGGGGGGGTCGCGTTTTATGCATCAAAGACTGATATAAACCATGTTTCGATATAAACTTGCATTCGAATATTTAAATTGAAGAACATGTTGTCTGCAATCCACACATGAACGGAGATATGCGTATATCAAACAAGTTCATTAATTTGACTCTCAACATGTTCATGGAGTACTATAATACTGTACAACATGCTACTCGATTGAGGTCTTTAATTTTGGATTTAGTTCACTATTTTGACCTGGTGAAGGAGCTATTTCATTGAGTCGAGTAATTTCATTTTGAGTTTGATTCCCGTTTTTGGTGGGTCAACTATTTGTCATATAGTAAATCACTAGCAACGAGCGTGTAAAAATACATTACTCCCGAGCACCATCTCTCCATCTAAACAAGAAGTGGCAAGCTAATATTTCAAATTTTGATTTGAATCGACTTGGTAAGGTAGACATGGATGCTCGTTCTCCCAAAATTTGAACGAACCATTGAACACCCTCTGCTCGGTGGAATTCGCCCAAGCAAATAAATGGGAGACGCGAAATTACCGGCCTATGTGGGACACGCATCAATTGGCCCATTGTACATCGAGGGTAGGTTCATAACTTCATCCAAGCGCTCCTTCTACTCGGCCGAAATGACATGTGCCGAATAATTCATAAACCATGGTCAGCAAAACACCCTGTCCTCACCCGAAATCGCTCGCGCCCACTATATTTCAAAACAAGCCCTGCTCGCCCGAAATCGCTCGCGCCCACTATATTTCAAAACATGCCCTCCACGCCCGAAATAGCTCGCGCCCACTATATTTCAAAACACGCCCTCCTCGCCCGAAATCGCTCGCGCCCAGTATATTTAAAAACACGCCCTCCTCGCCCGAAATCGCTCGCGCCCACTATTTGGGAGAAGCAAAGTTACTCTACTATCCCCCACCCTCAGTACACAGACCCAAGCCGAGAAGCCTAAAGGCAGGGGTAGAACTGTAACTCCCCTTCGGGGAGTCCTGGATTAGGGGGTCCTCGGACAGCCGGACTATATAATTTGGTCAGACTGTTGGACTATGAAGATACAAGATTGAAGACCTCGTCCGGTGTCCGGGTGGGACTCTCCTTTGCGTGGAAGGAAAGCTTGGCAATTCGGATATGTAGATCTCCTTCTCTGTAACTGACTCTGTGTAACCCTAGCCCCCTCCGGTGTCTATATAAACCGGAGGGTTTAGTCCGTAGGACAACAACAATCATAATCATAGGCTAGCTTCTAGGGTTTAGCCTCTACGATCTCGTGGTAGATCAACTCTTGTAATACTCATATCATCAAGATCAATCAAGCACGAAGTAGGGTATTACTTTCATCGAGTGGGCCCGAACCTGGGTAAACATTGTGTCCCCCACCTCCTGCTACAATTAGCCTTAGACGCATAGTTCGGGACACCCTACCCGAGATCCGCCGGTTTTGACACCGACATTGGTGCTTTCATTGAGAGTTCCAGTGTGTCGTCACGATAAGGCTGGATGGATCCTTCAACCATCTTCAACGATGCGGTCCAGGCTGAGGTTTTCCTCCCCGGACAGATCTTCGTATTCGGCGGCTTCATACTACAGGCCAACTCGCTTGACCGTTTGGAGGAGATCGATAGCTACGCCCCTGGCCATAAGGTCAGGTTTGGAAGCTTGAACTATACTAACGACATCCGCGGGGACTTGATCTTCGATGGATTCGAGCCCATGTCAGGTGTGCCGAACAGTCACGACGAGCATGACTTAGATCTGCCATTGGACAGTGTTCGGGAGATCACACCTGCGCCTGCCCCGGCCCTTAATCCGGAGCAGATCGTGCCATCCGAGGATGGGTGGATGGACCCTGCCAAGGAGGCCACACCCTGAGCAGCGATAGAGCCGAACACTGGCCTCACCTCCTATGAGGCCGGTGTCATCGGACCCTCATACTCGTCTCCGGCTATAGGCTCCGAACCGCATGCATCCATGCCTATCGAATCTGATTGGGCGTTGATCATGGAGTTTACCTCTGCGGATATCTTTCAACACTCTCCCTTGGGCAACGTGCTAAATTCATTGAGGTCTCTCTCCTTGTCAGGAGACTCTTGGCCAAACTATGTCCGGCTGGAGTGGGAAGCGGACGAGGAAGAAATTCGTTCCCCAACCACCACCCACTTAATAGCCACTATCGATGACTTAACCGACGTGCTTGACTTTGACTCTGAAGACATCAATGGTATGGACGACTATGCAGGAGAAGAACAGGAACCACTGCCCACAGGGCGCTAGACAGCCACCTCATCATATGATATATATATGGTGGACACCCCCAAAGAAAGCAATGGCAATGAGGCAACGAAGGATAATCTCTTGGAGAAGCAATCTAAGCACTGGCATCATCTGCGCCGCTCTAAGCCCCGCCATAGCAAAAATAGCGATACCGGCACAAGAGATGATAGCAATCCGGATCATGCCGAAGACGAAAACAATCCCGCCCAGCCATGCTTCAAGCAGGCCGAGCGGGAGGATGGGCATGCTAGCCCTAAGGAACAGGCAACAGATGGAGAATCAGAGGATGACAATTACATGCCCCTCTCCGAACACGAAATAAGCCTTGGCGACGAAGAATTCATCATGCCTGAGGACCCCGTCGAGCAGGAGCGCTACAAGCGCCGGCTTATAGCCACTGCAAAAAGCCTGAAGAAGAAGCAACAACAGCTTCAAGCTGATCAAGATCTGCTAACTGATAGATGGACCGAGGTCCTGGCAGCCGAGGAATACGGACTCGAGCACCCAACCAAAACTAAGTGGCGTATGAGCCCGAACACCAGCCCGCACCCCGTCGCCAATCAGAAAAAAACACTAAGGCTCGGGGCTATACACAGGACCTGCGAGACATATTGGAAAACGAAGTAGGCCAGTCAAGATTGATCTACGGATCACAGGGGCGCGCCACAACACATGATGACGATCGTCACGCCGGATATACTAAAAACAAGTCCGGCCGGGCCGAATACAACAGACTGGACTCATTTGAGTTGCGTTGTGATGTAGCCCGACATAGAGGCGCCGCACACCCCCTATGCTTCATGGATGAAGTAATGGATCATGAATTCCCAGAAGGGTTTAAACCCGTAAACATTGAATCATATGATGGTACAACACACCTCGCGGTATGGATCGAAGATTTCCTTCTCCACATTCACATGGCCCGCGGCGATGATCTACATGCCATCAAGTACCTCTCGCTTAAGTTGAAAGGACCGGCTCGGCATTGGCTAAATAGCCTGCCGGCAAACTCCATTGGCAGTTGGGAGAACCTGGAAGACGCATTCCTTCACAATTTCCAAGGCACTTATGTGCGACCACCGGACGCTGATGACTTGGTTGATTGTCCGGATGCTAACTATAAAGAACCAAATTGTTGACTGTCCGGATGCCGAAGCCCTAGCGGCTTTTAAGCATAACATCCGCGATGAGTGGCTCGCCCGACACCTCGGCCAAGAGAAGCCAAAGTCCATGGCAGCCCTCACGACAATCATGACTCGCTTTTGTGCGGGCGAGGACAGCTGGCTAGCTCGTAGCAACAGCACATCAAGAAACCCAGGCACTTCAGATGCTAGAGATAGCAATGGCAAGCCACGGCGCAACAGACACAAGCATCGCAACAATGGCGACAACACCAAAGACACGGCAGTCAATGCCAGATTCAGTGGATCTAAGTCTGGCTAGCGGAAAAAGGCATTCAAAAGAAACAATCCGGGCCCGTCCAGTCTGGACCGCATACTCGATCGCTCGTGTCAAATCCATGGTACCCCCGATAAACCAGCCAACCACACCAACAGAGAATGTTGGGTGTTCAAATAGGCCAGCAAATTGAATGCCAAAAACAAGGAAAAGGGGCTACATAGCGATGACGACGAGGAGCCCCGGCCGCCGAACATAGGAGGACAGAAGAAATTTCCTCCCCAGGTGAAAACAGTGAACATGATATACGCACCCAATATTCCCAAGCGGGAAGGGAAGCGCGCACTAAGGGACGTCTATGCGATGGAGCCAGTCGCCCAAAAATTCAACCCATGGTCTTCTTGTCCGATCACTTTCAATCGCAGGGACCATCCTACCAGTATCCATCATGGTGGTTCAGCCGCATTGGTCCTCGACCCCATCATTGACAAGTTCCACCTCACATGAGTCCTTATGGATGGTGGCAGCATCCTGAACCTGCTTTATCAGGATACAGTGCGCAAAATGGGCATCGATCCCTCAAGGATCAAACCCACAAAAACCACCTTAAAAGGTGTCATACCATGTGTAGAGGACTGTTGCATGGGCTCAATCACACTGGAAGTGGTCTTCGGATCTCCGGACAACTTCCGAAGCAAGGAGTTAATCTTCGATATCGTCCCCTTCCGCAGTGGCTATCATGCACTACTCGGATGAACCGCATTCGCCAGATTCAATGCGGTACCACATTATGCATACCTCAAGCTCAAAACACGAGGACCTCGCGGGGTTATAACAGTTAATGGAAACATAGAGCGCTCCCTCCGTACGGAGGAGCACATTGCGGCCCTCGCAGCAGAAGTACAAAGCGGCCTTCTTAGGCAGACCGCCAACTCGGTGATAAAGCCCCCGGACACCGTCAAGCGAGTCTGAAGTACCCTGCAACAATGGAAAATTTGTCCGGCGCGTCTAGAGCTCGACTAGCAATTCGGCCTCCGTCCAAGTCCCACTCAAGCGGCGAAATTTGTGCCGCGCATACATAATTACGCACTCAAACTACCATGGGCATAGGCGAAGCACGGCTACGACACGGTCCACAATGCGGCTCAACCGCCTAGGATCTGTGTATTTTTACACCTTTTCTTTTCAGGTCCCATTTTCGGAGGCTCTTCCGATAGTCCGACTACCGGACACATCACGGGAAGGAAACACTAAGGAGACAAGAAGCTTTGACGTATAAGGGAATCCTCAGGTGGTCTTTGATAACAATCGTTATACTTGTTTTACATACCCACATGCAACTTACCCTTGGCCAGGACATATCAAATAGTCCTATTTTCGCTTACCGCACTACTTGTATACATACGCTTTGACGTATTATTTAAATAACAATGGAAAATAATGTATAGCGTCAGCTTACTATTGCATGCCTTTATCCTTTTCCTTTGCTGCTTATTTATTCCAAATTGCACCCGTACATTTTGGTACGTCCGCCTCGCCAGGGTCTTCAGTGTACCCCATAACACAGCAAGAAAAGTCCGAACACTTTCGATATTGCGGCACCCCGAACTTATAGCATTATATGCATTAACTCTGAATCATGTCTTGGGTCAATAGTTGGGTTTGCATGGCTCCCATGTTTTGGTACCTTACGTTCCGCTATATCGGCTAAGGTAGCATAGGGAGAACTACTATGATTGTGTCTCGGTTCTTCCGGACGAGCACCTCAGTAGAGAAAGCCGAAAACTGACTGTCATGATAAGGCGAGAGCTGGTCGCTGTTCGAGAGGTCTCAAATCCTTAAAGATTTTTTCCGCTTTAGGCAAGGAATCGGCCTTGTCTGATTTAGGCATGTATAGCACCCCAAGTTCGGCCTTCCGAATACTATGGGCTTCGCCAAAATTTAAAATTGTAGACTTCTATGGCTAAGTGAGAGTGATAAAGCTGTATAGTCCGATTGCATTGTTCATTGCGCTAAACACCTCCTTAAAGGACCAAAAAATTGGATAAAGAGTGTTTAGATTTATCCCGAACACCCCAGTACTAGTTACATGGGGGCAGAAGCCGACGACTGGCCAACTCTCAAACTTTATAAATGGCCGCACAGAAGGTAATATTTTAAATCAACAAGCGTTATATAGCGCACATGAACTCGTTTTCATATTACAGGATGACATGAGTACATTCATTCAGATATTACATCCTTAGCACATTCATCCGCCACAAGGCGGGCACACTTTAGGACATTGTCATAATGCTGTTCGGGGCGGCGATGCTCCTTGCCCTTCGGCGGCCCCTCCGTCACCAGCTTCTTGGCATCCATCTGCGCCCAGTGCACTTTCGCACGGGCCAAGGCCCTGCGTGCATCTTCAATGCAGATGAACCACTTAATGACTTCAAGACGTAGACAGGCACTTACCAGCCGCTTTACAAGGCCGAAGTAGCTGCTGGGCAGGGGCTCGCCAGGCCACAGCCAGACTATGAGGTCCTTCATGGCCAGTTCAGCCGCCTTGTGCAGTTCGACCAGTTGCTTCAGCTGGTCGCTCAAGGGTATCGGATGTTCGGTCCCAGTATATTGAGATCAGAACAACTTCTCCATCGATCTCCCTTCTCCGGCACGGTAGAACTCCGCAGCATCCAATATGCTATGCGGCAGATCTGCGAACACTCCTGGAGAACTCCGAATTCGGGTAAGTAAAAGGAAAGTCTCCTTCACATGCTAGCTTTGCATAATGAATGCCTTACCCGTCGCTATCTTCTTGGCCGCCTGAATCTCCTGGAGGGCCTTTTCGGCTTCGGCCTTGGCGTTTTGTCCGCTCTCGAGGGCCTTCGCAAGCTCGGACTCTTGCGTCTTGGAGTCACGCTCCAAGGACTCGAATATTTTGACGAAGTCCTAGAGCTCTTGCTGGACCTCATCAACCCGAGCCTCCTGTTTCTCACGCTCGGTGCGCTCCTTGGCCGCTTTGTCTTCGGCCTCGAACAGCGCCTTCTTAAGCGCCGCCACTTCGGTCGTGGCCCCTGTTAAAATTCATGGTGCTTCTATTAGCATCAACAATGTTTCCTTTATCTGACATACAAATGGGGTATCGCTTACCTTTGTTCCCCTTGAGCTGCCGCTTCACGAGGCCGAGCTCTTCCTCGGCCCGCCCCAGGTCCTGCTTTGGTCCGGAGACCTCCGCAGTGTGGGCAGCAGCGGCTAGTAGCGACGCCTGCTTATTCACATAGACATAATATGATTTGAATCCTGTGGATGTTATTTGATACTCTGTTCGGCTTTTCTTCCCGAACACCAAACAAAGCATCAGGGGCTACTGTCTATGCTGGGATATTATCTCATAATTAATTACTTACCTCAAAGCCTATTAGGAGGCCGGCGCAGGCTTCGATCAATCCGCTTTTGGGGGACCGAACCTTCGCGATCACCGTACTCATAAGAGTACGGTGTCCTTCATCAATGGAAGCGCCCTGAAGCGCTTCCAGCAAGTTGTTCGATGCCTCTGGATGAACAGAGGTCATGGGCACACACGGATCGCCCCCCAGCCTGAATCTGGAACCACTGGAGGTTCCAGCGCAGTATCCGGCTGGAGGCCAAACTTGCTGCAGCCCCCCTCATCAGAATCCATGGGGGTCTTCCCCCCCCCCATGTGACCGGCATCGGGGATTCCACCTTGGGGCACCGTCAGGACTGTCCCCCCTGGCCCGGTATCCTTTGAGACAACACCTCAGTGTCGTCCGTGGGCCGGGGGGTGGTGGCCGTCGGGAGCGAATCGTTGTTCATCGCCGACGCGCTCAAAGACCCCTCCGAGGAGGATAGGTCGATGCGGTCTTTGGACGGACTGCACGATCATATTTAACATGATAAGAAGTAATAAAGCAAAACATGTTGGAAGTATTATTGTATCCGGATACTTACTACTTTGCCAGGGGCTTGTCCCTGGGCAGCCACTCTTCGTCGCTGTAGGCGGCTGTTGTGGAGTGGTCCGGAGGGAGGGTATTCCCCTTCTTGGATCCTTCGGCCTCCCCAGACGGGGCGACCTTCCTTTTCTTGTCCCCCCGGGTGGGGGGGAGGACTTTCCTCTTCCTCCTCCTCGTTTTTGTTGGAGGAGCGCGCCTCGAAGTCTTCGGACGATGAGTCCAAGACTACCTTGTGCTGGACACCTTTCCTGGTCCCCGTGGCCTTCTTCTTGGCCTTCTTCTCCGGCACCTCATAGGGCGCTGGAAACAACATCTCCGTTAGGACAGCCGTTGCTGGATCCTTAGGTAGTGGAGCCGGACAGTCGATCCGCTCCATTGTCGCTACCCAGTCCTGTTAAATTAGCATGGAGGCTTAGATTCCTCCCATGAATATAATAGGGAAAGGCACATCTTGTGAAATACAGATAGCTTACCGGATTGGCGCGGTGCTTTGCACTAAGTCCGCGATCTTTGGCAATGGGAGGAGGCACCTCGGCGGCCTTGAACAGCACCTTCCAGACATCTTTGTGTGTCGTGTCGAAGAGCTCTCGCACCGTCTGGTGTTCGGCCGGGTCGAACTCCCACATATTGAATGCACGTCTTTGACACGGAAGGATCTGGCGGAAGAGCATGACCTGTACCATGTTGACAAGCTTGATTTTCTTGCTTATCATATTTTTGATACAGTTCTGGAGTCCGGTCTAAACCCGAGGCTAAAACCTTCCTTTTCTAGGAGGTAAGCCGCATGGGGATGCCAGATCGAAATTCGGGGGCCGCCGCCCAGTTGGAGTCGCGTGGCTCGGTGATATAGAACCACCCCAATTGCCACCCCTTCATGGTCTTCACATAGGAGCCTTCGAGCCAGGTGACGTTGGGCATCTTGCCCACCATGGCGCCTTCGCACTCCACCTGCTGGCCGACCCTATCTTCGGCTTCACGTTGAAGATCTTCAGCCACATGCCGAAGTGGGGCTTGATGTGGAGGAAGGCCTCGCACACGACGATAAACACCGAGATGTTGAGGATGAAATTGGGGGCCAAATCATGGAAATCTAGCCTTTAGTAAAACATGAGCCCACGGACAAATGGGTGGAGAGGAAATCCCAGTCCGAGGACGAAGTGGGCAAGAAACACAACCCTCTCGTGCGGTTCCGGAGTAGGGATGATCTTCCCTGCGTCCAGGAGCCGGTGCGCGATGTGTGTGGACAAGTACCTGCCCTCCCAGAGCTTTGTAATGTCCTCCTTCGTAACGAAGGAGGCCATCCACTTGCCTCCCGCTCCAGACATGTTTGGAATGGCTTTATGGAGAAGGTGAGAACTTGGGCGCTGGAGCTCGAGCGTGCGAGAATGGATGGGCAGGGGAAGAAGAAGGCATGGGTGAAAAAGAGGAATCCTTATCCCTTTATAATGGCGGTAGAAACTATGCGCCTCCCCACTTGCCCCGTAAAATCGCTTATTCCCCAAGCGCGACAGATGGCGCGGTTGGGTTACCAACACCCGTATTGATGAGAATCTCGTGAGAAGGGGACACGATCTCTGCTTTGACAAGATGTGCTAATAAAACCACCTCGCGATATGTGCGGTGGCAGGTTGAGAAAAATGGTTCGCATAATGACTGGGCTGTGGCGTGATCTCACGCTGTAAAAAGTTGTCAGCAGATTAGATTTGTGGAATATTGTGCTCTCTATGGTGTTATGTGGAATTTGTTTTGCAGAGCTGGACATGATCCTTGTGTTCAAAAATCTTCTATGGAGTATTCGGAGAAGGAACACGCCTTGCAATGCCGAAGACAATCTGCGCGCCGAACTCATCGTCATTGAAGCCTGGTTCAGGGGCTACTGAGGGAGTCCTGGATTAGGGGGTCCTCGGACAGCCGGACTATATACTTTGGCCGGACTTTTGGACTATGAAGATACAAGATTGAAGACTTCGTCCCGTGTCCGGGTGGGACTCTCCTTTGCGTGGAAGCCAAGCTTGGCAATTCGAATATGTAGATCTCCTTCTCTATAACCGACTCTGTGTAACTCTAGCCCTCTCCGTTGTCTATATAAACCAGAGGGTTTAGTCCGTAGGACAACAACAATCATAATCATAGGCTAGCTTCTAAGGTTTAGCCTCTACCATCTCGTGGTAGATCAACTCTTGTAATACTCATATCATCAAAATCAATCAAGCAGGAAGTAGGGTATTACCTCCATCGAGAGGGCCCGAACCTGGGTAAACATTGTGCCCCCCCCACACACACATTTCAAAAAAATGCATCCGTAAGACATGGTTACCCCTCCCAATTCCCCTTTCATACCTCGTGGGTGCTGATGACCCACAAGTATAGGGGATCTATCCGAGCCCTTTTGATAGGTAAGAGTGTCGAACCCAAAGAGGAGCAGAAGGAAATGACAAGCGGTTTTCAGTAAGGTTTTCTCTGCAAGCACTGAAATTGTAGGTAACAGATAGTTTTGTGATAAGATAAATTGTAACGAGTAACAAGCAATGAAACTAAATAAAGTGCAGCAAGGTGGCCCAATCCTTTTTGTAGCAAAGGACAAGCCTGGACAATTTCTTGTAATGAGAAAAGAGCTCCTAAGGACACATGGGAATTATCGTCAAGCTAGTTTTCATCATGCTCATATGATTCGCGTTCGGTACTTTGATAATATGATATGTGGGTGGACCGGTGCTTGGGTACTGCCCTTACTTGGACAAGCATCCCACTTATGATTAACCCCTATTGCAAGCATTCACAACTACAAAAGAAGTATTAAGGTAAACCTAACCACAACATTAAACATATGGATCCAAATCAGCCCTTACGAAGCAACGCATAAACTAGGGTTTAAGCTTCTGTCACTCTAGCAACCCATCATCTACTTATTACTTCCCAATGCCTTCCTCTAGGCCCAAATAATGGTGAAGTGTCATGTAGTCGACGTTCACATAACACCACTAGAGGAAAGACAACATACATCTCATCAAAATATCGAACGAATACCAAATTCACATGACTACTAATAGCAAGACTTTACCCATGTCCTCAGGAATGAACGTAACTACTCACAAAGCATATTCATGTTCATAATCAGAAAAGTAAAAATATGCATTAAGGATCTGAACATATGATCTTCCACCAAGTAAACCAATTAGCATCAACTACAAGGAGTAATCAACACTACTAGCAACCCACAGGTACCAATTTGTGGTTTTGATACAAGATTGGATACAAGAGATGAACTAGGGTTTTGAGAGGAGATGGTGCTGGTGAAGATGTTGATGGAGATTGACCCTAAAGGGAGGATCGTTGGTGATGACGATGGTGATGATTTCCCCCTCCCGGAGGGAAGTTTCCCTGGCAGAACAGCTCTACCGGAGCTCTAGATTGGTTCCGCCAAGGTTCCGCCTCGTGGCGGCGGAGTTTCGTTCCGTAAGCTTGGCCATGATTTTTTCCAGGGTAAAAGCCTTCATATAGCAGAAGATGGACACCGGGGGGCCACCAGGGGGCCCAGGAGACAGGGGGCGCGCCCAGTAGGGGTGGGCGCACCCCCACCCACCTGGACAGGGTGTGGGCCCTCGCCGGTGTTTCTTTTGCTCAATAATTCCTATTAATTCCAAAAAGAAGTTCCATGGAGTTTCAGGATTTTTGGAGCAGTGCAGAATAGGTTTCCAATGTTTGCTCCTTTTCCAGCCAGAATTCCAGCTACCCGCATTCCCCCTCTTCGTGGTAAACCTTGTAAAATAAGAGAGAATAGGCATAAGTATTGAGATAAATGTGTAATAACAGCCCATAATGCAATAAATATTGATATAAAAGCATGATGCAAAATGGACGTATCAACACCCCCAAGCTTAGACCTCGCTTGTCCTCAAGCGGAAGCCGATATCGAAAAATATGTCCACATGTTTAGAGATATAGGTGTCGATAAAAATAAAATACGGACATGAGGGCATCATGATCATTCTTATAATAGCAACATAAATAGATTTGGTCATATGATTTCTTATGCTCAAGTAACAATCAATTCACAATGTCAAGTATGGTTCAGAAACTTCATTGGGAACTAACAAACTATAATCTTAGTCATTGAAGCAATTGAAATTTATCATAACATCAGAAAGAGTAAAGAATAGAGCTTTTCAGCAAGTCCACTACTGAACTATCATCTAATCTCCTACAATTGCTAACACTCACGCAACACTTGTGGTTATGGAGTTTCAACCAGACACTGAGAAAGATAGGGGCTTATTGTGTTGCCTCCCAACGTATTCACCTTTAGGTGATGTCAACAATAATAGTCCATGCTAACTTACATCCAATTGGATATATATATCAAGATCTTTCAAACACGAGGAGCTTGCTAAAGGATAAAATGAAAAAGGGAAAGGTGAAGATCACCCTGACTCAAGCATAAAGTAAAAACATAAAGTAAAAGATAGGCCCTTTGCAGAGGGAAGCAGAGGTTGTCATGTGCTTTTAGGGTTGGATGCATGAAATCTTAATGCAAAAGAACGTCACTTTATATTGCCACTTGCATGTGGACCTTTATTATGCAGTCCGTCGCTTTTATTGCTTCCACAACAAGATCGTATAAAGCTTATTTTCTTGCACTAATAAGCCATACATATTTAGAGAGCAATTTTTATTGCCTACAACATGACAACTTACTTGAAGGATCTTACTCAATCCATAGGTAGATATGGTGGACTCTCATGGCAAAACTTGGTTGAAGGATATTTGGAAGCACAAGTAGTGTCTCTACTTGGTGGAAGGAAGGTGGCTAGCATGAGGGCGAAAGGAAGCTCGACATGTTTGGAAGGTCAATAACAATATACTTTAACTGAGATGTGAGAAAACATAAACCATTACGTTGTCTTCCTTGTCCAACGTTAACTCTTTTAGCATGTCATACTTAATGAGTGCTCCCAATCATAAAAGATGTCCAAGATAATATATTTGTATGTGAAACCTCTCTTTCCTTATTACTTCCTATTAATTGCAACGATGACCAAAACTACGTTTGTCAACTAACCTTTATGCCTCATACTTTCTATGTGTGAGGTTATTACTATCCATAAGATCAACATAAGCTCTTTTATTCTTTTTATTCCTTCTACTTTCTCAAGATCATAGCAAGATAGCAAAGCCCTTGACTAAAAACGAATCTTTATTATAGATAGCTCATGGACTCGATTACATAAAGACATCACAAAGCAAAACTCAAAACTACTTGATATCAAAACTTTAATCTACTAGATCAAGATACTACTAAGAGGATTGAACTAAATAAAACGGTAAAGATAGGAGTGTGATGGTGATACGATACCGGGGCACCTCGGAGGTGATGAAGGTGGTGATGGTGATGGTGGATAATCACACATCGAGCGTAAAAGCTCCTCCAACTTGCGGATAATGCCCTTGAGTCCGGCGATATGATCCTTCAACAAAATATTCTCCTATGTGAGATACTTATTTTGTATGCGAGTTAACTCAATCATCTTGAAAGCTTCAATCTCAGTTGGAGTAAAGAGGTTAGGTAAGGGTTGAGGGATGTCTTCTTATTTCACCGACGGAACTTGAACCTCCATGGCCTTCTTGATCCCTTCATCCATGTTGATCTCTTCCGGTTCTTCTCTTTTCAGCACTATCTTCAATAGCCAAGCATCCTTGTCTTTATTGTTGAAGGAGGGCGACGTCGTGGTGCTCTAGATCTACAACAGAAACAGCTCGAAACGAAAACAGAGGATATTTGCGTGAAACGGTGGTCAAAGCCTTCGAGAGATTATATAATGATTTTTTACCGACCAAAATACGTAACATGCAAGAAAACGGAGTCCAAGAGGCACACGAGGTGGCCACGAGACAGGGGGCGCGCCCAGGAAGGGTCGGCACGCCCTCCACCCTCGTGGAGGCCTCGTGTCCTTCCCGGATTACTTCTTTATTCCTAAAATTCTTAAATATTCCAAAACTGATAAAAATTGCCATTAGAACTGTTTTGGAGTCAGTTTACTTACCATACCACATACCTATTCCTTTTCGGAGTCTGGAACATTCTAGAAAGTGTCCCTTATGTATTCCTCTGGGGTTACGGTTTCAATAATGTTAGTTTCAACATTGATAGGGTTACCTGAGATGTAATGTTTAACTCTTTGACCGTTCACCACCCTCAGACTTGTGCCTTCGAAGTTGTTGATTTTTATGGCACCAGAACGATAGACCTCCTCGATAACGTAAGGACCTTTCCCATTTAGAGAGAAGTTTTCCTGCAAAAAATCTTAAATGGGAGTTGAATAATAACACATAATCACCTACATTAAACTCACGCTTTTGTATCCTTTTGTCATGCCAGCATTTGACTTTTTCTTTGAATAGCTTGGCATTCTCATAGGCTTGGGTTCTACATTCATCAAGTGAGCTAATATCAAATAACCTCTTCTCACCAGCAAGTTTAAAGTCATAGTTGAGCTCTTTAATAGCCCAATATGCTTTATGTTCAAGTTCAAGAGGTAAGTGACATGCTTTTCCATAAACCATCTTATATGGAGACATACCCATAGGATTTTTATATGTAGTTCTATAGGCCCATAAAGCATCATCAAGTTTCTTGGACCAATTCTTTCTAGATCTATTCACAGTCTTTTGCAAAATTAATTTGAGCTCTCTATTGCTCAACTCTACTTGACCAATAGACTGCGGGTGACAAGGAGATGCGATTCTATGATTAACATCATACTTAGCAAGCATCTTACAGAAATTACCATGAACAAAATGTGAAACACTATCAGTGATAAGATATCTAGGGACTCCAAACCTCGGAAAAATAACTTCTTTAAGCATTTTAATAGAAGTGTTATGATCAGCACTACTAGTTGGAATAGCTTCTACCCACTTAGTAACGTAATCAACAGCAACTAAAATATGTGTGTAACCATTAGAGGCAGGAAAAGGTCCCGTATAATCAAAGCCCCAAACATCAAATGGTTCAATGACAAGAGAATAATTCATAGGCATTTCTTGACGTCTACTAATATTACCAATTCTTTGACATTCATCACAAGATAAGACAAACTTACGAGCATCTTTGAAGAGAGTAGGCCAATAAAAACCGGATTGCAATACCTTATGTGCGGTTCTATCTCCAGTGTGGTGTCCTCCATACGATTCAGAGTGACACTTGCGTAGGATCTATTCCTGCACATGCTCAGCTACACAATGTATAATAACACCATCTACTCCTTCTTTATAAAGGTATGGGTCATCCCAGAAGTAATGTCTTAAATCATAAAAGAACTTTTCTTTTGTTGGTATATGAAACTAGGTGGTATAAATTTAGCAACAATGTAATTAGCATAATCAGCACACCAAGGAGCAGTACGAGAAGCATTAATGACCGCTAATTGTTCATCAGGAAAGCTATCATCAATAGGCAGTGGATCATCAAGAACATTCTCTAACCTAGATAAGTTGTCTGCAACGGGGTTCTCAGATCCCTTTCTATCAATAATATGCAAATCAAATTCTTGGAGTAAGAGAACCCATCTAATGAGTCTAGGCTTAGCATCTTTCTTTTCCATAAGATATTTAATAGCAGCATGATCAGTGTGAATAGTAACTTTGGAATCAACAATATAAGGTCTAAACTTATGACATGCAAACACAACTGCTAAGAATTCTTTTTCAGTAGTCGCATAATTTCTTTGGGCAGTATCAAGAGTCTTACTAGCATACTGGATAACATTCAATTTCTTATCAACTCTTTGCCCTAGAATAACACCTACAACATTATCACTAGCATCACACATAATTTCGAAAGGTAAATTCCAATCAGGTGGCTGAACAATAGGAGAAGTGATCAAAGCTTTCTTAACTATTTCAAATGCTTCTACACAATCATCATCAAAGACAAAAGGAATATGTTTTTGAAATAAATTAGTCAGAGGCCTAGAGATTTTAGAAAAGTCCTTAATGAACCTCCTATAAAAACCGTCATGACCAAGGAAACTCCTTATACCTTTTATGTCCTTGGGACATGGCATCTTTTCAATAGCATCAACTTTGGCTTTATCAACTTCAATACCTCTCTCGGAAATCTTATGCCCCAAGACAATGCCTTCATTAACCATAAAGTGGCAGTTTTCCCAATTCAAGATGAGACTAGTGTCTTCACATCTCTGCAAAACTTGATCAAGGTTGCTCAAGCAATCATCAAAAGAGGATCCATAAACGGAGAAATCATCCACGAATACCTCACAAATCTTTTCACAAAAGTCAGAGAATATAGCCATCATACATCTTTGAAAGGTAGCGGGTGCATTACATACACCAAAAGGCATATGTTTATCAGCAAAAGTACCAAAAGGGCAAGTAAAAGTAGTTTTATATTGATCCTTCGCTGATACAGGTATTTGAGAGAAACCAGAATAACCATCTAGAAAGCAGAAATGTGTGTGTTTGGATAGTCTTTCTAGCATTTGATCAATAAAAGGTAAAGGGTAATGATCAATAAAACCAGAATAACCATCTAGAATAACCATCTAGTAGCTTTATTTAGTTTATGGAAATCAATTACCATCCTATAACCTGCAATAATTCTTTGCGGGATCAATTCATCTTTATATTAGGAACAACGGTAATACCACCCTTTTTAGGAACACAATGGATAGGGCTTACCCAATCACTATCAGCAACAGGATAAATTATACCTGCCTCAAGGAGCTTTAGTATCTCCTTTCTTACCACTTCTTTCATATTAGGATTCAATCGTCGTTGAGGATCTCTAACTGGTTTCGCATCGTCCTCCAAATTAATTTTGTGTTGGCATAACGTGGGACTAATGCCCTTGAGATCATCCAGAGTATATCCGATAGCAGCACGGTGCTTCTTCAGAGTTTTCAACAACCTTTCTTCTTCTTTCTCTGAAAGGTTAGCACTAATAATAACATGATATATTTTCTTTTCATCAAGATAAGCATACTTAAGATTATCAGGTAATGGTTTGATTTCAAACACGGGATCACCCTTGGGTGGAGGGGGGTCCTCTAGAATTTCAACGAGTAGGTTGTGTTTCATCATAGGTTCCTGTTGAAGGAACACTTCATCTATTTCCCTTCTTTCCTTCATAAACATACCATTTTCATGGTCTAGCAAATATTGTTCTAACGGATCAATAGGAGGTACGGCAATAGAAGCAAGACCAATAATCTCATCCTTACTAGGTGATTCTCTATCACGAGGTTGTCTACGAAACTTAGCAAAATTAAACTCATGAGACATACCCTCTAAGCCAATTGTAACAATATCCTTTTCACAATCAATCTTAGCATTAAGAGTATTCAAGAAGGGCCTACCAAAAATAATGGGCAAAAGTCATCTTGTGGGGAACTAAGAACAAGAAAATCAGCAGGATATTTAACCTTCCCACACAAGACTTCAACATCTCTAACAATCCCAACTGGTGAAATAGTATCTCTATTGGCAAGCTTGATAGTAACATCAATACCTTCCAACTCAACGGGTGCAATATCATGCATAATTTCTTTATATAAGTCATAGGGTATTGCACTAGCACTAGCACCCATATCACATAAGCCATGATAACAATGATCTCCTATCTTAACAGAAATAACAGGCATGCCTACAACAAGTCTATGAATCTTAGTATCTGGCCTAACGATATTAGCAGTCTCACCACAAATATAAATAACATGCCCATCTAAATCATCATCCAAGAGACCTTTAACCATAGCAATACTAGGTTCAAGTTTGATTTGCTCAGGAGGTGTATAAGTCCTAGTATTACTCTTACGAACAAAGGTTGAAGTTTTAGCATGATCCTTTATCCTAACCAGAAAAGGAGGTTTCTCAACATAAGTAGTAGGAACAATAGGATCATTATAGGTGACAGTCTTTTCTTCAACTGTAATAGGTGCAACTACTTTTACTTCAATGGGAGGATTATATTTAAACCACTTCTCCTTAGGGAGATCAACATGAGTAGCAAAAGATTCACAGAAAGAAGCTACTATCTCAGAGTCAAGTCCATATTTAGCGCTAAATCTACGAAAAGCATCGGAATCCATAAAAGATTTAACACAATCAAACTTAGGTGTCATACATGACTCCTTACCATCGTCGGAACCCCAATGTTCAGGGTTGCGTTCAATTCTTTCCAATAAGTCCCATTTGAATTCAATAGTCTTCAGCATATAAGAACCAGCACAGGAAGTATCGAGCATGTTGCGATCATTGGGATAAAGCCAAGCATAAAATTTTTGAATAATCA
The DNA here is from genome assembly GCF_002162155.2 of Triticum dicoccoides. NCBI lineage: Eukaryota > Viridiplantae > Streptophyta > Magnoliopsida > Poales > Poaceae > Triticum > Triticum dicoccoides. The sequence goes on along the minus strand of NC_041391.1, from coordinate 185,924,396 downwards.
TTTCTCTGGAGAGCTCATGATTGGGGCATGAATATAACATTGATTTAAGCCTCCCCCGAGCTTGAGCGATGCTTTCTCCTTCGCGAGGCCAAAAATTATATATGTAATTACGATCATGATGAACAAGACGCATAGGATAGAACTTCTGGTGAAATTCCAACTTCAATCGTTTATAATTCCAAGATCCCGTATCATCACATAGCCTATACCATGTGAATGCATCTCCCTTCAAAGATAAAGGGAAGACCTTCCTTTTGACAACATCATCGGGAATACCTGCAAGCTTAAATAATCCACAAACTTCATCCACAAAGATAAGGTGTAAATCGGGATGCAATGTTCCATCTCTTGCAAATGGATTAGCTAGCAGTTTCTCTATCATACCCGAAGGAATCTCAAAGTAAATATTTTCAGTAGGTTCAGTAGGTTGAGGAGCAACTCTTTGCTCTTCTGGTCGGGGTGAAGATACCCGAACAAGCCCCTCAAAGGATTAGTTTCCATAGTAACAAGTGAAAGAAAATTTCAGCACACTAAATAAATGTTTCCTTACCAAGTTCCACTCACCAAAAGGGCTACACTCCCCGGCAACGGTGCTAAAAAAGAGTCTTGATGACCCACAAGTATAGGGGATCTATTGTAATCCTTTCGACAAGTAAGAGTGTCGAACCCAACGAGGAGCAGAAGGAAATGACAAGCGGTTTTCAGTAAGGTTTTCTCTGCAAGCACTAAAATTGTAGGTAACAGATAGTTTTGTCATAAGATAAATTGTAACGAGTAACAAGCAATGAAAGTAAATAAAGTGCAGCAAGGTGGCCCAATCCTTTTTGTAGAAAAGGACAAGCCTAGACAATTTCTTATAATGAGAAAAGAGCTCCCGAGGACATATGTGAATTATCGTCAAGCTAGTTTTCATCACGCTCATATGATTCACGTTCGGTACTTGGATAATTTGATATGTGGGTGGACCGGTGCTTGGGTACTGCCCTTACTTGGACAAGCATCCCACTTATGATTAACCCTTATTGCAAGCATCCGCAACTACAAAAAAGTATTAAGGTAAACCTAACCACAGCATTAAACATATGGATCCAAATCAGCCCCTTATGAAGCAACGCATAAACTAGGGTTTAAGCTTCAATCACTCTACCAACCCATCATCTACTTATTACTTCCCAATGCCTTCCTATAGGCCCAAATAATGATGAAGTGTCATGTAGTCGACGTTCACATAACACCACTAGAGGAAAGACAAAATACATCTCATCAAAATATCGAACGAATACCAAATTCACATGACTACTAATAGCAAGACTTCACCCATGTCCTCAGGAACAAACGTAACTACTCACAAAGCATATTCATGTTCATAATCAGAAGAGTAATAATATGCATTAAGGATCTGAACATATGATCTTCTACCAAGTAAACCAATTAGCATCAACTACAAGGAGTAATCAACACTACTAGCAACCCACAGGTACTAATTTGTGGTTTTGATACAAGATTGGATACAAGAGATGAACTAGGGTTTTGAGAGGAGATGGTGCTGGTGAAGATGTTGATGGAGATTGACCCCCTCCCGATGAGAGGATCGTTGGTGATGACGATGGTGATGATTTCTCCCTCCCGGAGGGAAGTTTCCCCGGTGGAACAGCTCTGCTGGAGCTCTAGATTGGTTCCGCCAATGTTCCGCCTCGTGGCGGTGGAGTTTCATCCCGTAAGCTTGCCCACGATTTTTTCCACGGTAAAAGACTTCATATAGCAGAAGATGGACATCGGGGGGCAACCAGGGGGCCCAGGAGACAGGGGGCGCGCATAGTAGGGGTGGGCGCGCCCCCACCCTCCTGGCCAGGGTGTGGGCCCCCTCCAGGGTGTGGGCCCCCTCTTGTGCCACGGATGGAGGAGGCAGGCTGCTCCACTGGTGGTCGCTGGCTCTTCGGGGAAGATTCCAAACAGTGTCAGCCGGGAGGCACAAGACGGCCATCAAGCCATCCGGCATAGATCGGAAAGTACCAAAATAAAATAAAATCATGTGACCCCAATTTAGTCTTCAGTTAGCAGACCTGTGACCACTCTCGTACCTTGCTGTTGATCTCATTTCTTCATACCAGAGAGATGTGTCGTTCTTAACATTATGCATTTTCTACATCTTCAGCCACACCATCTTCTGACTCACCGCGGCTGCTCCAATAAGGGAAGCATGCACCAGAAGGAAGCTATAGTTCCCACTCAACAGTTCCCTGCATCGAATGCGCGTGCCCGACATTGACAGCCACAACAACTGCAGGGCCATCAACGAGTCAGCGCATGATGCTCACTCCTATGGATGGTGGCCAGATAGGTTGTTCCCTCATCTTACTTGTTGAGGGAGTCCGGGTATCCGGACTTTCGGACTATATACATCGTCCGGACTATTGAAGCGTGAAGATACAAGACTCAAGACTCCGTTTCGTGTCCGGATAGGACACTCCTTTGCGTGGAAGCCAAGCTTGGCGATCCGGATATTGTGTTTCCTTCCTTGTAACCGACTCCATGTAAACCCTAGCCCTCTCCGGTGTCTATATAAACCGGAGAGGTTGGTCCTTAGAAGGCCAATCACAATTTGTCAGGACCCCGACACGATGTCACATCGATCTAGCTTGTAACACCCCATATCACTTTGCGGCCTCACGCACGGTATCCCCATGGGTGTCGCCTTACCTTTGCCCGGGACCGTTTGCGCCTTTTTGGCTCACGTATATGATAGTGTCGCTAGCATCCATATGATAAAGAGCCCGGGCTGACATGACTAGTCGTAAACCCAAAGTGGCACAGTGCTTACAGGGACAGGCATCCATGACCCAGCAACGAACGTGTCGGTCATCAGCAAGTGGGTCCAGGCTGTAGCACTTGGCTAGCAGGACTCCGGTAAACCGGGCTGTAGCGGGCTAACAGGACTCCGGTACTCAATGCGTGACATTTCCCCGAAGGGACAGACACAGGAACGAAGAAGGACACATGCCGGCCAGCCTAAGTGTTCCAGAGCAGTAGCAAGCTACCATGGCTCAGTAGTAACATTAGGAGACATTTCCCGGTAAGAGAGGCTACTAAGGATAAACAACTAGATAGTCAGATCCCACACATACCAAGCATTTCAATAGCATACACACAGTATGCTCGATATGTGCAAATACAACATGGCATCACAACATGACTCTACGACACAAGTACTTTATTTAAGGCTCAGGGAGCCATACATAATCATACACACAGGTACGGGTCACACGACCCAGCATTCAAGTCATACAGTCATACAAACCAGCAGCGGAAGTAACTTGTCTGAGTACAGTCAACTAGTAAAATAAAAGAGGCTTGGAAAGCCTAGCTATACTACGTGGTCCTTCACAAGCTCAGGATCACCACCTGGGGCTTAGCCTACTCATTGATGTTAACGTCTACGTAGAACCCATCAGAAGGGGTTGCAGCGTCTTCTGTAAAAATGTAAATTATAGCAACATGAGTACAAAGGTACTCAGCAAGACTTACATCAGATCCTACATACATGCATATTATCAAGAAGGGTTGGTGGAGTTATTGCAGCAAGCCAGCTTTGACTCTTGGCCAGGCTAACCTACGAGACTCCAACTTGAAATGGTTTTGCGCACACGAGTCCACTATTCTCCACTTCAATACACTACCGAGGATCCACCTCCGTCTTCCCACGGAAAAGCCATCCTCGGCACTCACACTTATCTTGAGGCTTTTAGTAGTTTCCATTTACTTGTCTATGAACTGTATAGGCAACCAAGTAGTCCTTTACCGCGGACGCGGCTATTCGAATAGATCATGATAACCCTGCAGGGGTGTACTTCTTCATACATGTTTCCACCACTTAGCGTCTGCACACGACATGTGCTCGGCAGACTTCAAGCGAAAGCCGACGTGGGTGTAGACCACGACCTACCTAAACACTTAAGCCTCTAGTCCAGGTTTATCGCCTATCCAGGTTCCATCCGCAGGGAGTCCGGCCGAGGTTTCCCATACGGCCCCGAACAATGTGAACATGGTTCCCGAGATACCTAACGGGTATTCGGTACACCCGGCCACGTACCTACCACATCACAGCCCACCCCTACGGTCAGCGCTGTCCACGGCCTCCAGTAGGCTAGAAACACCAGAAACTACTTGCAACTCCTGGACAGAGAGCTAGGGTGAATAAGAAGTCGAGCGGGGTCATATTTCAGGGCCCAATGCATGGTAGTAGCTGTATCTTAAATCACACATACAGATCTCAGTGCTTAAGGTCGGCTTCAATGAAACAACCCACCATGTACTCCTACATGGCCTCTCATCGATACCTTTACCAAATCGTGTTCACCACACCACTCTCATTACCGACATAATCATTTCACTCTAGCCATCACCCAGATGAACCAGACCCGACACGACTCTAAGCATAGCAGGCATAGCAAGGTAGGAACAACACATACATATGGCTCAATCAACTCCTACACATGCTAGTGGGTTTCATCTAGTTACTGTGGCAATGACAGGTCATGCAGAGGAAATGGGTTCAACTACCGTACCACACAGCAGTTTGAAACGCGTTGTCTTAATGCAGTAAAAGAGAGCAGGAGCGAGAACATGGGATTGTATCGATATGATAAAATGGTTGGTTGCTTGCCTGATGGTTCGATGCACTGATACGGTTCTTCGTTAGGGTAATCACGGTACTCCTCGGGGGCAGAACCTGCCGCAAAGAACACCGATACACAACCATCACCAAACAATGTGCAACAATATGATGCATGCATGAAACATAGCAATATGAGTGTGTTGGGCTAATGCAACTAAGACCAGAAGGGTTTGTACCAATTTGAATCAAAGATTCAAATTTCAAACTCAAACATGGCCTTTTAAAGTGCTTTTCCTTGTTCTGCATTAAACATCAGGTTAACTTGTTTAATCATGCATGAAAATAGTACAGATGGATGGATTGGATTTTTCTGATCATTTTTCATATATAATTTGTCTGATTTGGAGTTACAGAATAAAAGTTATGAATTTTTGAAGTTTAAACTATATTCTGGAATTTCCTATATTAGATTAATTCCAGAAAATCAATTATTGCGTCAACCTGACGTCCGTGTGACGTCAGCAGGTCAACGGAACACGTCCGGGTCAAACCTGACAGTGGGTCCCGCGTGTCAGTGTGATTAGATTAATTAAAGTTTAATTAAAACTAAACCTGTTTAATTAACAGGGCTGGGCCCCACCTGTCATTGACTCAGGGGAGTCAACTAGGGCCCACCCGTGGTCAAACCCGGGTCGGCTGCACCGGCGTTTAGCCGCCGGCGAGCCCGACGCGGCGGCGGAAGTGGTTTTGGCCGTTTCGGCCACCAAATGGGTCGCGGAGACCACTGGAGTGGAGCTGAGGACGAGCCGCAGCTCTTGGTGGAGTCCGTTGGGGTCGGGGTGGCCGGAGTTGGCGCCGGCGACGACTTTGGCAGCCACCGGGGTTCGGCCGAAGACGAACTTGATGCTAGAGGGGTCGGAGAGGCTCGGGGAGTGGCTAGCTAGGTGCTAAGTGACACGGTGAGCATGATGGACACCGTGGAGTGGTCGGAGGGTGACCGGGAGCACGTCGGCGACGAGCTCCACGGCGGTGGGTGCGGTTGAGCTCCGGGAGGTTGCTACACGGCTCGGGAGCAAGAAAAGGAGGGGGGGAAGATGGCTAAGCTCACAGTGAGTGCGACGAAGCCCTTGGTGCGGCCGGAGATGGACCGGAGCGACGACGGCGTTGAAGGGGATCTCCGGCGACGGCGATTCGGGCGAGGTCGTTGCGGTGGACTCGGGCGTTGCGAGCGCTCGGGGCTCGGCTTGCTCGATGGAGTGGACAGCGGCGGAGCTCCTGGACACGATGAGAGGACGCACGGGTGGCGGGGAGCACGGCTACGACGAAGGCAC
>NC_041391.1:185902642-185918280 GCF_002162155.2 Triticum dicoccoides | reverse complement strand
GTTGAAGGGGATCTCCGGCGACGGCGGTTCGGGCGAGGTCGTTGCGGTGGACTCGGGCGTTGCGAGCGCTCGGGGCTCGGCTTGCTCGATGGAGTGGACAGCGGCGGAGCTCCTGGACACGATGAGAGGACGCACGGGTGGCGGGGAGCACGGCTACGACGAAGGCACGGCGATGGTGGCGTCGGCCATGGCGGGGGAGCGCGAGGGGGAGGAGCTGGAGAGGAGAGGGGGTGTCTGGGGGGTTCGGGGGAGCGAGGGAGGCCGGTCCACGACGTCACCGGGCGAGGGGAGCGGCGAGGCGGCGAGCAGGTGCGTGGCGCACGCTGCGGTCGCCGTCGGGCACCTGCCTGCCTGCCTGGCCGGCAAGCAGCTCGCTGGAGCGGCGCTGGGCTGGGCCGGCAGGTGGGCCGGGTGCTGGGCGCCAGGTAAGTTTTTCCCATTACTTTCTGTTTTCTATTTTTTTAATACCTCTGCAACTTTGTTGAATTAAATAAAATACTTAGGCAACTCCTAAAATCACCAAACTACTCCTGGTCCATAACATAACATAAATTAGGATGGGAACCAAAAAGATTAATCATGAGTTATTGCCATATTACCTGGCCTAGATTTACTGGAAAGAAACAATGGGTTGCCTTGCTGTTTTCAGAGTTTGTCTTCTTATCTTCAGCAGCCTGCACAAAATTAACACACTAGCATTGCTATCATTGGCCAAGTCAGATAATAGGAAAACAACATTGACACAACGAACGTTTGGGCAAGTAGCCTACACCAAATCAACACAATATGGCACATCTATCATCAGCCAGGTAAGGTAGTACGAAAGCAACATTGACACAATGAATTAATGGGCAACCACTACGGGAAACAGCTAATTTGCCGTCAGGCGGCATCTTTGCCGTCAGCTTTTCGTCGGGCAGACGGCAAAGAAAGGGTTTGCCGTCATCTGCAGATGGCAAAGAAAACTAACGGTAAAATATACTTTGCTGTCAGCGAAAAAAATACAGACAGCAAAGAACTCACTTTGTCATCTAAAAAAAGAAACACAAATGGAAAAGATCTTTGCCGTCTGCGTAATTTATTACATACGGCAAAGAGCTCACTTTGCTGTCTGTAAGAAAAAACGCAGAGGGCAAAAATCTTTACCATCTACATTTTTTATTACAGACGGGAAAGAAAGCTCTTTGCCGTCTTTAATATAAAACGTAGACAACAAAGAAGAAGCACACCACGCGGATCGATCCCACGGATCGATGACATGGCGTGATCTGGTCCACCCAGTGTGCACTCCCACGATGGGCAGCCCAACCCACCGATCTCTCTCTCCCTTATCCCACGATCTCTCTCTCCCACGTGACTTGGTCTCCCACGTACCCATCTCTCTCTCTTACAGGCACACTACAGAGACACGATCGAGCGGCACAGGCGAGGGGAGGAGATGCGGGCGGCACGGCACCGGCCAGTGAGCTCTGGCGCCTCCTCCCTTCGACGCCTCGTCACTCCGGAGAGCAGCGCGACGCGGCCTCCTCCCTCTGACGACTCCTCCCTCCGACGCCTCCTCACTCCGGCGAGCAGCGCGGTGCGGCCTCCTCCCTCTGATTCCTCCTCCCTCCGGCGCCTCCCCCACTCCGGCGAGCAGCGCGGGCGGCGCGGCACGGGCCGGTGAGCAGCGCGGCGCTGCCTCCTCCATCTGATGTCTCTGCCCTCCGGCACCTCCTACTCCAGCGAGCAGCGCGGGCGACGCGGCGCTGGCCGGTGAGCAGCGCGGTCTCATCCCTCAGGCGCCTCCTCACTCCGGCGAGCAGCGCGGGCGGCACGGCGCGGGCCGGTGAGGAGCGCAGCCTCGTCCCTTCAGCGGCTCCTCACTCCGGCGAGCATCGCGGGCGGTGCGGCCTCCTCCATCTAGCACCACCTCACTCCGGCGTGGCCTCCTCCTCTCCCTCCGTCGCGTGAACTCCCTCCAGCAGCGGCCAGCGAGATCCTTTTCTCAGGACGAGGTCAGGTGCGGCCAGCAGCTCTGCTCCAGCGAGGTCGACCTCTGCTCCAGCGAGCTCTGGATGAGATGCTCTGGACGTGCAGGGGGAAGGCCCAATCAGGGGGCGTGTTAACCGCCTCGCTCCAGCGGCCACCGCTGGCCGCATCGGCTTCTGCCTGTCGTACTCGGAAGGTGGTCGTGCAAGCTTCTGGGTGAACTTGGCAGCCCTGTGTAATCTGATTTTTTTGTCTTCATAGATGATTGTTAGACTATTGAATGATTGATTGTGAAACTACTAGTAAAACGCAAAAACGCAAGTGTAGATTTTGCCTACGCCTTGTTATTAGCTGTTTTTATAATGAGCAAAAAGATCCTACGCCCTCGACCATCTAGGGCCACTGTAGCCGGACTATTGTTACCTATATTTTTTATTAAATAATAAAAAATTATTTGCCGTCTGGGATGTACGAGGCTGACGGCAAAGGCATAGTCTAGCTTACGGCAAAGATGGTTTTTTTTGCTGTCTACTACTACTAGGCATGATGGCAAAGAGAAAGTTGGATGACGGCAAAGTCTTTGCCGTCTTCCCTATGAAAAGCGGACGGCAAAGTATTCTTTGCCGACTTATCTTTGCCGTCTGAGTTTGCCATCTGCTTCCTGATGGCAAAATCTTTGCCGTCTGGATTTAGGTCTTTGCCGTCTGGGATTCACAGACGGCAAATTACCAGTTTCCTGTAGTGAACCAGAGAAGCACTACAATTCAGTAATGTGCGTGATATGAGATAGTACATTCATGCAGCTCAGTATGCAAAACTACCAGGCAGTTTTTCTTACAAAAATCAACATTGGCGCCTTTAACATTTTGCTACAACTAATTTTAGATCAGATAAAGGTTAGATTCACGCCGATTAACAAAATACATGTTGATGTAAAAATATAGTGATATACAACAGGTACTTACATCAGCATTGGAGCACAGAGAATTCCCGCAAGATATTTCCTCGAATACGATCCCAATGGAGGAAGTCTTCTATCGTTTAACCTTATTTTCTAAAAGAGAGATGGGTAAGAAACATGTAGAAAATATGATCAGAATGCTATAAAATTTCATGATGCGTGGATATGCATACACTTCTTAGAATGGAGTTGATATTCTTTTGCTGGACTGGAGCGGACTAGTTCTTTGGCCACTGGAATCTGCTTATTATCAGTGGGAGCTGGGTTTCCCTGTGCTGGAGTAGTATCTATGAAAAATGGAGTTGGTTTATTATCTCCTGGCGTTTGGATCTTTTGCAAAGACCTGGTTTGTAACCCTTCATATTCTAACAAAGTCGTCTTCTCTTGCATGCTTTATATAGAAGAATATTGATTCAGTTATAAAACATGATACAGCAGAGATGGAATAGGTACTGAAGAATAGAAAGGCATGACATATTGACATGTATTCCCTCCATCCGGAAATAAATGGACGGGTCTAGGCATATTTAAGTTCTAGATACATCCAGTTTTATCCATTTCTGCGACATTTAATCCGGAAGGAGGGAGTCTGATGTAAGAGCTAGGGATACGACAGGACAACACAGTAAAAAACACACTAAAAAACCCACTGCAGAACCATAGTATTCAAACCCACTGATATGAGATAGTACACTCATGCAGCTCAGGATGCAAAACTACCAGGCGGTTTTCCTTATAAAAATCAACATTGTGGCCTTTAATCATACATTTTGCTACAACTAAATTTAGATCAGATAAAGGTTGGATTCATGCCGACTAACAAAATACATGCTGATGTAAAAATATAGTGATATACAACAGGTACTTACATCTACATTGGAGCATAGAGAATTCCTGCAAGAATCTTTCCTCATAAACGATACCATTGCAGAAATTCTTTTATCTGTTAAGCTTATTTTCTAATAGAGAGATGGATAAGAAACATGTAGAAAATATGATCAGCATGCTATAAAATTTCATGATGCAAGGATACGCACACACTTCTTAGAATTGAGTTGACATATTTTTGCTCGACTGGAGCGGACTAGTTCTTTGGCCACTGGAATCTGGTTATTATCAGTAGGAGTTGGGTTTCTCTGTGCTGGAGCAGTATCTATAAAAACTGGAGTTGGTTTATTATCTCCTGGCATTTGGATCTTTTGCAAAGGCCTTGTTTGTAACCCTTCAGATTCTAACATAGTCGTCTTCCCCTTGCATGCCTTGTATAGAAGAATGGTGCTTTAATTATAAAACATGCGACAACAGAGAGATGGAATAGGTACTAAAGAATAGAAAGGCATGACATATTGACATGTATTCCCTCCATCCGGAAAAAATGGATGGGTCTAGGCATATTTCAGTTCTAGATACATCCTTTTTTATCCATTTCAGCAACATGTAATCCGGACGGAGGGAGTATGGTGTAAGAGCTAGGGATACAACAGGACAACACAGCAAAAAAAACTAGTTGAATGTAAAACTATATGCTAGCGGAATACATACAGAAATTACCAAGGCAACATACACGTGTATGATTGGGAAAATAAGATGGCATTGCAACAGAGCACTAGAATAGCACTTCAATGTAAAAAAAAACATGGTATGGCAGACAGATGAAGTACATACTGATGAATAACAATGCATAAGATATTCAGAAGCATGATGTCCAAATTAAGCAGATGGCATTGCGATGAGTAGAATGACAGTACTTGAATTTCAAAACATGTTATCATGAATGGAATAGGTACTGAAAAACAGGAAGGCATGACATATTTACATGCATGATCAGCATGCTAAGCACATGGCATTGCAACAGAGTATATACACTCTAGGACATTATATGCATGTTGTACCCATATCACAGGCCAAGTTAGAGCAAGGACCTTGTGGGGTGAAGAGGATTCATCATCTTTCTACAAGTCTTATGAAGAACTGCCTTTACATGTTCCATCATATTGGGTATCATTGACATCAAGTTTATTGGCCTTTACATTGCTCCGTGAGGTTCTTGTGGATATATCAGTGTGTGCAATTATATCTGACATGCATGGAAGACAACTAGTAGTTAGATTTATGTAAATGAGTGCCTGTAGGAGATGACATAAATAGTAGGACTGGGGTTAACTAGCAGCAACAGGTCTCATAAACTAAAGGGGGAACACAGATGAAAGCTATGGAATATGTATCGTTTGTACTCGAGATTAACTAGATGGCACACAAAAGTATTAAAGAACAACATAGGTAATACTAGAACTGGTATAATACTATAATCACCAGCATATGGGATAGCATTGGTTGATGGATGATAACTATGGAACAACGTTACCTAAAGAACAAGTATCTTAGTTGAACTATGGAACAACGTGAACTCCTGAACAAGACCCGTAAGAGATCAGCATGAATATACAGTGAAATGTGATGATCTATTTTCCGTGCTTACATGAATAACAAAGCCATAAATGTTGCACACAAGTAAGATGAGGGTACAACCTATCTGGCTGCCATCCATAGGAGTGAGCATCATGTGCTGACTTGTCGATGGCCCTGCAGTTGTTGTGGCTGTCCATGTCGGGCACGCGCATTCGATGTAGGGAACTGTTGAGTGGGGACTATAGCTCCCTTCTGGTGTATGCTTCCCTTGTTGGAGCAGCTGCGGTGAGTCGGAAGACGGTGTGTCTAAAGATGCAGATAAAAAAGCATAAAGTTAAGAACGACATATCTCTTTGATCCGAAGAAATACACTAAGAGATCAACAACAAGGTACAAGAGTGGTCACACGTCTGTTGACTAAAGACTAAATTGGGGTCACACGATTTTATTTTATTTTGGTACTGTCCGATCTATGCCGGGATGGCTTGATGGCCGTCTTGTGCCTCCCGGCTGACACTCTTCGGAATCTTCCCCGAAGAGCCTGCGACCAACGGTAGAGCAGCCTGCCTCTGCCGTCCGTGGCCCCGTCCAAAACCCCGCTCCCCGCCCCATCGCACTGTAGTGGTTGCGCTGCCCCGGGGCCAATCCACAAAGACTCCCCGTCATCCAGATCTGGCAGCGGCAGTACCTTCAACTCACACAACTCTAAAAGATAGCCATCTAAGCGCTGCTTCCGCGGCGAACTTGCGGCCCCGCACCCTTACGTTAGACACCAGCCAACCGACAGCCTAGGAGCTCCGCCGCCTTGAGGGGTGCTGCTTCCCATTGGGAATCGATTGGCCCAGAATAAAAATTCAGACAACTGACGCCTAGATAAAGTGATTTCAGATGAGGGTGCGACCTATCTAGCGGCATGGTGAAGTAGGTAGGTCCAGCTGCCGAGTCGGTGAGGCCGGCGCGGTTGCGGTGGTGACCGGCAGCAGGGAAAGAGCGATGTCGTGACGGTCGACGGCTACGTGGAAGCAGCGCCAGGACTCTGGAAGGATCCGAAGTTGGAGTCGCTCCGGCGCCGTGAACAACGGCAGGGGTGAATCAGCTCCGGTACGGTTCACGCGGCCATCGTCAAGGCAGCACCAGCAATACGGAGTAAGAGGCACACGGCCTAGTGCAGGACGGCAATTGCACAGCGTCTCCGGCAATAGGGAGGAGGGCGGCTATGAAATTGGTGCGGTGGGGGGCGCCATGGAGGTGGGGCTGAGGTTTCGCGGCTCGGGAGAAGGGAGCTTCCTGGGGAGAAGGTGATTTGGCGCCCACGAGGTATGAATGGGGGCGGGCGGGGGGATTTGGGAGGGGAGTGGAACCATGTCTTACGGACGCATTTGTCTGAAATGTGAGGGGGAGTTACAGTTCTACCCTTGCCTATAGGCTTCTCGGCTTGGGTCTGTGTACTGAGGGTCGGGGATAGTAGAGTAACTTTGCTTCTCCCCAAATAGTGGGCAGGAGCAATTTCGGGCGAGGAGGGCGTGTTTTGAACTATAGTGGGCGCGAGCGAATTCGGGCGAGGAGAGCGTGTTTTGAAATAGTGGGCGCGAGCTATTTCGGGCAAGGAGAGCGTGTTTTGCTGACCATGGTTTATGAATTATTCGACACATGTCATTTCGGCCGAGGAGAAGGCGCGCTTATGAAGTTACGAACCTACCCTCGATGTACAACGGGCCAATTGATGCGTGTCCCACATAGGACGGTAATTTTGTGTCTCCCATTTATTTGCTCGGGCGAATTCCACCGAGCAGAGAGGATGTTTAACAGTTCGTTCAAATTTTGGGAGAACGAGCATCCACGTCTACCTTACCAAGTCGATTCAAATCAAATTTTGAAATATTAGCTTGCCACTTCTTTTTTAGATGGAGAGATGATGCTCAGGAGTAATGTGTTTTTACATGCTCGTTGCTAGCGATTTACTCTATGACAAATAGTCGGCCCACTCAAAAACGCGAAACAAACCCAAAATGAAATATCTCAATTCAATGAACTAGCTCGTTCAGTAGGTCAAAATAGTGAACTAAATCCAAAATTCAACACCTCAATCGAGTAGCATGTTGTACAGTATTATAGTACTCCATGAACATTATGAAAGTAAAATTAATGAACTTGTTTGATATACACATATATCCATTCATGTGTGGATTGCAGACAACATGGTCTCCAATTTAAATATTTGAATGCAAGTTTATATCAGTCTTTGATGCATAAAACGCGACCTCCCCCTCTCTCGGACTCCTGTTCTCTCTCTCTCTCTCTCTCTCTCTCTCTCTCTCTCTCTCTGTCACGCCCAATATGCGACCCTATTCAAAAGGAACTCGAAGGTCCCACCAAGGATAGACCCGCATATTGAAACGCTTTTGCAAGGTGGATATCATTACATCAACATTACATAATAGATGGGGATACATACAAAAGGCATACAATGCCACACGAATACAACATCAATTCATCATACATAGGATCAACATCCGAACTACGGATGAAACACAAACAGAAACCCAAACAATATCCACCCTGCTAGCCCAGGCTGCCGACCTCGAACCTATTCCCTGATCGAAGAAGTAGCAGAAGAAGAACTCCAAAACAAGCAAACATCGCTCTCGCGTCATGATATCGCATAACCTATACCAGCAACTGTTGTTGTAGTAATCTGTGAGCCACGAGGACTCAGCAATCCCATTACCATGGGTATCAAGACTAGCAAAGCTTAATAGGAAAGAATGGGGTAAAGTGGTGAAGTTGCAGCAGTGATTAAGCATATATGGTGGCTAACATACGCAAATAAGAGCAAGAAGAGAGCAAGCGGAACGGTCGTGAATCTAGCAATGATCAAGAAGTGATCCTGAACTCCTACTTACGTCAAACATAACCCAGAAACCGTGTTCACTTCCCGGACTCCGCCGAGAAGAGACCATCACGGCTACACACACGGTTGATGCGTTTTAATTCGGATCTGGTGTCAAGTTATCTACAACCGGACATTAAAAATTCCCATCTTCCACATAACCGCGGGCACGACTCTCAAAAGTTTATACCCTGCAGGTGTGTCCCAACTTAGCCCATGATAAGCTCTCACGATCAACGAAGGATATTCCTTCTCCCAGGAAGACCCGGTCAGTCTCGGAATCCCGGTTTACAAGACATTTCGACAATGGTAAAACAAGACCAGCAAAGCTGCCCGATGCGCCGACAATCCCGATAGGAGCTGCACATATCTCGTTCTCAGGGCAACACCGGATGAGACATCCTACAAGTAAAACCAGACCTCGAGTTTCCCCGAGGGGGCCCTGTAGTCTACTCGGTTCAGACCAACACTTAGACAAGCACTGGCCCGGGGGGGGCTAAAATAAAGATGACCCTTGGGTTAATTACTCCCAAGGGAAAAGTAGGTGGTGGTGAGGCAAATGGTAAAACCAAGGTTGGGCCTTGCTGGAGGAGTTTTATTCAAAGCGAACTGTCGAGGGGGTCCCATAAATCACCCAACCGCGTTAGGGACGCAAAATCCGGGAACATGACACCGGTATGACGGAAACTAGGGCGGCAAGAGTGGAACAAAACACTAGGCATAAGGCCGAGCCTTCCACCCTTTACCAAATATATAGATGCATTAATTAAATAAGAGATATTGTGATATCCCAACAAAATCCTGTCCACCATGGAGCAATCTTCAACTTCACCTGCAACTAACAACGCTATAAGAGGGGCTGAGCAAAGCGGTAACATAGCCAAGCAGTGGTTTGCTAGGAAGGGTGTCAAAGGTTAGAGGCTGACATGGAAAATTGGGAGGCTTGAAGAGCAAATGATAGGTAGCGCAGCAAAGCGATAGAACGAAGCAACTAGCATAGCAATGATAGTAGTGAGATCCAGAGTAGCGGTCATCTTGCCAGAAATCCCGCTAGGAAGAAGAACGAGTCCATGAAGAAGATGAAGCCACGAAGAAGAACCAAGCGTAGACGAACGAATCCTCATGATCGCAACGAAACGGGAACTATCGAGAAGAAGCACACAACATAGTAAACACACCACACTTAAACAAGGCATGATGCTCAACAAGCGTGATGCATGACAAAGCTACACGAGGCTACTCATGGCAAGAGATGATGCAAACAAGACCAACACATCAAAGCAAGTTTAAATGAGGCCGGGAACAACATATAACAATTCCGGTAAGTCCTCATATGCAAAATTGGAAATTGGTCCAGATCTGAATAAACCTTATATTCAAGTTGTTAAACAGCAAGTTAAGATGCACCAAGATGATCTACACGAGATTCTAGTCAAATTACATATAAAGTTCATTAGATTTGGAGCTACGGCCTAGAAGATATGAGCAAAACAAGTTAAACATGGCATTGATGCAAAAAGCATCCAAACATAAAGCAAACACCTCAAAACAAGGATGCAACATGATAATATGAAACTTCATGCAATTCTAAGCAAGTTTCATATAGAGCACACTCAAAACGAAGCAACGGTTCAACACACACACTCTATACAAGTTTAAAGGACAAGCTATCCAAAATAGCAACTAAGCATCTAGCAATCATCAAAACAATATGCTACAGCATCCTAACAAGATAATAGAAGGCATCGGCATGAAGTACAGGTAAAGCATGACAAAGCATGAACACTGAGCTATCTCCAGAAATCAATAGAACATGCTCAAAAGGACATGGCAAGATTGCAAATAGTAACAGTTTCAGACCTATCAGGAAATAACATCAGGCTGCAATGTTTAGAGCTATCAAGCAACATGTTAAAGGAACTTATCATGGCAAACAAAGGCATGGAATGAATCTACTAATTGCATATAACAAAAGTCCCTTAGTGACCATGAGCCAAAAGGGCACAGAAAATACGACGGCACCCATGTAAACATGGTAAGTGATATGACAGATTCAGACATGGCAGGAACAACAATAAGTAGGCATGTTGGTGAGCTTGAACCACTCACCACAGAGCAATACATGGCATGGCAAGGTAACCAGCAGCAATACGACATGTTTATGAATCTAAGCATGGCAAGAGAAAGTTCATAGGGTGCATGGATCACTAACAACAAACATGGCAACATTGAACTTAATGTTAACAGGCTGACAGCAACATTATTTAGCAAGTTTGGAGCAAGATAACAACAAGCTACAGTAGGCTAAAAATGCAACCAAGGGCATGGATGGATAGAGCATGACATGTATAACAAATCATCCTTAGTGAATATCTCCAGATTATGCATGGAATGACTTGTAGCAGTAGGTTTACATACCATCATGATATAACAGAATCTGTCTAGCAAAACAGCAACAACAAGTACCCTACTTAACAAGCTTGATGCACTCACTACACAACTCACAAAAATACATGGATAGAACCTCTGTAAATATAGCATTACATAGATCAAAACACATGTGGACACCAAACTCATAGGATGCACACATCAAACATGGCAAAAATGACAAATGAACATGTTATAACAGTTTCAGCAGGTTAACATCACATAGCACTCTTGCAATGATGATTCAGGCATCAATATGGACTCAAATGAACATGATGCAATGAAATGAAATGAAGTACTCGTTGAGTCGAACAATTTGACATATTACACGCACGAAACGGAGCATTATGCAGCAAGTTACGATGCGATGAACATGGCATGATAATGTCAAAAAAACAGGGACTTAGGGAAAAATCGAGGTCAACCTTCGGGTTGCACGGAAATCGAGGATGGCCGGAGAACTCACCGGAGTTGGACGGGGAAGGTGCCGGGAAGGCGGATCCGGGCCGGATCTCGCCAGATCCAGCCGGATCCCGGCGAGGTGTGGCGCGGGGACGCGGTCGGTGGGGAGGAGGCGCGGCCCGGTGAAGGTGCGCCGGCGGGGACGGGCGGCGCGTCGCCGGGACAGCGGTGGCGGGGCATGGCCGGGACGCCAGCGCGGGAGGAGCGGGGTGCAGCGGGCGGAGGCGGGCGCGGCGGCGCTCGGGTGCGGGCCGGGGAGGCAGACGGCGGCGGGGGCGCGGGCTCGCGCGGACCCTCCCTGGGCGCCGCGGGCCGCAGCGGCGGTGGGCGGCGGAGCGCCACGTGGCGGCTTCGGATTGGCGCGGGGCGGCGGCTGAGGGCGGCGGACATGTCCGGGGGCGGAGGATGAAACGTCTGGCGTCGCGGAGGGGAAAATGATCTAGGGTTAGACCAGGATTTCGGGGGAGATGCACATATATATAGATAGAGGGAGCTAGGAGAGTCCAAATGAGCCACGGTTTTCGCCCACACGATCGTGATCGAATGACCAAGAGCATAGAGGGGAGTTTGCTGGGTTTTGGGCCACTTTGGAGGGGTGTTGGGCTGCAACAAAAGAGGGCTTTACGGTTCCCCGGTTAACCGTTGGAGTGTCAAACGGACTCGAAATGGCACGAAACTTGACAGGCGGTCTGCCGGTGGTATACCAAGGCCGCTTGGCAAATCACGGTCCATTCCGAGAAAGTTTAACACCCGCTCACAATAGGAGACAAAAAGGGGGACGCTGGATGACATAGGAGTGCCGGATTGCAAAACAGACAACGGGGAAAATGCTCGGATGCATGAGACGAACACGTATGCAAAAAGAGATGCACATGATGACATGATAAAATGCAACACGCAAGAAAATGACATGGCAACAACGACGAATAACTGGCGGACACCTGGCGCAATGAATCCGGGGCGTCACAGCACTCCTCCACTAACAAGAGATCTCATCCCGAGATCTTAGGACCGAGACGGAAGGGTAAAAAAAGGATGAGGTGAAACAAGGACTCAAGAGAAGAAGCACAGAATCGAGAGCACTCGAGAAGAAGAGAGGAACGACGAGAATGACGAGAATCGAAAGCTCAGTAAATCAGATAGACTACGAAACGACTCCGGTTAGAACGAGATAAGACACGAATAAGACTGAAAGGATTTAGGCAGCACTCTGGCTGAACATGGAAGAATGGAACACGAGCTTCACAGGATGGAATGACACTTGATGAAGACATGACACAAAAATGCCGGAAAGAATTGAAAGAGTTGAATGAAAAGAACGGAGAAGAAAATGACAACTTGTGCCACGAATGAAATAGAAAGCAACCTTAGAAGAAAAGATTGAATGGAGTTGTTGATAAAATTCAACAACAAAAAGAATAAGCTTGTCGTGGACTTATGGATAACATCTCAAAATCATGAGGTGATAACCGGCCACAAACGGAAAATGATTGGATAGCTGAGAAGAACGAAGAGATGCAAAAATCCACTTCAAAAGAATATGGAGAATTAATTGCACTTCGAAAAGCAAGAAGGAAAGATACTTGAGCTCCACCAACAAAAATCTTGATGAACACTTGAAGAATGAATTAAATCATGAAGAACCACCATGAAGAACTTCGGTAACAAAAGGATGACGAGATAAAATGAAGGATGAAAGAATAAGATTAAAGCTGGCGATGATTTAGATGGAGGTTCCGACGAAATGGCTGAGGAAATTGAAGTCCGGAAAAGAAAAGATGAAAACACTTGAAACTAGAATTTATTCATCAATAACAAACTCTGTAGGAAGGGGTTAATCACCTTGAGGAAATAAGAATAAGGTTTATTGTATGTTTATCCTTCATCAAATTAAATTGATGACAAGCAATGGATTTTTCATACTACTTATTCTTCTTGAAAAGGATTAAGAAGTGACATATCGCAAACTTTGAGAAAGTCTTCATGAACCACCGGTAGGATTCGAAAGAACGAATGGATTAATATGATAACCAAAGAAAAAGAATCTTGAACGAACCACCGTAAGAATTCGAAAATAACAGATGAAAGAGAATGAATCTCTGGGAAGAATTAGAAGAACCAAAATGCTAGAGGGGATTTAGATGCAAAAGAACGAAGAGATCATGAGCTGATTAAAGAACACTTGAACGAAGTACCGGGATAAATAGAGAACGATAACTGGAATGATGGCCTCCGATGAAAAGAAATGGGAAAACAACTACTGACATACTCCGGATGGGTAAGTAAAGAACATCTGACAAACGGAATAAATCGAGAGGATGATATGGAGTTAGAACCACGAATCTTCGAGAGAACAGACAAGATTTAGAGGAAAAACTCTTCTTCGACCTTCAAAGCTGAGAGTGACGACGAGAAACACCACAGAAATTGTTGAGAAACTCCGGAATAATGAAAAGAGGAAAAGTTGAACCAAAGACGAAAAGAATTTGAAAGAGATCTTGGAGAAGGCATGTGACTGATGAAATTCATTCTTACATCACACTTGAAAAGAATTAGTGATGGCTCCGGAATAATTAGAAGAGTCAGGTAAGATCCTGGAAAAAGACCTGTGGGTTAGGGCCCGCTAAAAGAAAACACCGTTGGAAAAGGGTGTTGAACAGATAAATGATGCACCGGAACAAATGAAATATTAGAATGAGGTGACACCCTCGAATTAATTGGAACATAGACAAATCTCCTGAGATGTCTCGAGCACACCGGAAGGATAAAATGGCGAGAGGCAAACGAGCAGGGAAAACACTTGAGCCGGGGAAAAGAATATGATCACACCGAATACTTGAATTGGGAACACCGGAGAAGAGATGAAGAATGTCAAACAAAAGAGAATTCACCGGTTGAGATAATTGAGGGAAGACTGAAGGAGGCTCCGCACGAATGAAATTGATGCTCGAAAGAGACTCAGGCTCCGGGAAGAAGAGGGTGGGAGGGCGGGAAAACGGAGGCAACTTGGAAGAGAGAAACGGTGAATAACTAAAAGAGAAGACACCGGTTGAAATAATTGAGGGAAGAAAGCAAAGACTTCGCACGAGTAGGATGGATACTCTATTACGGACTCCGGTTCCGAGAGGAAGAAGGGTGGGCGGGTGGGAAAAAAACAACTGAGGATTGAACTTGCAAAACCAAAGAAGGTCGAACCGCCTTGACGAGAGGATGCACCAGATAAAAGAGTTGAGAACCAACGATCGGAAAACCAACTGCGTGATCCTAAAATAAAAATTTTTGAAGGGGAAGAGAAATAATTCAAAACATCTACATCAAGATTCCTGACCAGAGCGACGAAGAGACTGAGGAGTAAAAAGAATTCCTACTCTCCGATATAACTAGACTCAGAAATCAGTTTTCTTCTAGACTCAACAACGGCCAAACTACACGATCAATCAAGGGGGCTCCTAGGGTCAGTCGAGGCTCTAATACCAACTTATCATGCCCAATATGCGACCCTATCCAAAAGGAACTCGAAGGTCCCACCAAGGATAGACCCGCATATTGAAACGCTTTTGCAAGGTGGATATCATTACATCAACATTACATAATAGATGGGGATACATACAAAAGGCATACAATGCCACACGAATACAACATCAATTCATCATACATAAGATCAACATCCGAACTATGGATGAAACACAAACAGAAACCCAAACAATATCCACCCTGCTAGCACAGGCTGCCGACCTGGAACCTATTCCCTGATCGAAGAAGTAGCAGAAGAAGAACTCCAAAACAAGCAAACATCGCTCTCGCATCATGATCATCGCATAACC
Source organism: Triticum dicoccoides (assembly GCF_002162155.2). NCBI lineage: Eukaryota > Viridiplantae > Streptophyta > Magnoliopsida > Poales > Poaceae > Triticum > Triticum dicoccoides. The sequence goes on along the minus strand of NC_041391.1, from coordinate 185,903,336 downwards.
TGTACCAGCAACTGTTGTTGTAGTAATCTGTGAGCCTCGAGGACTCATCAATCCCATTACCATGGGTATCAAGACTAGCAAAGCTTAATAGGAAAGGATGGGGTAAAGTGGTGAGGTTGTAGCAGCGACTAAGCATATATGGTGGCTAACATACGCAAATAAGAGTGAGAAGAGAGCAAGCGGAACGGTCGTGAAGCTAGCAATGATCAAGAAGTGATCCTGAACTCCTACTTACGTCAAACATAACCCAGAAACCGTGTTCACTTCCCGGACTCCGCCGAGAAGAGACCATCACGGCTACACACGCGGTTGATGCATTTTAATTCGGATCTGGTGTCAAGTTATCTACAACCATACATTAACAAATTCCCATCTGCCACATAACCGCGGGCACGGCTCTCGAAAGTTTATACCCTGCAGGGGTGTCCCAACTTAGCCCATGATAAGCTCTCGCGATCAATGAAGGATATTCCTTCTCCCAGGAAGACCCGATCAGTCTCGGAATCCCGGTTTACAAGACATTTCGACAATGGTAAAACAAGACCAGCAAATCCGCCCGATGCACCGACAATCCCGATAGGAGCTGCACATATCTCGTTCTCAGGGCAACACCGGATGAGACATCCTACGAGTAAAACCAGACCTCGAGTTTCCCCGAGGGGGCCCCGCAGTCTACTCGGTTCGGACCAACACT
>NC_041391.1:185899724-185902257 GCF_002162155.2 Triticum dicoccoides | reverse complement strand
GACCCTTGGGTTAATTACTCCCAAGGGAAAAGTAGGTGGTGGTGAGGCAAATGGTAAAACCAAGGTTGGGCCTTGCTGGAGGAGTTTTATTCAAAGCGAACTGTCGAGGGGGTCCCATAAATCACCCAACCGCGTTAGGGACGCAAAATCCGGGAACATAACACCGGTATGACGGAAACTAGGGCGGCAAGAGTGGAACAAAACACCAGGCATAAGGCCGAGCCTTCCACCCTTTACCAAATATATAGATGCATTAATTAAATAAGAGATATTGTGATATCCCAACAAAATCCTGTCCACCATGGAGCAATCTTCAACTTCACCTGCAACTAACAACGCTATAAGAGGGGCTGAGCAAAGCGGTAACATAGCCAAGAAGTGGTTTGCTAGGAAGGGTGTCAAAGGTTAGAGGCTGACATGGCAAATTGGGAGGCTTGAAGAGCAAATGATAGGTAGCGCAGCAAAGCGATAGAACGAAGAAACTAGCATAGCAATGATAGTAGTGAGATCCAGGGTAGGGTCATCTTGCCTAAAATGCCGCTAGGAAGAAGAACGAGTCCATGAAGAAGATGAAGCCACGAAGACGAACCAAGCGTAGACGAACGAATCCTCATGATCGCAATGAAACGAGAACTATCGAGAAGAAGCACACAACATAGTAAAAACACCACACATAAACAAGGCATGATGCTCAACAAGCATGATGCATGACAAAGCTACATGAGGCTACTTATGGGAAGAGATGATGCAAACAAGACCAACACATCAAAGCAAGTTTAAATGAGGCCGGGAACAACATATAACAATTCCGGTAAGTCCTCATATGCAAAATTGGAAATTGGTACAGATCTGAATAAACCTTATATTCAAGTTGTAAAACATCAAGTTAAGATGCACCAAGATGATCTACATGAGATTCTAGTCAAATTACATATAAAGTTCTTTAGATTTGGAGCTACGGCCTAAAAGATATGAGCAAAACAAGTTAAACATGGCATTGATGCAAAAAGCATCCAAACATCAAGCAAACACCTCAAAACAAGGATGCAACATGATAATATGAAACTTCATGCAATTCTAAGCAAGTTTGATATAGAGCACACTCAAAACGGAGCAACGGTTCAACACATACACTATACAAGTTTAAAGGACAAGCTGTCCAAAACAGCAACTAAGCATCTAGCAAGCATCAAAAAAATATGGTACAGCATCCTAACAAGATAACAGAAGGCATGGGCATGAAGTACAGGTAAACCATGACAAAACATGAACACTGAGCTATCTCCAGAAATCACTAGAACATGCTCAAAAGGACATGGCAAGATTGCAAATAGTAACAGTTTCAGACCTATCAGGAAATAACATCAGGTTGCAATGTTTAGAGCTATCAAGCAACATGTTACAGGAACTTATCATGGCAAACAAAGGCATGGCATGAATCTACTAATTGCATATAACAAAAGTCCCTTATTGACCATGAGCCAAAAGGGCACACAAAATATGATGGCACCCATGTAAACATGGCAAGTGATATGACAGATTCAGACATGGCAGGAACAATAATAAGTAGGCATGTTGGTGAGCTTGAACCACTCACCACAGAGCAATACATGGCATGGCAAGGAAACCAGCAGCAAGAAGACATGTTTATGAATCTAAGAATGGCAAGATAAAGTTCATAGGGTGCATGGATCACTAACAACAAACATAGCAACATTGAACTTAATGTTAACAGGCTGACAACAACATTATTTATCAAGTTTGGAGCAAGATAACAACAAGCTAAATCAGGCTAAAAATGCAACCAAGGGCATGGATGGATATAGCATGACATGTATAACAAATTATCCTTAGTGAACATCTCCAGATTATGCATGGAATGACTTGTGGCAGTAGGTTTACATAGCATCATGATATAACAGAATCTGTCTAGCAAAACAGCATCAGCAAGTAGCCTACTTAACAAGCTTGATGCACTCACTACACAACTCACAAAAATACATGGATAGAACCTCTATAAATATGGCATTATATAGATCAAAACACATGTAGACACCAAACTCATAGGATGCACACATCAAACATGGCAAAAATGACAAATGAACATGTTATAACAGTTTCAGCAGGTTAACATCACATAGCACTCTTGCAACGATGATTCAGGCATCAATATGGACTCAAATGAACATAATGCAATGGAATGAAATGAAGAAGTCGTTGAGACGAACAATTTGACAAATTACACGTACGAAACAGAGCAATATGCAGAAAGTTACAATCCGATGAACATGGAATGATAATGTCAAAAAAATAGGGACGGGAAAAATCAAGGTCAACCTTCGGGTTGCACGGAAATTGAGGATGGCCGGAGAACTCGCCGGAGTTGGACGGGGAAGGTGCCGGGGAGGCGAATCCGGGCCAGATCTCGCCGGATCCGGCCGGATCCCGGCGAGGTGTGGCGCGGGGACGCGGTCGGCGGGGAGGAGGCGCGGCGCGGTGAAGGTGCGCCAGCGGGGACGGGCGGCGCGGCCGA
>NC_041391.1:185898747-185899493 GCF_002162155.2 Triticum dicoccoides | reverse complement strand
GCGAAGGCGGGCGCGGCGGCGCTAAGGCGCGGGCCGGGGAGGCAGACGGCGGCCGGGGCGCGGGGCCTCCCTGGGCTTCGCGGGCCGCGGCGGTGGTGGTCGGCGGAGTGCCACGTGGCGGCTTCGGATTGGCGTGGGGCGGCGGACATGTCCGGGGGCGGAGGATGAAACGTCCGGCGGCGCGGAGGGGAAAATGATATAGGTTAGACCGGGATATCGGGGGAGATGCACATATATATAGATAGAGGGAGCTAGGAGAGTCCAAATGAGGCACGGTTTTCCCCCACACGATCGTGATCAAACGACCGAGAGCATAGAGGGGAGTTTGCTGGGTTTTGGGCCACTTTGGAGGGGTGTTGGGCTGCAACAAAAGAGGGCTTTACGGTTCCCCGGTTAACCGTGGGAGTGTCAAACGGACTCCAAATGGCACGAAACTTGACAGGCGGTCTGCCGGTGGTATACCAAGGCCGGTTGGCAAATCACGGTCCATTCCGATAAAGTTTAAAACCCTCTCACAATAAGAGACAAAAAGGGGGACGTCGAATGACATAGGAGTGCCGGATTGCAAAACAGACAACGGGGAAAATGCTCGGATGCATGAGACGAACACGTATGCAAAAAGAGATGCACATGATGGCATGATAAAATGCAACACGCATGCAAATGACATGGAAACAACAACGAATAACTAGCGGACACCTGGCGCAACGAATCCGGGGCGTTACACTCTCTCTCTATGTGTGTGT
>NC_041391.1:185863754-185898661 GCF_002162155.2 Triticum dicoccoides | reverse complement strand
GGGGGGGGGTCTTTCTAGTCCGCATTCATATATACACCATCTATAGGTCTCTCTCGCACACTATGTATGATACTCTAGCTAGTCCAAGCTAGATATCTTGGGTGCACTCATCATATGCACACAAATTCCTTGGCTCTTTGCCCGTAACTCTCTCATGCACCACTATGTCGTCTCGGAGCTCTCCCCCCCCTCTCTCAAACTCTCCATCCACCTAGGTCACACATACACATGCATATCTCACTCGCACTCGATAGGCCCATCTAAAACTCTATCTCTCTCCATCGTTCTCTCTCCATCTCACACACACACACACACACAACCTCATGCCCATCTAGCCAAGTATGATGGTCTCTCACTCAATTGTAGGCACACGCAGTCCCCCCTATATGTATATGACTAGCTAATCTTAGTCTCCATCACAAACATGTGCATGGTCTATCTCGATTTCTCTCGGGGCATCTTTCTATCGCGCACGCACTCCCTCGATCTCCCACCCATATAGTCCCCTCACGATCTCGAGGGGATCTCTCTATCACAAACACACCCTCTCTCCCTCCCCATGCGTCCATGCCATCCATGTGTCCCTCTCGACCTTTTTTCCTTGTTGGCCAGACCTCTATTGGACATGTGCTACAGGGGTGTCTCTCTCCGTTGCAAACAATCACACACTAGCTATCTTCGTGTATCTCCTCGCCTCGCTTTTCCATCTCACAGATGCATGCGTGATATGTTCGCATAAGAAACGAAAAAACACACTCTCTCTCTAATTTATCGTTTGTTGTCACTTTCTCCTTCACACACATACTATTTTTGCACACTTACTCATTCTCCTTCACACGCACTTGATCTGTCTCGACTGAGGCACTCACCTCCGTCCATAGCACATAGATTTATTGAAAAGTCAAACATCACAAAGTTTGACCATGTACGTGGAGAAAAAGAATTGCATCTAGCACGGCAAACATATACCATTAGATTCACCATGAGATGTAGTTTTGTATGATGTATCTTTGGTATTGTAGATATAAATAACATTTGCGTAAACCTGATCAAAGTTTCCAAAGTTTGACTTCTAAAAAATTTACATGCACTGCATTATCGAGCGGATGGAATATCTCTTTCCCCCTCTCAGCTATCTGACGCACCACTCAGCCTTATCGGGGCTCCTCAATCACTCTCAAACTTTATTGGTCAGTTTGGTTCGTGACCTGGCCCTCATGCCTTGATGGTCGGTACTGCCTGGTGTGGACGTGAGATGTAAAATATTTCTGCCTGGCCAGGCTTGTGTGGTGCTGAAGCGTTTGGTTCATGCCTGGGCCAGGCAAAGCATCAACGTCCCATCAATCAATCCATGCATCAATTATTTAATGCTAATATTCATCCATGTTGTTGTTAGCCTCGTGGCTGCACGACCAGGCACGGCCAGGCATTCGAAATTGGTCGCTTGGGCCAAGCTACTTGCAGTGTCTAGAGTTCAGCCAGGCTAATAAATGTGCAAGGGAACCCAGCGGGCTTTCTTTTTCACAGGGTAGCAACCAAACAAGCGTGCATGAAGATATCTCACGACGCAAGCCAAAGATGCTCAAGATGCAAGCCAAATGGGCCTTATATCTCCCTGGTTCACACATACACATGTCTCACTCGCGCTATACGTATAGACCCATCCAACACTCTCCGCCCTTGTTCTCTCTCCATGTGACACGCACCCCCCTAAGTACCATAATCCCTCACTCCATCATAGGCTCTGTTTGGATCCATGGGTTAGAGTTAGTTTGGGTTAGTTTGGAGTCAACTAACCCAAAAAGATCCAAACAGGAGGTTTAGTTTAGGTTAGATGCATCTAACCCATCCAAAAAAACTAACCCATCCAAGAGGTGCTTATTTGGGTTAGTTCTTCTCGGGGCCACTAATAAACACTTTTTTCTCTCGCTCTCCTCGCAGAAGATCCCTCCCCACTTCCTCGAAGCTTCTCGTCCTCTCCCTCCCTCCCTCTTGCACTGCCCGTGAAGGTGCCTCGCCGTATCCGCCCTCCATCTAACCCTGCCATCAAAACACCTCTTTACTTAGAGTTAGTTCAGGGTTAGAATCTAACTCTAACCTCTAACTAAGTTAGAGTATCCAAACAGGGCCATAGGCGCAAGCACTCCCCCCTCCTAAGTATGATTATCTCTTACTAGCCATGAGGAACACACGTATTGTCTCCTTCCATCCATATGTCTATCTCGATATCTCTTGGGGCATCTTCTATCGCGCACACACCTTGTCACTCAATCTCCCACCCACGTAGTCCCATCACGATCTCCAGGGGATCTCTCTATGACAAATATACACTCTCTCCTCCCCATGTCTGCATTTTCTCCGTACGTCTCTCTCGACCTCTCTCCCTTGTTTGTCAGACCCCTCTTGGCCACGTGCTAGGGGTCTTCCTCTCTCGGTTCCAAATGACCACAGACTATCTCCTCACCATGCCTCTGTTGTCGAAGATGCATGTGTGATATGTTTGCATAAGACATGCACGCTTTTTCTCCACTTTTATCGTGTGTTCTCCATGTCTCTTTCACACATGCACACACACTTTTTTCACTCTCTCTCTCTCTCTCTCTCTCTCTTTCTCTCTCTCTCTCTCTCTCTCTCTCTCTCTCTCTCTCGTCAGGGACTCTGTCATCTCCATAAGCATATGGATGTTTTGAAAATTCAAACCTCAGAAAAGTTTGACTAGGTATATGTGGAGAAAAACATTTACATATGGAACGATCATTAGATTCATCACAACATGTACTTAATTCATACTATCATTTATCTTTGGTATTGCCGATATAAGTAATTTCTTTATAAACTTGGTCAAAGTAAGTTTGACTTTAAAAAAATGTTGTAACTACATTATCGAACGGAGGGAGTAGCTCTTTCTCTCTCTCTCTCTTTGCTATCTCTCACGGGCCTCCCCTCTCACTCGAACTCCCTATACTGATGGATTATACGCTCACTGTGTCAGCGTATAGCTTTGTATATTGTTTAGTTTACCGGTCAACCAATTCACATGCTGTGTTGTCAGCTCTCGTGTTCTGTATCTTGGTGTGCTGGCCCATGTGGCAGTGGGTGAAAATAAGTAAACTAGAGGCCCATCTGACACGCGGTGAAGGAAACAAAGTTGAAACCACTCGGGGTAGCACCCCGCACTCTAGTAAATTGAGGGCGCATTGAGGACAAACTTCTTGTGCGCGAAGGACGCACTAGCGCACAATTCACCACTACGCGGCGGCATGCATAGAAGGACACACTCGCGCACACCCAGCACACAACACACACCAGCACACGTGTACACCGGCGTCGCTGCCGGTTGAGATGGATGGCGAGGCAGCCAACAAGCGGAGGCCACTCGAGCCAAAACCGCATCCGGCGAGCCTGGACTTCATCAGCAGCCTCCCTGGCGACATGTTGCTCATCAACATCGGCCTCCTCCCCACCAAATCTGCCGTGCGGACCGCCCTGCTCTCCCGGCGGTGGCGCCCCCTCTGGCGCTGCGTCCCACTCAACCTCACCGTCGATAGCTGCCTATGCAACGGGGATTGCAAACACATGGCTGCAGTCTCCAAGATCCTTTCATCGCACCCTGGGCCAGCGAGACGCCTTGACATCCGCATGTTCAGTACCAACTGCAAGGTCCAACCCAAGTTCGACGAGTGGTTCTTATCCCCCGCCCTAGATTAGCTCGAGGAGCTCAGCTTTGAAGCTAGACAATGTTGCTCTCTACCGCCGTCCGCGCTCCGCCTTACGCCAACGTTGCGCCACGCCAGCTTCAGCTCCTGCTATCTTCCCAGATTAATGTCGCGCCCGCCCTTCTTCTCCCTCAACTCAAGCAGCTCGACCTATTCGACGTTGTCATCTCGAAGAAGGCTATGGAGCACCTGCTCCGCAGCTGTACTGTGCTCGAGTACCTTTGTCTTGAGTAGATCCACGGGTTCATTAGCCTCCACATCGCCTCGACGAATCTTCGATGGATTTATGTGTCTTGCTGGCCCCGCAACAAGACATCAATTGGGAAGAGATCACTCCAGCTGTTCCATGTTATGGTCATTGAGAATGCGCCTTTCCTTGAGAGATTGCTTGTATCGGATCTAGAAGGTCCAACAAAAATCAGGGTCATTGACGCGCCGAAATTGACAGCGTTGGTGTACTCATCTACCAACTTCTCCGAACTCTTTATTGGATCCGTAATCATTCAGGTGCAACACTCATCTTCTTCTCCGTCTTCTTGAAATTCACATTTTTAAATTTCTTCTTGATGTATTTACGATCGTCTTCCAGAAAATGATTCCCACAAGCTTGACCCAGTCCATGCGCACAGTGAAGATCTTAGCACTAAAATCTATCGGCCCCAATCTGGATCAAGTTGTTGGATTCCTTACATGCTTTCCATGCACGGAGAAGCTACTCATCGAGGTGAAACTTCTTTCCTATTAGTAAACGGTAATCACAACGTAGCTCAATTTTTTTGTAATTTTCCCAAATTACGATGACAAGTGTAGTGTTCAAAAACTACATCTACACACTACACTGAAAGAAATGTTTTTAGTATTTTTTTCTCACGTGATCACCTGCATCATTTTTATGCTGTACTACTATAGTAGCCTAGGCTAGTCATAGTGGAAAGTAACTTAGACTAGTCCAGTAACTCTATGGTTACCCTAACGGCAAGTACTACCTCCGTCCTGGTTTACCTTCCAATTTTGTAGTATCAAAATTTGACCATAGATTTAACTGACAAAATGTTAATGCATGTCACTAAGAACTATATCGTTGGATTTGTATTTGAAAATATTTTCAAATGGTGTAATTTTTAGTGACATGCATTGGCATTTTCTTAGGTAAATCTATGGTCAAAATTTTATACTAAATACGAGGTAGTATTCCCTCCGTCCCAAAATTCTTGTCTTACATTTGTTGAGATACGGATGTATCTAACACTAAAATGTAACTAGGTACATCCGTATTTCGACAAATTTAAGACAAGAATTTTGGGATGGAGGGAGTACAAAAGTGGGCTATGTAGGCCAAAACATGTGCCAAATTCACTTGTGATGCATTTGGCATCGATGCCCCTCCATTGCTCACCTGGTGCCCCAATCTGGAGCACCTACTTTGCTCCGGTGCTAAATTAACTCAAGCAATGAAAAAACACTGCATGGGTGAGAGAGAGGACTGAGGCAATAAATAAACACTTTTTTGGTAGAGTGAGAGGCTGGTGTAGTTGGTTTGATTGATTTGTTTATACATGTGGGTCTGTGTGCATAGCGGTGCCAACTCTCTCACATCGCGAGGGCGGTGCCAAAATCTTTTGACTTGACATCAATGCGTATTATGTGGCATACTTTTGCGAAATATGGCATCGGCCACATAGTGGAAGGCAACAAATGCCCAAGCTCTTCATGTGCTCCTAGTTAAATGAGAGGAAACATAAACAGAGAGAGAGAGGGAGAGAGAGAGTGAAAAAATATCACTAGCCAGCCAACACTATCGTATGAGTGAATGATATTGGTACCTCTTGATGACATGGCAATCTTATGTAGCCAGCTGCTCTAATATGTTCTCTTCTTTTGCAGATAAAAAAAGACCCGAAAGTGAAAAATGTGCTGCACTATAACAATCTCATCGATTGCCTTGATCTCCATCTCACAGAAATTGATTTGATCGACTACGAAGGCAGCACATCTGAGATTAAATTGGCCAGGTTCTTTGCTCTGGAGGCAAGTGTGCTCAAGGTAATGAGGTTTGGCGTTCTCTGGCGCAACAATGAATGGCGTGCTGATCACCGCAAGCGTCTAAGCCTAAATAACAAAGTCTCCGCAGAAGCTGAATTTGTTTTTGAAACATCAAGTGGCTAGAGACTCGAAAACTTATTTCCCCATCAGTGACCTGTCAGGGCGGTGGATTTTAGTTTGTATGATAACGCTGCATCCACCTAAAGTAACGAAAGTTCTTACGTGAACTTCCTAGTAATTCCCTCTTCCTAGGTGCAGCATTACTCCTAACATTTGTAATATAAGTTTGAAACTTGTAATATTGCCGTGTCCTATTCCTGCGTTTTCAAAATCCTGCGAATCAAACAGGTCCTGAGTTGGTGATGATGTTGTGCCTCCCATCTTTCACCAGTAGCCGTTGGATCTAGATCTGACGCATACAAACCAAGCTTCTCCATTTTTGCAAAAAGATGCCCGCACTTGTTCCCTATTTACAAACAACTCATTGTCTCTCACAATCAGCCTTATCTCCTCCACACCACATCTAGAAGGTCGTGGAAAAATCTGGCGTGTTGGCCACTGCCGGAGCAGTCCACCCCCAATCTTGGTGTTTCGTGCAATGCACGGGCATCTACGCACGGGAAATTATGTCGAACAGGGCTAGTTGTAAGCAGGCTAGCTCTACAGCCATGATGATAGTGACTGCAGATGCTGAGGCTGACTATGGTATGCCGAACACGGCGCCTATACTCAGGTGTCATCTCCGGCGCAAGGTCTTGTCACTTCACTGTGAGGAGCAGCACGTAATAATTTGACCAACGGGTAGTACAGTGCTAGTACTCCTAGGAGTACTACATTGGTAGTACTACTACTACTACTAGAAGAACCACCGTCTGGATTTAGGAGTACTACCACATCCATCTGGATTTTAGTATTTGACTAGCAATATCTAGTAATGCATGTCACAAAAAATGTACTACTCCCTCTGTAAATAAATACATGGTGTTTTATTCCTATCGGCGAGAGAACTCAATGTTTTCTTGCTAACTAGAGTCTTAATAGGATTACATGCAATGAACTAAACACTGCATGTCATGTTTGGTAGTCTCAAGTCATTGAAAGGATGCACGGCCCACATCTCTCATTGGTTGATATGTCACGAAATAAGAAACAAGGAGGGAGTTAATGCACCGTGCCTAAGTGTTTCGGGATTATTTGGTTTTCGTAATGTGACTTACACAACATTTTTGTTTACATGCATTAACATTTTATTAGTTAAATCAAAGGTCAAAACTTGGGGCAAAATGCAAAGGGGACCAATAAACCAGTAAACATCAAACTTCTCTCATTTGGCCCCAACTAGAGGTCCGGTGAGATGACTATACTACACCGGCACGGAGGGGGGCACAGCTTTATTGACTTACGGAAACTGCCTTTGGGTGAATGACACGTGGGCCCAGGGAGTGGCTGGCCCACCTATCATACAGCCAAAGGCAGGTGCAGTAGAGGGACGAGGAGTAGTATGAAATTCTACGCACCTACGCACGCTAACCAAGGGCAAGAGTGATCACTCGAATCGCAAGATCAGTTGACTAGTAGAAGCTAAGCTAGACCCATGGAGGCGATGAGTGCGAGCATCAACCAGCTGTGCCAGATGGTCCACGACGCCGGCTTGCAACGAGGAACGTCTCCAGGTAGTATTGTTTGAGGCCCGCAGGGCGAGGGGCCGCTTGGACGACAAGTTCGTCTCCTTGTTCGACGAGGTGGTCGTCGGTTTCCTCGACAAGTTCACCGTCGTCAAGAAGCTCGCAGACGACTTTGACGTAAGCCTTCAGCCGACGCACCTAGGCTCTGCGATGCCCACCACCCTCAACGGCCACTATGGTGATGTGACGCCCCCTATTCTATCGTACACTAATCATGCACGCAAATGTGTACGATCAAGATCAGGGACTCACGGGAAGATATCACAACACAACTCTAAAACATAAATAAGTCATACAAACATCATAATACAAGCCAGGGGCCTCGAGGGCTCGAATACAAGTGCTCGATCATAGACGAGTCAGCGGAAGCAACAATATCTGAGTATAGACATAAGTTAAACAAGTTTGCCTTAAGAAGGCTAGCACAAACTGGGATACAGATCGAAAGACGCGCAGGCCTCCTGCCTGGGATCCTCCTAAACTACTCCTGGTCGTTGTCATCGGCCTGCACGTAGTAGTAGGCACCTCCGGTGTAGTAGGGGTCGTCGTCGACGGTGGTGTCTGGCTCCTGGACTCCAGCATCTGGTTGCGTCAACCAGAAAGAAAGGAAAGGGGGAAAAAGGGGGGAGAAAGCAACCGTGAGTACTCATCCAAAGTACTCGCAAGCAAGGAACTACACTACATATGCATGGATATATGTGTAAGGAGGCCATATCAGTGGACTGAACTGCAGAATGCTAGAATAAGAGGGGGATAGCTAGTCCTATCGAAGACTACGCTTCTGGCAGCGTCCGTCTTGCAGCATGTAGAAGAGAGTAGATTGAAGTCCCCCAAGTAGCATCTCCAAGTAGCATCTCCAGTAGCATCGCATAGCATAATCCTACCCGGCGATCCTCCCCTCGTCGCCCTGTGGAAAAGCGATCACCGGTTTGTCAGTGGATCTTGGAAGGGTGTGTTTTATTAAGTATCCGGTTCTAGTTGTCATAAGGTCAAGGTACAACTCCAAGTCGTCCTGTTACCGAAGATCACGGCTATTCGAATAGATTAACTTCCCTGCAGGGGTGCACCACATAACCCAAAACACTCGATCCCATTTGGCCGGACACACTTTCCTGGGTCATGCCCGACCTCGGAAGATCAACACGTCGCAGCCCCACCTAGGCACAACAGAGAGGTTAGCACGTCGGTCTAAATCCTATGCGTGCAGGGGTCTAGGACCATCGCCCATTGCACACCTGCACATTGCGTACGCGGCCGGTGAGCAGACCTAGCAACCTCCATTACAAAGGAAGTTGCGTTAACGCAGTCCAACCCGGCGCGCGCCGCTAAGTCACTCACGTCAAGAGGGCTTTGGCTGATACCACGACGCCGGGATACCCATAACTACTCCCGCGTAGATGGTTAGTGCGTATAGACCAAATGGCCAAACTCAGATCAAATACCAAGATCTCGTTAAGCGTGTTAAGTATCCGCGAACGCCGAACAGGGCCAGGCCCACCTGTCTCCTAGGTGGTCTCAACCTGCCCTGTCGCTCTGCCACAAAGTAACAGTCGGGGGCCATCGGGAACCCAGGCCCACCTCTACCGGGATGGAGCCACCTGTCCTTTCAGCCCCCTCATCAGAATCACTTGCGGGTACTCATCGAGCTGACCCGACTTTAGTCACCATCTGTATAGTATGTATGTATGTATAGTATATACCCGTGATCACCTCCCGAGTGATCACGGCCCAATAGTATAGCAAGGCAGACTGACAAGAATGTAGGCCAAATGATGATAAACTAGCATCCTATACTAAGTATTTAGGATTGCAAGTAAGGTATCAACAGATGTAGCAACAATGTCAGGCTATGCATCAGAATAGGATTAACGGAAAGCAGTAACATGGTACACTACTCTAATGCAAGCTGTATAGAGGAGAATAGGAGATATCTGGTGATCAAGGGGGGGGGCTTGCCTGGTTGCTCTGGCAAGAGAGAGGGGTCGTCAACTCCGTAGTCGAACTAGGGCATCAGCATCGTCACGGGGTCTACCGAAGAGAAGAGGGGGGAGAAACAGTAAATACATAGCAAGCAAGTGCATAACAGGATAACAGGCAGAGCTAGACGTGTTCCAACGCGGTATGAGGTGATACCGGTGAAGGGGGGAAGCATCCGGGAAGTATTCCCGGGGTTCCGTGTTTTCGGGCAGAGGAGCCGGAGGGGGAAAGTTGCGAGTTCTATAGGTTAGGGGGGTGTGGCGGATGAACGGGTTGCGTGTCCAGAATCGTCTCGTCGTTTTGAGCAACTTTCATGTTGAAAATAATTTAATCCGAGTTACGGATTAAAAGATATGATTTTCTAAAGATTTTATTAATTTCTGAGATTTAATTAATTATTTAAATTAAATCGAAAATGGATTTATGACATCAGCATGATGTCATGCTGATGTCAGAAATCAACAGGGTTGACTAGTTAACCTGACGTGTGGGTCCCAGCTGTCATTGACTGTTTAGTTAATTAGGACTTAGCTAATCTAATTACTGTTTAATTAACTAACTAGTTAATTAGATTAATTTAAACAGGACTAATTAACTTAATTAATTTACTAATTAATTAACTCAACCATTCCTCAGTGTTGGAAACGCTTGCTTTGAACCACAAGTGATTCTCTGGGACGGGCCATCCATTGTCGATCTGGAGACCAACGCACGACTGATCCTCCAGGCTGAAGCGGCCTACTATATCAGTACCAGGGTAGGGAACCACCCAAATGTCCGAGGTATATACACAGTTGCTTCTCATAAATGGTAGTAACGTTGTGTCAACAGCAGTTGGATCGCCTTTCACCATCATTGGATAGTTTTGTCCAAGGAAGAGCGAGTTTTCTCCAAGACTATCAATTCTGTACCAGGGAGAAGGAGTTGGCGCTAGCACACTAGTATCCATCCCGAATACCATGCAACGGGTGTTGGAATAGGTCCGGAGAGTGCGACCATGGGAGACTACACCTGCTTCCTTAGCAGTAACATCATCAGTGGGCTGTATACACACGAGAAGAGGTGATCCATCGGAATTAGTTGCCAGGCGCCAAATAGTATATGGGCGTTGCTCGTCCTCATGCTTGTGATCACCACCATCATCATTTCCCCCTTGGTTATAAAAATCTTCAAGTATAGGTGGTGGAATGTTCACAGGACCTTGGAAACACAAGAAGAAGGTTAATTAGTAAGGCTGGCCATAGTGGGGGTAACATAAGTAGTATCATGCACTTGGGACTCGCAAACATGCTTATATGGCAGGCAATTAAGGAAGAGAGAGATGGTTATAGTAACATAGGTAGATACCGTAACATAATAAATGTGATGCTACTATGTGTCATGCATGGCAATAAATGAGACCACCTATGATACTAATCTAAGATACTATGCACTATAGAGGTAGTAACATAAACTAGTAGCATATGCATGTTACTAGTCTAAGTTACTCCCCACTATGACCAGCCTTGCTAACCTACAGGCATGTGGATGAAACAATTATAATTACAGTGGAAGACAAACGTACCAAAACAACGAGGATGCCATGCAAAAACAGTGCCACGAGTGGTGGCAGCAAACACAAGGCCCTCGTATTGAATTGCATCACAGTACTCATCCGTGTACAGAAACTGATTTTTGAGCAATATCCATCCAGTCAAACCACTGACGACGGCAACAAGCTTGTCGAAGATAGCAACAACTTCATAGTTGTTGTAATTCCAAGAGCGGTTGGGGACTCGAAAAATTGCTATCTTCCGTAGAAGACAGTCACCATGATTGTATTTGAACGTGCGTACAATTAATACCAGTGTGCTCAACCTCTGGGCAGTCTGCTAAGATTTTTGGAAGTGGAACCCGGTCACGAGTGTACACATTCACAAGTTCCCACTCGTAGTTGGACCCAATGTAAACAACCCAATATCCATTTGCGCCTGCCCAAGCCTTGCCCTCAAGCGATGGCATCTTAACATCATACGTATCATTATCAAGCGGCATCAACTTGCACAGGGTGAGGCCTCTGTCGTGACGGCGCCAGTCATCAGGGTCACGGCGAAGAAGATAGGGGAGATCAAACCGCTCCTTGACTATTGGGTTCCTTGTAATGATGTTATTAGTTGAGTCGAGAATGGCTTGAACGATCCTGCCATGCTAGCCGAGGTGATGATGTCGCACCGATCAATGAGTTCCTCCACCACGTCATCTTTCAGATTGGGGCAAGAATAACAGGGTCGTTTCCGTCCTGTTCCCTCCATGGAGAAGATGATCGAACAATGGCAGAAGAAAGGGTGAAGGGCTGAAGGAAAATGGAGGAGGGAGAGGAAGAGCGTGCGACAGCAGTTCCAAATCGAGAGGGAAAGGCGAAGAGTCGGTGGACGGTTGCCAGTTTGCCACGGTTCACGAAGGGGCGCCCCGGCCTACACGTCGGTTCGGAAATACTCCTACTACTCGCCGTCGTCTCACTGATATGTGGAACGGGACCACATGTCAACGAGACATGGTGTGTAATTTCTCGTGCAAAATGCGATCTGGCCGCGTTGGTCCGAGGTGCCGCATTAGTTATCGGCCTTTATTTTTTTAATGGCGCGCCATTCAGTTTTGAAGCACGACTAACTGGTACTATACGCAGAGAAAATATAAACTACTCTACCACTACTCCACCTCCAGTACTAGTAGTATAAAGAAGATATATAGGCTGGAGCTTCAGCGCTTTCTTGCCAAGGGCTGCCCACTTGCTTCTCACACTACCACCCTCTCTCCAGATCTAAAAAAGACGGCCCCTCTCTCCCTCCTCACCGGTGGTCACAGATCCGCCGGGGAAGAAAAGGATGTGCAGCATTGACGCACTCATCATCGGCGAGCGAGGTCAGGCACTGACGACAAGGCCGTCCTCTCAGACCTAGCGCCCACGCAGGATCGCTGCCGTAGTGTGTGCGGAGGACGACGACCACGAGTGAAGCCACTTCCCGCCGACCATCAGGTATGCTACCTCTTTTCGAACCATACCCTTGTTCTATTGCCCCATCTGGCACGTCGTTGCATGTGGATCTTTTTCCACTCCACCATCTTCCCAATTTGCTATCCTCTGCTCTGCTGGCCACGCAGACGAAAACCATAATTTGCACTATTAAAAGAAACCCTACTTCATGCAGACTAATGCATGTCTGGGTTGAATAAGGAAAGGAAGGGAGACTGTACTATCCAAGAGAGTAGGCATCGAACCCGCATCTAGGTTGAGAAGGGGAAAATCAGTAGCTAAGGAACGAGTCTCGTGTCTCTTGGTTGAAGAAGGGTAGAAAGGCATGACAACGCAATAGAGAATGACCAGGTCAATCAGTTTGTTGTCCTCACATAGGAAAAAGGTGGCTAAAGAGAACAAAAATGGGACGTAATCCACATATGCTGCATGGATATTTGTTGCTCTGGGCAACCATACCTCCCTCACCACTCTGTGTCCGTGGAGGTACATCGTACTGGTGCGCCCACTATCCGAATGGGCCTCCCATGCTCTTATTGCCACTTTTTTTGCTGTTAGCATAATGCCAGCAGTCAAGTCAAGCAATGCTACTGCTAAAGTGATGCCACATTTAACTAATGCCGCTCTCAGTCTAATGCCACATATAAATTTAAGCAGTGCCATTTAATGTCACTGGATCATTTTAGGGTTAGCTGTTGATTGTGGATGTATTAAAGATTTTTCAGCTAAGGCATTCTAATGCTGTTTCACAGCCAGTATACTAACGATGAAACTTGTTACTACCTTCAGATTTTTGCACTGTTAATGCTTATAGATTACATACCTCACTTTCATGAGATAAGTTAATTTTTTGTACAGTGTCACCAAAATGCCAAGGCGCTAATGTCATTTTATTTTGGTTAAACTACACAGACAATTATGAAGACAAAAGGAAAGGTCAAGAGTGGGCACCTCCTCCTCCGGCTGTTCTCTTGATTATCAAGAGGAAAGATCAAGTTTTTATGTTTGATCGATTATCAAGATTGGGATAGCAATTTTTAAGGTCCCCCCGAGTTCGATATGATATTTACCTTGGAGGTACATGGTTTGCAATTTTTTTATACTGTCATTAGTTAATAATGCTAGTTACCTTCAGACTTTTGTATTTGGTATAATGCTCATGCACAGCTAGTATACCAATGCTGAAACTTGTTACCTTCACATTTTGTATTGTTAATTCTTATAGAAACCTTCCAGTGCTAGAGTTTATTGAAATCTGTTTAGTAAAACCATTGTACTGTACCCTGTAATAAACTAACTACTCTACTGTCGCACTAGCCACTTGATTAGTGTATATTTGTAGTATTCGAATGGTGTTGCATTAGCGTATGGACATAAATAAAGTATGGCAAGCTTTCCCAGATATGTGCTCAAGAAAACTACTACCTGTTTTTCTAAATATTAGACGTTTGGGTACTTTAAATTGAACCGCGAAAACGTCTTATATTAAGGAACAAAGGTGTAGAGTTCACTCAAATTATCCTGATAAAGCTAGTCACACCTTTGTTAAAATTAATGTTCATTATGTTATCGGAGGAGGTCTGTATGTTTGTCTCTAATGCCTGTCTACTACATACTTGACATCATGATGTAATGTTAAGTCATTTCCTTTTGTACAGTGTAACTAAATTGTCAAGGCGGTGATGGCATTTTATTTTAGTAGAACTGCACAAAATTTGCTTAAAAGAAGAGGAAAGGTCAGAAATGGCTCAGTTTTTTAGAAAAAAACTATGTACGCCTGCCTGACATCAGCTGTTGTTGCTTTATTTATTCCTTCAAACAGGTGGTTAGAAACAGTCTTGCTACCTTTTCCCCTTAATAAATTGGAATGCTTATATTTGTGAGTCTATGCTTCAACTAGTGCCACTTTTATAGTAATCACACTTTCAATATCTATGCAAACAGGGATGCTCGATTTTAGTGGAGCTGCACAAAAAGTCCAACTGG
The DNA here is from genome assembly GCF_002162155.2 of Triticum dicoccoides. NCBI lineage: Eukaryota > Viridiplantae > Streptophyta > Magnoliopsida > Poales > Poaceae > Triticum > Triticum dicoccoides. The sequence goes on along the minus strand of NC_041391.1, from coordinate 185,884,241 downwards.
TTCAACATTAGGAGCATGTTTTTTTCCAAACCTTTATATCCAATTGGTGGCACTATGAGCTGTTCATTACGAAGGTACATGGTTTGCTACTATCTTGCTACTCTTTTTGTACTGTCATTAGATAGTAATAGTAGTGGTTTGCATGTGAATTTATTGGCAGGGTGGACCTACATTGGAGGTGCAAGACAGGATTCAATGATTGGATGCTCAATTTCGGTTGTATCGATTTCACCTCTTCCATCACTGCGAACATGGTGTGGTATATGTTTACTAGCTGCTTGATATTTGCAGACAAATATGTCTGCCCGTTGCTATTTGGCAAACAAACAAAGTGTCTGCAATTTTGGTTGAACTGCACAAGAGAATAGTATAGTCACTGCATGTAGTGCCATTTCAAAATAGACACAAAGATTGGATAGTCACTTCATGGACTGCACAAAAGTAGTACTGTACTATTTGCTGGCCAACACTTGGTGCTTCATTGCTTTGGTCTGATTATACAATGGGCATCATTTTCCCTAAGTTAAAGTTTGTATTCCAAAAATAGTCTCGCGGTGTAGTCGAGAGAAGACCAAATCATATTGCAGTGGATGTTCCTCCATCATGTGTGGCTCATTCTCATGGTTCCGGCTGTTGGTGAAACCACTTACGTTTGCAAGAGGAATTGTAGACGTCACAAACAAATTTGTCTTTCAGTCTGTACTGAATGTTGGCCTAGAGAAGCATCCATGTTAGTAGGAAGAACAAATGTTTTTTAGATCTTTGCTTTTGGAGCTACATATTTGTATATGATCTGTGAATCATTGAGATGCATTAACATGTTGATCTTATGTATGGGAATCGTACTAGTTAGTTTTAGTTGCGACGCAAGATCCAAAGTGGATGGTCTTTGCTTTTGGAGCTACATATTTGTATATGATCTGTGAATCATTGAGATGCACTAACAGTTACTTATTTCTGTTCGCTCAGTGTTTACAAGTTACTGATCGATCACTAGCCAGCCTACAAATGCGCACCTGGCAGTTTTATTTGCGACGCAAGATGCGAAGTGGCAGTTTTTTGAATAAAAATGCCTAGCTCTGAAGAAACTGACAAGCTACACTATCGATCCTACAAGGATAAAAATGCCTACCTCTAAAAAAACTGACAAGCTACACTATCGATCCTACACGGATAAATAGCGTATCACGCACGTACTACCTCCTTTCCGGTTTGCAGGGCTCAATTCAAGAAACGACCTACTCGATCCTACACGAATAAATAGCGGATCACGCACGTACTAGTACCTCCTTTCTGGTTTGCAGGGCTTAATTCAAACCTCTCACCAACCAAGGTACTCCTTCCGTCCGGGTTTATTAGTCCCGCGAGCAAAGCAGCAAGACCAAGGCATGGCAATAATTAACGACATGCAGAAGTTTAAGCCTAATTAATTCCAGCGATTTAAGTGGTTGCATGCATGCCCTCGGCTGCAACTCATTGCATGCTACTTCACGTACTGCCTGCGAGCGATTCTGAGTGCCTGCATGCAGCCGGCCGTAATTAAGGTAGCTAACTGATGCGAAAAAAGATACGCTTTAATTGTTGCGGGCTTTTTAAATCCGTGAAATCATTATTGACAAGGAGGGAGATGATTCGAGTGCACTCGTTTCACCTCCATGCCGGCGTGCGACCAAGACGAGACGGGACGACACAGTCATAATTTCCATTATGCATTGAATTCTGATGACCGTCGCGCTACCTTCCCCCTCTAAGTACTGTTTCCCGGCATTCTCCAGTGCCACCGTGACCCAACTCGCCATATCCTCATAAGCCCCCACCAGCCCGACGTTGCTCGCCACGTCCGCCATGCCCCCGCCCGTCCGCGGTAGGAGACGCCGGAGGCGGTCACTGCCGGAACTCGTGTTCGGTTTTTCACCGGAAGGCAGGCGGAGGGAGGAGGCATCCTATCTGTCTTTAGATGGCAATGCGCAGATCGAGGAGTTGTTGGAGCGCGACTGCATGGCGGAGGAGCAGGAGTTGTTGGAGCACGACCGCCTGGCAGAGGAGCAGCGTAATGCCGATTTGCACCGCCAGCGGGATATGGAGCAGCAGCGCACCGATGCTCTGAGTCGCGAGAAGAGCGCCCGCAACTGGGTCGACTACGTGGAGGCCGGCGCCCGGCAAATAGCCCTGGAGGCTGTCGGGCACGCACGCGTTCGCGATGCCAATTTTTACTACCAGCTCGTCAAGTTGGTTTCCCGCTTGGAAGCAGAAGCTGCGGTGGACCACGCTAGCATGGAAAGGGCGAACGCGCGCGAGCAACGCACCCTATCGAACCTCTGGCAAGTCTGAGGCGAGGCGTAGGACGTCGGTGCCGGCGTTTAGCGTGTACCGCTGGCATCGTCTAGTTAGCTAAGAGTAAGTTAGTACTTGTCTAGTGGGAGTAGATAGTTAACTTGGCTATGATGGTTGTCAACGTGGAAGTTCGATACTCTATATGTGGATCAGACCTGTTTACTTTGCTCTGAATGTTGAACTTTCCGTTTGAACGTATGGACTGGGCTGTTATTTTTTTAAATGGGTTATATTTGTCCTCCACAGGTTTAGAGGCTGACTTGTGGGCCTAGCAAGTTGACGCGTACACAATTAGGAGATGATTGTACGTGGAGAGGATGACAGCAGGGACCCGCCAAGGTCATGGCAGTACGCAAGCAAGTGCCTCCTTATTTCAAGTCATTAAAAAAATGGCTCCTCCTAGTGGATTTCTGTCACACCCTAGCTAGTTCATGCATTAGAGTGTTGCATCATGTCTATTCTTTTCAACAGAAACTTGAAATGGGGATGATAGAACCCCCAACCCCCTCTGAATCCAACTAGGGTTTACTAAAAATATTTTCAATGAACCTGAAATGCGCTTCTAAAATGTCCATCATTTTTGTCTTGGATCAGAACCTCTGCCAAAAGTGATGCACAATTTTCTAGGTCATCCTAAGGTGTTTGAATTAAATCATAAGTATTTGAATTTGGGCAATTAAAATTTATAAAATATTTCAGATGCTCAAATAATCCCAAACTAAAATGTTCCATCCTGGAAATATTCCAACTAAGGACCAGGTGCAGTTTGGTGATTTTTGGAGCTGCTTAAGTATTTTTTAAAATACAACAAATCTATAGAATAAATAAAAACAGAAACAAAAGGGAAAACCTTACCTGGCGCCACCTAGAAGGCCCACCTGCCGGTCCAGCCCAGCCACCGCTCCAGCGAGCTGCTTGGCTTGGCCAGGCAGGCAGGCAGCTGCTCGACGGCGAGCGCAGCATGCGCCACGCAGCTGCCCGTCGCCCTGCTTCCCCCTCTCGCCTCCCCGCTGGCCTGGATGAGCTCCACGTCGTGCCCCGAACCCCGTAGACACGCCCATTCGGCCCCAGCTCCTCTCCCTTGCTCTCCCGCACCATGGCCGACGCCACCGCCACCGCACCCTCGCCGTAGTCGCGCTCTCTGTCAACCCCGCGCCGCGCCACCGTGTCCAGAAGCTTCGCCACCCTCCTCTCCTTCATGCTAGCCGAGCCCCGAGTGCTCGCGTGCCCCGAAGCCACCGCACTGACCTCGACTGATCTGCCATCGCCAGAGATCCCCTTCACCGTCGCCGCCGCACCAGCTCGTCCCCGACCGCGTCGTCTGCTTCCTCAAGACCGCTGTGAGCCTGGCTACCTCCTCCCCCTTCCCTTTCTCACTCTCGTGCACCACCGCGAGCACACGTAGCTCACCCGCACCTGCCGCCGCGGAGCTCGTCGCCGACGTGTCTCCGGCTAACCACCGGCCACCCCACCATGTCTAACACACTCACCGCGTCCCCAGGGGCTCAACGCACCTCACCACGTGCCTCGCCGTGCCCCGTAGCCTCAGATTCGTCTTCACCCGACTCCGGCGACCGCCAAAGTCGTCGGCGGCGACGTCTCCGGCCACCCCGAGCTCAACCACCACCACCAATAGCTGCGGCTCGGTCCCGGCTACACGTAGATGCCCTCCGCCGCTTATTTGGTCGCTGGAATGCACAAAACCACTCTCGCCGGCGGCTAGACGCCGGCATGTTTGACCTTGACTTTGACTAGGGTGGGTCCAGGTTGACTCCCCTGAGCCTATGACAAGTGGGGCCCCCTCTTCTAATTACACCAAATTAGTTTAAACTAAATTTAGTTAGTATAATTAACTACTAACATGCGGGACCCACTGGTCAGTTTGACCTGGACCGGCTTGTTGACCTGCTGAGGTCATCATGACATCATGCTGACGCAGTAATCCTTTTCTGGAATTAAAATAAATCTAGAATGATTTATAAATTTCAGAAAATGTTCTAAACTTAAAAAATTCATAGTAAACGAACCGTAGCTCCAAATGCAAAGTGTTATATATGAAAAATGATCTGAAAAATCCAATCTATCCATCTGTACTAGTTTCATGCATGTTTAATCAAGCTAACCTGCTGTTTATTGCAGAACGAGATAAAGCACTTTAAAGGGGCATTTATGAGTTTGAAAATTGAATCCTTGGTTCAAAATGATTCAAACCCATCTGGTCTTAGTTGCATTAGCCCAATACACTCATTTTGCCATGTCTCATGCATGCATCATATTGTTGCATATTGTTTGGTGATGATTGTGTATCGGTGCTCTCTGCGGCAGGTTCTGCCCCCAAGGAGTACCGTGATTACCACAATGAAGAGCAATATCAGTGCACCGACCCATCAGGCAAGCAACCAACCATTTGATCATATCGATACAACCCCATGTTCTCGCTCCTGCTCTCTTTTACTACATTAAGACAACGCGTTTCAAACTGCTGAGTGCTGCGGCAGTTGAACCCATTTCCTCTGCATGACCTGTCATTGCCACAGTAACTAGATGAAACCCACTAGCATGTGTAGGAGTTGATTGAGCCATGTGTGTGTGTTGTTCCTACCTTGCTATGCCTGCTATGCTTAGAGTCGTGTCAGGTCTGGTTCATCTGGGTGATGGGCTAGAGTGAAATGATCGTGTTAGTATGAGAGTGGTGTGGAACACGATTTGGTAAAGGTATCGATGAGAGGCCATGTAGGAGTACATGGTGGGTTGTTTCATTGAAGCCGTCCTTAAGCACTGAGATCTGTATGTGTGATTTAAGATTCAGCTACTACCATACATTGGGCCCTGAAATATGACCTCGCTCGACTTCTTATTCACCCAAGTCCTCTGTCCAGGAGTTGCAAGTAGTTTCTGGTGTTGTAACTTACTGGAGGCCGTGGACAGCGCTGACCGTAGGGGTGGGCTGTGATGCGGTAGGTACGTGGCACGGTGTACCGGTTGCCCGTTACGCATCTCGGGAACCCTGTTCACATCGTTTGGGGCTGTGAGCGAAACCCCGGCCGGATCTCCTCATGGATGGAACCCGAATAGGCGATAAACCTGGACTAGAGACTTGAGTGTTTAGGTAGGTCGTGGTCTACACCCACGTCGGCTTTCGCTTGAAGTCTGCCGAGCACATGTCGTGTGCAGACGCTAAGTGGTGGAAACATGTATGAAGAAGTACACCCCTGCAGGGTTAACATAATCTATTCGAATAGCTGCGTCCGCGGTAAAGGACTACTTGGTTGCCTATACAGTTCATAGACAAGTAAATGGAAACTACTAAAAGCTTCAAGATAAGCGTGAGTGCCGAGGATGGCTCTTCCGTAGGAAGACGGAGGTGGATCCTCGGTGGTGTATTGAAGTGGTGAATAGTGGACTCGTGTGTGCAAAACTATTTCAAGTTGGAGTCTCATAGGATAGCTTAGCCAAGAGTCAAAGCTGGCTTGCTGCAATAACCCCATCAACCCTTCTTGATAATGAGCATGTATGTAGGATCTGATGTAAGTCTTGCTGAGTACCTTTGTACTCATGTTGCTTTAATTTATATTTTTCAGAAGATGCTACAACCCCTTCCGACGGGTTCTTCGTAGACGTTGACATCGATGAGTAGACTAAGGCCCAAGTGGTGATCCTGAGCTCGTGAAGGACCATGTAGTATAGCTAGGCTTACCCAAGCCTCTTTTATTTTACTAGTTGTCTGTACTCAAACAAGTTACATCCGCTGTTGGCTTGTATGCTTGTATGACTTGAATGTGGGTCGTGTGACCCGTACTTGTGTGTATGCTATGTATGGCTCTCTGAGCTTTTAAATAAAGTACTTGTGTCGTAGAGTCATGTTGTGATGCCTTCTTGTATTTGCACATATCGAGCATATTGTGTGAATGATTGAAATGCTTGGTATGTGTGGGATCTAACTATCTAGTTGTTTATCTTTAGTAGCCTCTCTTACCGGGAAATGTCTCCTAGTGTTTCCACTGAGCCATGGTAGCTTGCTACTGCTCCGGAACACTTAGGCTGGCCGGCATGTGTCCTTCTTCATTCCTGTGTCTGTCCCTCCGGGGAAATGTCACGCATTGGGTACCGGAGTCCTGTTAGCCCGCTACAGCCCGGTTTACCGGAGTCCTGCTAGCCCAGTGCTACAGCCCGGAGTCACTTGCTGATGACCGACACGTTCGATGCTAGGTCATGGATGCATGTCCCTGTAAGTCTGTGCCACTTTGGGTTTACGACTAGCCATGTCAGCCCGGGCTCCTTATCATATGGATGCTAGCGACACTATCATATACGTGTGCCAAAAGGCGCAAACGGTCTCGGGCAAAGGTAAGACGACACCCGTGGGAATACCGTGTGTGAGGCCGCAAAGTGATATGAGGTGTTACAGGCTAGATCGATGTGACATTGAGTCGGGATCCTGACAGTGTTGGCATCAGAGCCAGACTGCCTGTAGGTTCTCCAAGCCAAACTGGTCGATGTTGAGTCTAGAAATGCTTTAGTTATATGTAGGGGAATTGATTGTGGGTTGGTACGTAAGGCTCTTTTTACTCCTTTACCTCATGGCATTCTGATCTGAGTCAGTCCATTCTTCCACCGGGGGTTAAGGACTAGGATCTTTTCTCTCTATCAGGTTCACGTGTTACTAATCAGTAGTACCTTATAGGTTTGATGGTTACAAGCCCAGTTCAGTTCTACTACCCTGTTATGCTGTTAAGTTGGACCCAGAACCCTGATATGATGTTGTTGAGTGTCCATGCAATTCTTTGCTAAATGTCTCAAAATTCTTTTGAGCATTTACAGCCGTTATGCTGTCCAAATTTTGCTAGAAATTCTAATGCCTTTGCATTATGGTTGTGCTTTCAGATGGCCACTCATGATCAAAACCAAGTGGTTTGCCTGACCCGATGCATCGGTGTGACCGGTCATACGGCTACGTTAGTCCGGGTAATGATCGAGACGGGTTACCGTTGGTACGCCGAATACACGGTCGAAGAGCAGTTTCAAGACTTTAATCAAAGCCAGTATCTTTGCATCGTCAGGATATTTCCCTCTTATCCTGGTTCTACCGAGCCCCTCCACTGTTCCTATGGACTCGGTGTTACTATTGAGATGGCTGTACAAGATGCTGCCTACTCTATGATGACCATCATGCGAGTCAGGACTGGCCTGCTTCGCAACACCGACTTCCGGTATATGCCAGCTTCACTCCCTGGAGCGCACGGGTATCTCCGGGCTATCTATGCTGACTCCAGTCAGGAGGACTCACTAACTTGCAGCACTGCCGAGATGCTCGAGGATAAGGACCGAGAGAATCGGGCCTTGAGAATGGAGCTTTTCAACACCCGCGCTGATCATTGGGCCACCTTGACTCGGTTTGCACCGGCTGTGCAAGCTGGATATATGGATATGAGAGATCTGTATCCTGTTAGATCTGCTCTGCCAGACATGATGGATTGGCGTGATGTGGGGGGCATCACCCCACCTCGTGGTCCTCGCAGGCCACCGTTTGTTGGTCCAAGACCTCACCCTAGCCCCTATGGTCCACAGGCTCGTCAGGACCGTCTATTTCCGGATGCTCACGTTGAACTTCCAGGCTATGGAGGAGACTTCTATGAGAACTACTAGGGAGATGTCTGAGTTAGTAGTAGCTTCGTTGGTATTGTAATAGTTGTATTTCCACCGTCCTGCGTGACTTGTGGAATATGACTTAGTGTGTAGCAAATCCAGGGGTGTAGGAAAAATAATGTATAGGAGCTTGGGATGCCTCCGATGAGATGGGATCTTCCTTTCACCGTAATAGTACTTTGTTTGGTCTTGTACTAAACCTTGTATGGTGTGTATGACGATGGAATAAAAGAAGCAATTTCGGTATCCACCAAGTCATACGGATGATCATCTTGCATTCTGAGTTGTCCATTACATTCTACATTTCTATGTCGGAATTTTATCATCCTGGACTAAACCATTATCTTGTTTTCCTAGGATGGTCAACACCCGCAACAACCCTGCTCCCCCAGAGCAGGCCAAAGGCAGCAGAATTGGGGAAACAAACTTGCCTCACCCACCTTCTCTGGCCGAAGTTATGCTGGAAGCCGAGAGAAACAAGCGGGTGACCAACCGTTTGTTGGAGCGCATCGAACAGAACATAGCACACCATCAGAGGAATAACTTGGTGTCACTCAGTGATTTCATCAAGTTACATCCACCCACCTTTCACCACTCTGTCGAGCCTCTCGAAGCCGATGACTGGCTTCGCAGTATTACTCACAAACTGCGTTCCGCACTCGTAGCTGAGGCTGATAAGGTCACCTTTGCTGCATATCATCTCGAAGGCCCCACCAGTCTCTGGTGGGAGAACTATGAAGCTATGCGCCCAGCGGGCCATGTCACTACTTGGGCTGAATTCAGCGAGGCTTTCCGTGAACATCACATTCCGGAGGGTCTCATGGACCGTAAACGTGAGGAATTCTGTAGTTTCACTCAAGGTCGACTCTCTGTTGACGCTTACAGCAGGGAGTTCGGTAACCTTGCACGATATGCAACTGAGGAAGTTTCTCCCGATGCCAAGAAGCAGGCAAGGTTCCGTAAGGGACTTAGCCCTGAGCTTCGCCGTGACCTCCGTCTGCATGAGTGCACCTCTTTTCAGAAGCTTGTGAATAAAGCCATCAGTGCTGAGACGGGTCAGACTGATTTCGACGCAACACGCAAGCATGGCCGTGACTTGGGTTCCTCATCCGGTGCGGGACCATAGAAGCGCCGGGTGTGGGTGCCTAACACTGCCCTGCCACCCAGGTTCACACCGAGGCCATCCTATCAGGCGCCTCGCCCAGCTCAACAGTATGCACCAGCCAAGCCCTATGGTGGTCCAACTAACAATGCTCCTCCACGCACCAGTTCTGCGACGTGCTTCAAGTGTGGGGAATCAGGCCACTATATGCGCGAGTGTCCCCAGACCAACCCCAGCCAGTCTACAAAAGCTGTTGGCCGTGGCAAGCCGACAGGGAAAGTGTTCTACGCCAAGCCGGCCACCACTGCACGTGGCCATGTGAATTGTGTCTCTGCGGAAGAGGCTCAAGAGGATCCCAACGTCGTTCTCGGTACGCTCCTTGTTAATTGCCACCTGGCATCTATTCTTTTTGATACTGGAGCATCTCATTCATTTATATCCGAGAGCTATGCTCGACTGCACAACACCACATTTTGTGAGATGCCTACCCCCATGGTAATTCAAACCCCGGGATCCAAATGCCAAACCTCTAGCGTAAGCCATGAAAATGAAATTCAAGTCGACAGACTTGTTTTTCTTGCATCTTTGATAGCTCTCAAATCTTCAGATATTAATATCATCTTGGGTATGGATTGGATGTCAGCCCATCATGCCAAGATCGATTGCTTCTCTAGGACTGTTCAACTCACACACCCTTCGGGAAAGATAGCCAATGTCTTGACCCGAGTAGCCAAGCACCAACTATATTCTCTTAACGCCAGTCCTCTGCCAGACCTTGAAGACGTCCCGATAGTCCGTGACTTTCCGGATGTTTTTCCAGAAGAATTGCCAGGTGTCCCACCTGACAGAGATGTCGAGTTCGTGATAGATCTCATTCCAGGAACTGTCCCAATTTCCAGAAGACCCTATAAGATGGCACCATTTGAACTAGCCGAACTTAAGAAACAACTCGATGAGTCCTTGAAAAAGGGTTTCATCCGACCTAGTTTGTCTCCATGGGCTTGCCCCGTTCTCTTCGTCAAGAAGAAGGATGGTACGGATCGGATGGTTGTGGATTATCGACCCGTCAACTTGGTCACAATTAAGAACAAGTATCCGCTCCCCAGGATCAATGACCTGTATGATCAGCTCACTGGATCCTCAGTCTTCTCCAAAATGGATTTGAGGTTGGGCTACCATCAAATCAAAATCAGGAACGGGGACATTCCTAAAACGGCCTTTCTTACTCATTATGGCCAATACGAGTACACCGTCATGTCCTTCGGTTTAACCAACACTCCAGCCACCTTCTCTCGGTTAATGAACTCAATCTTTATGGAGTATTTGGATAAATTCATAGTGGTTTACCTCGATGACATACTCATCTACTCCAAGAACGAGGAAGAACATGCCGAACATCTAAGGCTAGTGTTGAAGAAACTTCGAGAGCATCGCCTTTATGCCAAATTTTCTAAATGTGAATTTTGGTTGCCAGAAGTGACCTATCTAGGAAATGTAATCTCTGGTAAAGGTATTGCTGTTAATCCTGAGCGAGTTCAAGCCGTCCTTAATTGGACTCCACCTGAATCGGTCAAGCAAGTTCGGAGTTTCCTTGGCTTAGCGAGCTATTGTCGTTGCTTTGTCCAGAATTTCTCCAAGGTTGCTAAACCTCTAACCGAACTCCTCAAGAAAGATTAAAAGTTCGAGTGAACTCCACAATGTGAGCATTGTTTTCAGGTACTGAAAAGACGCTTGACTTCTGCTCCCGTATTGATACCACCAGATTTCTCCAAGGACTTTGTTATTTATTGCGACGCCTCGCGACAAGGACTAGGTTGTATTCTCATGCAAGATCGACACGTAATTGCTTATGCTTCACGGCAATTAAACCCACATGAGGAAAACTACCCTACTCATGATCTAGAGCTTGCAGCTGTAGTCCATGCACTCAAAACATGCCGACATTACCTCCTCGGTAATCGTTGCGAAATCTTCACTGATCACCAAAGTCTGAAGTACATATTCGCCCAACCGGAGTTGAATCTCAGGAAAAGACGTTGGGTCGAGTTGATCATAGATTTCGACTTAGGGATAACTTACACCCTAGGAAAAGCCAACGTCATGGCTGATGCGCTAAGTCATAAATCTTGTTGCAGCAATCTGATGTTGCAACAAAGTCAACCACTTCTCCATGAGGAATTTCGGAAACTTAACCTTCACATTGTTCCTCAAGGATTCCTTTCCACCTTGGTGGCGAAACCTACTCTTACGGATCAAATCACCGCTGCCCAAAAACGAGATAAAGGAATATCCCAGATCAAGGAGAACATTGCTAGCGGAGATGCTAAATTTTTCTCTACTCATGATCATGGTGTTGTGTACTTTGAGAACCGTCTAGTGGTTCCCAAGAACCAACAATTATGACAGTTGATCCTTAAGGAAGCTCATGAATCTCCTCTCACCATTCATCCCGGTAGCACTAAGATGTATCAGGACCTACGCCAGAGGTTCTGGTGGACTAGGATGAGGAGAGACATTGCTCAATTTGTTGCTAGTTGCGACGTCTATCGTCGTGTAAAAGCAGAGCATCAACGGCCTGCTGGCACCCTTTAACCCTTAGCTATTTCTGAATGGAAATGGGATAAAATTGGTATGGACTTCATCACCGGTTTTCCCAGGACCAAGAAAGGGAATAATGCTATCTTCGTCGTTATCGACCGTCTTTCCAAAGTGGCCCATTTCTTACCTGTTCGTGAGAGTATAACCGCTAGTCAATTAGCAGACTTGTACATCTCCCAAATAGTGTCCCTCCATGGTGTTCCACTGGAAATTAACTCAGATCGAGGAAGTCTCTTCACCTCTCGATTTTGGGAAAGTTTCCAAAATGCTATGGGAACCCGCCTTTCCTTTAGCACCGCTTTTCACCCTCAATCAAGTGGTCAAGTAGAACGCGTCAACTAGATTCTAGAAGACATGCTTCGAGCTTCTGTTATCTCATTCAGGATGGATTGGGAGAAATGCCTTCCATTTGCCGAATTTGCTTATAACAACAGCTATCAATCTAGCTTGGGTAAAGCCCCTTTTGAAGTTCTCTATGGACGAAGATGTCGAACACCCCTTAACTGGTCAGAAACCGGGGAAAGACAATTCTTTGGTCCGGATATGATCCAGGAAGCAGAAGAGCAAGTTCGCATCGTTCGTGAAAAGTTGAAAACAGCCCAATCTCGTCAAAAGAGTCAATATGACCGAAAACATAAGGCTATGACTTTTGAGGTTGACAAGAAGGCTTATCTTCGGGTTACTCCTCTGAAGGGAACCCATCGTTTCGGTATCAAGGGCAAATTGGCTCCTCGTTACATTGGACCTTTTCGCATTCTCGCTAAACAAGGAGAAGTTGCCTACCAATTGGAACTACCTCCGCGTCTCTCCAGAGTCCACGATGTCTTCCACGTTTCTCAACTCAGGCGTTGCTTCTCGGATCCTATCCGTGGATTGGACCACGAAACACTTGATCTCCAAGATAATCTCACGTATCGGGAGTACCCCGTTCGTATCCTCGATCAAGCCGAGTGTGCCACTCGACGACATAACATCAAGTTTCTCAAGGTTCAATGGTCGCACCATTCTGAGAAAGAAGCAACCCGGGAAAGGGAGGATCATCTTCGACTCGAGTATCCCGCCTTCTTCCCGGATGAACCTAAATCTCTGGACGAGATTCTTTTGAGTGGGGGTGAGTTGTCACACCCTAGCTAGTTCATGCATTAGAGTGTTGCATCATGTCTATTCTTTTCAACAGAAACTTGAAATGGGGATGACAGAACCGCCATTCCCCTCTGAATCCAACTAGGGTTTACTAAAAATATTTTCAATGAACCTGAAATGCCCTTCTAAAATGTCCATCATTTTTGTCTTGGTTCAGAACCTCTGCCAAAAGTGATGCACAATTTTCTAGGTCATCCTAAGGTCTTTGAATTAAATCATAAGTATTTGAATTTGGGCATTTAAAATTTATAAAATGTTTCAAATGCTCAAATAATCCCAAACTAAAATGTTCCATGCTGGAAATATTCCAACTAAAGACCAGGTGTAGTTTGGTGATTTTTGGACCTGCTTAAGTATTTTTAGAAATACAACTAATCTACAGAATAAATAAAAACAGAAACAAAAGGGAAAACCTTACCTGGCGCTACCTAGCAGGCCCACCTGCCGGCCCAGCCCAGCCACCGCTCCAGCGAGCTGCTTGACTTGGCCAGGCAGGCAGGCAGTTGCTCGACGGCGAGCACAGCGTGCGCCACGCAGCTGCCCGTCGCCCTGCTTCCCCCTCTCGCCTCCCTGCTGGCCTGGATGAGCTCCACGTCGTGCCCCAAACCCCGTAGACACGCCCATTCGGCCCCAGCTCCTCTCCCTTGCTCTCCCGCACCATGGCCGACGCCACCGCCGCCGCACCCTCGCCGTAGTCGCGCTCTCCATCAACCCCGCCCCGCGCCACCGTGTCCAGAAGCTTCGCCACCCTCCTCTCCTTCGAGCTAGCCGAGCCCCAAGCGCTCGCGTGCCCCGAAGCCACCGCACTGACCTCGACCGATCCACCATCACCGGAGATCACCTTCACCGTCGCCACCGCACCAGCTCGTCCCCGACCGTGTCGTCTGCTTCCTCAAGACCGCTGTGAGCCTGGCTACCTCCTCCCCCTTCCCTTTCTCGCTCTCGTGCACCACCGCGAGCACACGTAGCTCACCCGCACCCGCCGCCGCGGAGCTCGTCGCCGACGTGTCTCCGGCTAACCACCGGCCACCCCACCGTGTCTAACGCACTCACCGCGTCCCCAGGGGCTCAACGCACCTCACCACGTGCCTCACCGTGCCCCATAGCCTCGGATTCGTCTTCACCTGACTCCGGCGACCGCTAAAGTCGTCGCCGGCGACGTCTCCGGCCACCCCGAGCTCAACCACCACCACCAATAGCTGCGGCTCGGTCCCGGCTACACGTAGATGCCCTGTGCCGCTTATTTGGTCGCCGGAATGCACAAAACCACTCTCGCTGCCGCGTTCGGCCTCGCCGGCGGCTAGACGCCGGCGTGTTTGACCTTGACTTTGACTAGGATGGGTCCAGGTTGACTCCCCTGAGCCTATGACAAGTGGGGCCCCCTCTGCTAATTACCCCAGATTAGTTTAAACTAAATTTAGTTAGTATAATTAACTACTGACATGCGGGACCCACTGGTCAGTTTGACCTGGACCGGCCTGTTGACCTGCTGAGGTCAGCATGACATCATGCTAACGCAGTAATCCTTTTCTGGAATTAAAATAAATCTAGAATGATTTATAAATTTCAAAAAATGTTCTGAACTTCAAAAATTCATAGTAAATCAACCATAGCTCCAAATGCAAAGTGTTATATATGAAAAATGACCAGAAAAATCCAATCTATCCATCTGTACTAGTTTCATGCATGTTTAATCAAGCTATCCTGCTGTTTATTGCAGAACGACATAAAGCACTTTAAAGGGCCATTTATGAGTTTGAAAATTGAATCCTTGGTTCAAAATGATTCAAACCCATCTGGTCTTAGTTGCATTAGCCCAATACACTCATTTTGCCATGTCTCATGCATGCATCATATTGTTGCATAATGTTTGGTGATGATTGTGAATCGGTGCTCTCTGCGGCAGGTTCTGCCCCCGAGGAGTACCGTGATTACCCCAATGAAGAGCAATATCAGTGCACCGACCCATCAGGCAAGCAACCAACCATTTGATCATATCGATACAACCCCATGTTCTCGCTCCTGCTCTCTTTTATTGCATTAAGACAACGCGTTTCAAACTGCTGAGTGCTGCGGTAGTTGAACCCATTTCCTCTGCATGACCTGTCATTGCCACAGTAACTAGATGAAACCCACTAGCATGTGTAGGAGTTGATTGAGCCATGCGTGTGTGTTGTTCCTACCTTGCTATGCCTACTATGCTTAGAGTCGTGTCAGGTCTGGTTCATCTGGGTGATGGGCTAGAGTGAAATGATCGTGTCAGTATGAGAGTGGTGTGGAACACGATTTGGTAAAGGTATCGATGAGAGGCCATGTAGGAGTACATGGTGGGTTGTTTCATTGAAGACGTCCTTAAGCACTAAGATCTATATGTGTGATTTAAGATTCAGCTACTACCATACATTGGGCCCTGAAATATGACCTCGCTCGACTTCTTATTCACCCAAGTCCTCTGTTCAGGAGTTGCAAGTAGTTTCTGGTGTTGTAGCTTACTGGAGGCCGTGGACAGCGCTGACCGTAGGGGTGGGCTGTGATGCGGTAGATACGTGGCACGGTGTACCGGTTGCCCGTTAGGCATCTCGGGAACCCGGTTCACATCGTTTAGGGCTGTGAGCGAAACCCCGGCCGGATCTCCTCATGGATGGAACCCGAATAGGCGATAAACCTGGACTAGAGACTTGAGTGTTTAGGTAGGTTGTGGTCTACACCCACGTCGGCTTTCGCTTGAAGTCTGCCGAGCACATGTCGTGTGCAGACGCTAAGTGGTGGAAACATGTATGAAGAAGTACACCCCTGCAGGGTTAACATAATCTATTCGAATAGCCGCGTCCGGGGTAAAGGACTACTTGGTTGTCTATACAGTTCATAGACAAGTAAATGGAAACTACTAAAAGCTTCAAGATAAGCGTGAGTGCTGAGGATGGCCCTTCCGTAGGAAGATGGAGGTGGATCCTCGGTGGTGTATTGAAGTGGTGAGTAGTGGACTCGTGTGCGCAAAACTATTTCAAGTTGGAGTCTCGTAGGATAGCTTAGCCAAGAGTCAAAGCTGGCTTGCTGCAATAACCCCACCAACCCTTCTTGATAATGAGCATGTATGTAGGATCTGATGTAAGTCTTGCTGAGTACCTTTGTACGCATGTTGCTTTAATTTATATTTTTCAGAAGATGCTACAACCCCTTCCGACGGGTTCTTCGTAGATGTTGACATCGATGAGTAGACTAAGGCCCAGGTGGTGATCCTGAGCTCGTGAAGGACCATGTAGTATAGCTAGGCTTACCCAAGCCTCTTTTATTTTACTAGTTGTCTGTACTCAGACAAGTTACTTCCGTTGTTTGCTTGTATGCTTGTATGACTTGAATGTGGGTCGTGTGACCCGTACTTGTGTGTATTCTATGTATGGCTCTCTGAGATTTTAAATAAAGTACTTGTGTCATAGAGTCATGTTGTGATGCCTTGTTGTATTTGCACATATCGAGCATATTGTGTGAATGATTGAAATGCTTGGTATGTGTGGGATCTGACTATCTAGTTGTTTTTCTTTAGTAGCCTCTCTTACCGGGAAATGTCTCCTAGTGTTTCCACTGAGCCATGGTAGCTTGCTACTGCTCCGGAACACTTAGGCTGGCCGGCATGTGTCCTTCTTCATTCCTGTGTCTGTCCCTTTGGGGAAATGTCACGCATTGGGTACCGGAGTCCTGTTAGCCCGCTACAGCCCGGTTTACCGGAGTCCTGCTAGTCGAGTGCTATAGCCCGGACTCACTTGCTGATGACCGACACGTTCGGTGCTCGGTCATGGATGCCTGTCCCTGTAAGACTGTGCCACTTTGGGTTTACGACTAGCCATGTCAGCCCGGGCTCCTTATCATATGGATGCTAGCGACACTATCATATACGTGTGCCAAAAGGCGCAAACGGTCCCGGGCAAAGGTAAGACGACACCCGTGGGAATACCGTGCGTGAGGCCGCAAAGTGATATGAGGTGTTACAGGCTAGATCGATGTGACATTGAGTCGGGGTCCTGACAATTTCTGACATTTGGGTCCCATGCCATTGTCAACGTAGTCAATAAACGAGAGAATTGCACAACGAGCGGCTCACACCAGGGACCCAGCAGCTTGCCCAGTTATTTTGTTTTGGGTTAATTTGATAAATGCCTCCAAGAAATGCCACTGCAATTTCCAAACTTCAAAAAATGCCATTTCATGCCATTTCTAGTGGCATTTTTTGAAGTCTAGAGTGGCGTTCTTCAAAGTTTGCAAACTGCAGTGGCGTTTTTCAAAGTTTGCAAACTGCAGTGGCGTTTTTCAAAGTTTGCAAAAATTGGAGTGGCATTTTTCAAAGTTTGAAATTGCAGTGGCATTTTTATGAATCGCCATAATTGGAGTGGCATTTATCTAATATGTTTTTGAGACGGAAGCAGGGTGTCAACTGGGTTGTGCGGGACACTCTAGCCTGTCTAGACAGCCTTTTCTTTTATGTTTACCACAGACCAGCCGAGTAGTTTTTTTTTTCTTTTTGAAAATTGCTAGCCCAGTTTTTTTGTGATTTGTCAAGTAAGTCACTTTATCAGGCCTGTTGGGCTAGACAATGAGAGCTTCATTCGGCTGGCCAAGAAAATGGCCTATCAGTAATGAGAAATGGGCTGTACATTTTTAAAACACATCAAACTGACAATTAGTTTCAAATATCTTTTTTTCATTTCGATATTTTAAATTGCATTGATTTTTATGCATGGACAATTTATTGGATTTTATATTGATACATTTATTTTTTAAATCAGTCTAAATGTGACTCGAAATTTCGGGATTAAAAACAGTTCAGACCGCACCGACATATGCAAAATTTCGTATAATTTTTAAACGTGGCCACAATATGGGTTGTAATGCTAACAAAAAGAATATGGGCTCCAAAAAAAACCCGTAAGAATTAGCAAATGGGTTGTAAACTATTTGAAATAATGGAAGATGGGTTGTATGCTGTTTTCCACAGATTTGAGGCTTTCCACAGGTGGCCTGTATACTGTTGGATGTCCATCCAACAGCCGTCATGCTTCTTCAATCTCTGCTCTTCCTGCTCCAGCCGCTCAAACAAGTGCCGGCGGGACTTCCTGCTCCCTCCTCCCCGCGGCCGGCTGTGCTGCCATGCAGGCCTCACCACCCCACCGTACTACCATCGTTGGCCTAGCTATCCCTCTACTCACCCTCAGTCCCACACATGTTGTTATTCTCCGGCGACAGCAGACGAACCAGTAAACCCGCGTACTCCTCCGCGTGGGAAATAACTGCCGAGTATTCCCTGGCTCCGTGTCGTTCCCTTCCTAGGCCTCGCCGTCGTCCACTGCCCTGGTGCTCTCGGCGTGGCCTGGTCAACATGGTCAATGAACGACATCCATCGGAAGTGGACTGTACGTGGAGAGGCTGACAGCTGGGTCCACGGACGCACGCAAGGAAATGCCTCCTTATTACGCGCAAAATAATGATTCCTCCACCTGACATCTGGGACCCACCGAAAGGGCCTCTGTATTTCGCGAAAAAAATGTTACCGCCGCTGACAGCTCGGACCCACCAGCTATATCTTCGCACGCAAGGAAGTGTCTCCTTATAACCCCCGAAAAAAAGAATACTCCCCCTGCTACTGGGACCCAGTATAGTGGGCCTACTAAGTTGACGGGGACGAAGGGCTTTGTGAACTTAGTCAACATGCACGATTCTAGCTCGACTGACCGTACGATGTCCATCCAACGGCTGTAGTGCTTCTTCAACCTCTGGTCTTCTTGCTCCAGCCGCCCAAATCAGCGCCGGTCGTGCCGCCTGCTCCTGCCTCCCGTGGTCGGTTGTGCTGCCGCGGAGGCCTCACCGCCCCCATACTACTCCCACCGCTGGCCAGGCCATCCCTCCACTCCACTCACCCACACCCCCTGTTATTCTGCGGCGACGGTAGCGCAGCCGAACCACTGAACCCTCGTACTCCTCTCCGCGTGGGCATCCACTGCCGCGTCTTCCCCGGCTCCACGTCGTCCCCTTCCTAGGACTCACCGTCGTCAACCGCCGTGGTGCTCTTGGCGCGGCGTGGTCAATGTGGTCAACGACCGAATTCCATCGGAAGAATACTGTACGTGGAGAGGCTGACAGCTGGGTCCACGACAGCCGCAATGAAGTGCCTCCTTATTACACGGAAAATAATTATTCCTCCACTTGACAGCAGGGACCCACCGGATGGGCCACTAGTATTTCGCGAAATAAAACGTTTGCCCCTGACTGCTGGGACCCACCCGACGGGCCACCGTATTTCGCAAAAAAAACGTTCCCCCATTTGTCAGCTCGGACCCACTAGAAATGCCTCCTTATTACGCACAAAAAAATGAATACCCCCCAGCTAGCTGGGACCCACCTTGGTGGGAGGCTGACTTGTGGGCCTACTAAGTTGACGGGGACGGAGGGCTTTGTCAACTTAGTTAATATAAACGATTCTAGCTCTAGTGACCGTACGATGTCCATCCAACGGCCGTAGTGCTTCTTCAACCTCTGCTCTTCTTGCTCCAGCCGCCCAAAGCAGCGCCGGTCGTGCCGCATGCTCCTGCCTCCCGTGGCCGGATGTGCTGCCACAGAGGCCTCACCGACCCCTACTATTCCCACCGCTGGCCAGGCCCTGCAGCGACGGCAGCCTCACACCACAATCGAACCAGTGAACCCTCGTACTCCTCTCGGCGCTGGCTTCCACTGCCGCATCTTCCCCGGCTCCCCGTCGTCCCCTTCCTAGGCCTCGCCGTCGTCCACCGCCCTGGTGCTCTTGGTGCGGCGTGGTCAACGTGGTCAAGGAACAATTTCCATCGGACGTGGACTGTATGTGGAGAGGCTGATAGCTGGGTCCACGGCCGCAGCAAGGAAGTGCCTCCTTATTAGGCGGAAAATAATTATTCCTCCACCTGACAGCGGGGACCCACCGGACGGGCCACCGTATTTCACGAAAAAAACGTTTCCCCCCTGACTGCTGGGAGCCACCAGCTATACCTTCGCACACAAGGAAGTGCGTCCAGGTAAAAAAACGATTCGCCCCTCTGACTACTGGGACCCACCAGCTACATTTTCGCATGCAAGGAAGTGCCTGACAGTCGGCACCCACCTGGTCGAAGCATAAGTAGCATTGTCATTCTGGTCGCGAACGTGTACGTACATACTGGTCGATGTAGAGGCGCGCACGTGTCGTAGTAGAGGTGCGTACGTGTCGTAGTAGAGGCGCGCACGTAGCATGTACACGTATGTACAGCGGCCAGGGTGCAAGAAAGAAAATACAGCCACGTATGTGTACATACGGGCGGGATCTCGAACGCCTAGTCGCGCATACGTACGGCGAGAGCTCGTGTTCATGGGGAGGCAACGGAATGCGTCGTGTTCATGGGGAGGCAACGGAATGCGTCGTGTTAATGGGGAGGCAACGGAATGCGTCGTGTTCATGGGGAGGCAACGGAATGATTCGTGTTCATCGGGAGGCAACGGAACGCATGGGAGCCAACCGGCTTGGACGGAACAGGCGATGGAAACGAGGCCTGGCGTACTGCAAAACGGAGGAAACGGACCTCGTATGGTCGAAGCGGGGGTCCTGTTGATCGGGAGGGGTGTGGCGTACCGCAAAACGGACAAAACAGACTTCCTACGGTCGAAAC
>NC_041391.1:185850868-185863128 GCF_002162155.2 Triticum dicoccoides | reverse complement strand
AACGCTCACTGTTCATCCCAGAGGCAGCATTGATCGGCTTTAGTTAGCAGCAGTAGTGAAGGAATTGGTCCATCGGGTTCAGTTAACAGCCATCAATCGATCCCTCAGGTTCAGTAACGCGTAGCCTGCAGTGCAATCGCTCGGGTTCAGTTAGAGCCCAACGCCTCGCTCGGGTTCAGTTAGAGCCAACGCCTCGCACACACGCGCGTACCTATACGAGAGAAACGTGCATCGCTCTCCCACCGTAACCGGCAACTCCCCAAAATTTTCCTCCCTCTCGCTTCTACCATGGTTTTTTCCGTCATG
The DNA here is from genome assembly GCF_002162155.2 of Triticum dicoccoides. Lineage (NCBI taxonomy): Eukaryota > Viridiplantae > Streptophyta > Magnoliopsida > Poales > Poaceae > Triticum > Triticum dicoccoides. The sequence goes on along the minus strand of NC_041391.1, from coordinate 185,862,822 downwards.
GACGGCCCAAAGAATGTCATGCAGCTGCGTCTCCGGCCCGCCCAGGACGAAAAACCCATTTTCTGTCATGATTTTTTGTCATAGAAGTAGGAGCCCACCACATCTATGATGATACCGGGTTTTGTCACAATTATCGTCATAGAAGTGTCATATGTATGGCAGAAAAAAATTTCGTTCGGCCCAAAATGTCACGAATGTGTCTTTTTTTTGTAGTGTAGCGTGTCTTCACCATCGCCGAGGCTTCTCTTGCACCTTGTCGGCACGTTGACATCTTCCACAATCGGAAGCGCCGCCGTGCTCCTTGAAGCATATCCACAAGCTCCCCCATGCCATTCGGCAGTAGGCTTGATGGACACAAGGCCTGGGCAACACCCTGCATCACTTGCCGAGCTCGCTCGTGCACTTGCGAGAGGTCTTGCAGTAAATCACTTTTAGATGAGGGCATCTCCACCTCAGGGCGACCCATTAACATTCCTGCAAGCAAAATTCTTTCAATATACTTCCTCGCCGAACTATCATACAGTTCGTCTAGGCACTCACCATAAATGCCGCGTCGAAGCCTTTTGTTCTCCTTCACGGAGTCCGCCAGCTGGGTGAGGACGTCTTTTAATTCTACGTCCAGCGGACATTGGCATCTTGAAGATTGTTCTTCTCCTGCCTAACTTGCATAAGAATGCGCTCGCCAGCCTTTAGCTACCTTTTGAGATGCGAGTCATCATCTCTTACGCCCTCTGGATTCACCCCGGGATTGTCTGCAAAATCCTCCGTTAGACTTATTATGCCAACCATTTACTAACTGGTGCATCTTCATACAATTAAGACAAATGTTACCAAATGAGGCCTTATGGGATTCCTCTAACTTGGCAACCGTGTCCCTCGGCTGGGCCTTGCATTCCTCCAGCTCCTGAGCCAATTGTTCATTCTTATCTACAAGGACCTGTGCATACATTGATCCTTAAAATAGTTGTTCCAACCATTTTAAGTCTCAGGGGCTACTGCTATACATGCTCATCAAATTTTCTTACCCGTATATCTTTGGCATACTGGTCCATCGCTCGGGCAAGCCCGCCTTGAGCAGCTTAGAGGTATGCGTCTCCCGAATTGAAGGCATTAAATGCCTCTTCAGAGAAGATGTTGTTCCAATGCATGGCCCGTCGGCGCCGGTGATTCATGGCACTCTCTACTTTGGAGTTTGTGGCCGAGAGCATGTCCGCGTCCTCTATCAGAGAACTATGCGGCATCGGCCCCGCTTCCGCCTCCGCTCTCGAAGCCGGTTCTAGAATCCGGCTGGTGGAGGCATGATTGGTGGGGTCCCCGGATATAGTGCGGCTACTCCTCTTCCTGCCAGGATACAAAGGGCGCTATTATACTTCAAATATCATAACCGCAGGACAGGTTTTTTCCTTACCTCTGCAGCGGTGTTTCGACCCTTACCCCCTTCCTCTTGATCCTGCCCGATCCGGACGCCCGTGGTCGATGAGTCCCTAGGGGCTCGGCCCCGCGCTCCGACCGTCGTCTCTGCAAAAAACACGACACTTCAAGGGTAAGGCATGACATCAGATGGGAGTCCTCTTCGGAGGATAGGGTTTTTCGGCTTGGCTTACACGTGACGTAGGTAGCGGTCCGGGATAGTCGGCAATAATGGCTACTGAGGTGCCATCACAACTCGCCTGATAAAATGTCCCATTGACAAGCTCCACGGTAATATCCGGATCTTCTTTGAGTCCTGGATCTAGGGCCCTTCCGTGGTCCTCTGGCTGTGGGGGAGGGTCGGAAATTCCTTCTACGGCCCTCCTTAGTTCCTGCTCAGAAATATCAAGGCAGGTAATCTTAGCGAAGAATGCTACAATAAGTGAAGCGGGGAAAAGAATGACGACTTACCCAGTTTGGGGGGTTGTACATGGAGAATCCATCCCGCGGTTTAATGTGGAGGAATTCTTCCTCCTCTCCTTTGTATAAATCAGACAATATCCTTGCGAGGGCAGTGGCGGAATCCGGACCCTTACGGCCACAGCGGGTGGCATCATCTTCCCCGTTGAAGTGCCACATGGGCTTCCCCCAATATTGAAGCGGTTGCACCCCCCCGTATTATGCATATTCCCATAACCTCGACTATCGTTAGTCCGGACTTGGCCAGTAGTTTTATCCTGCTCATCAGGAAGTGTATTTCCCTGCTATCCTCCTCTTGGGGGCCCCGGGGGCGCCAGCTTCGACGTGCCCTCGGTGGGACGTCACTGAACTTGGGGAGACCCGTCCGGACTAGATCCGGAAGGGGGACATCATCAATGTAAAACCACTCCGAAGGCCGACCAGTTCTCTGGTGCCTTCTTGGGAGTGCCGAATAGGTATCCGGTCTCGGAAATGCGCCATACTTCGTCCCCGTCAACTTGATGTAGGGATTCCCCCTGGTTGTGAGGGACAAGGCAGAACAGCTTTTTCCATAACCCGAAGTGAGGCTCGCAGCCTAGAAATAGCTCGCAAAGGGCAACATACCCGGCTATGTGTAGTATTGAGGCAGGGGTAAAGTTGTGCAACTGGAGGCCGTAGAACTCCAGGAGCCCGTGAAGGAACGGGTGGATAGGAAACCCGACGCCCCTTAGCAGATGCGGGATGAGGCATATTCGCTCCTCTGGTGATGGATTAGGAGATCCCTCCGCTTGTTCCCCTCCATTATAAGTGGTTATTCCAGCTCGGACGGGGACCATGAACACCGGTGGGAGAAACCCCTGGGTTTGTAACTCTATCAAACGGCTATGAGGAACTGAACACTCTTCCCAGTCCCCCGGCTTGGAGCGAGAAGAGCGAGCAGAAGAGCTGTGACGACCGGCCATGTTGAAATTGTTTTCCGGAGCGCTCTGTTGGATGCTTGCTCGAGGGGGGAGAGTGGGGTTTGGATGTGAGAATCCCCGTCTCTTCAAATAGACGGTCAGCCTGAAGGATTGGGGGTGGCAAATGCAAAAATGCCTTGGCCCCTCTCGCATTCGCTCGACACGTGGAGATGGTCATTATTGAGGCACTAAAGCCGAGGAGTACAACATTTATGGGATGCTGGACACTATTCGTCGTAACAGGTACTTTGGAGTATTCGGAGATGGAACCCTCCTTGCAATGCCGAAGACAAGACTGCGCGTCGGACTCATCATCATTGAAGCCTGGTTCAGGGGTTACTGAGGGAGTCCTGGATTAGGGGGTATCTGGACTGCCGGTCTATATACATGGTCCGGACTATTGAAGCATGAAGATACAAGACTCAAGACTCCATTCCGTGTCTGGATGGGACTCTCCTTTGCGTGGAAGACAAGCTTGGCGATTCAGATATTGTGTTTCCTTCCTTGTAACCGACTCCATGTAAACCCTAGCCCTCTCTGGTGTCTATATAAACCGGAGAGGTTGGTCCTTAGAAGGCCGATCACAATTACAATCATAATCATCATAGGCTAGCTCCTAGGGTTTAACCTCTACGATCTCGTGGTAGATCTACTCTTGTACTACCCATATCATCAATATTAATCAAGCAGGAAGTAGGGTTTTACCTCCATCGAGAGGGCCCATACCCGGGTAAACATTGTGTCCCTCGCTTCCTATTACCATCAACCTAAGACGCACAGATCGGGACCCCCTACCCGAGATCCGCCGGTTTTGACACCAACACTTGTGTGCAACATTTATGGCTTTGTTATTCATATAAGCATTGAAAAAGACAAAATAGATTATCACATTTCACTGTATATTCATGCTGATCTCTTACAGGTCTTGTTCAGGAGTTAACGTTGTTCCATAGTTCAGCTAAGAGACTTGTTCTTTAGGTAACGTTGTTCCATAGTTATCTTCCATCAGCCAATGCTATCCCACAGGCTGGTGATTATAGTATTATACCACTTCTAGTATAACCTATGTTGTTCCTTAATACTTTTGTGTGCCATCTAGTTAATCTTGAGTACAAACGATACATATTCTATAGCTTTCATCCATGTTCTCCCTTTAGTTTTTGAGACCTGTTGGTGCTAGTTAACCCTAGTCCTACTATTTATGTCGTCTCCTACAGGCACTCATTACATAAATCTAACTACTAGTTGTCTTCCATGCATGTCAGATATAATTGCAGAAACTGATTTATCCATAAGAACCTCACGGAGCAATGTAATGGCCAACAAACTTGACGTCAATGATACCCAATATGATGAAACATGTAAAGGCAGTTCTTCACAAGACTTCCAGAAAGATGATGAATCCTGTTCACCCCATAAGGTCTTTGTTCTAACTTGGCCCTTGATGTGGGTACAACATGCATATAATGTCGTGGAGTGCATCAACTCTGTTGCAATGCCTTGTTCTTCGCCTCCTGATCATGCATGTAAATATGTCATGCTTTCCTGTTTTTTAGTACCTATTCCATTAAGATAACATGTTTTCAAATTCAAGTATTGTCATTCTACTCTATCGCAATGCCATCTTCTTATTTTGGACATCATGCTTCTCTTATGCATTGTTATTCATCAGTATGTACTTCATCTGTCTACCATACCATGTTCTTTTTTTTTTACATTGAAGTGATGTTCTAGTGGTCTCTTGCAATGCCATCTTAGTTTCCCAATCATACACGCATATGTTGCCTTAGTCTTATTCTGTAATGTATTTCGCTGGCACACAATTTTACATTCAAGTAGTGTTTTTTTACACTGTTGTCCTGTCGTATCCCTAGCTCTTACATCATACTCCCTCCATCCGGATTACATGTCGCGGAAATGGATAAAACTGGATGTATCTAGAACTGAAATACACCTAGACCCATCCATTTATTTCCGGATGGAGGGAATACATGTCAATATGTCATTCCTTTCTGTTCTTCAATACCTATTCCATCTGTGCTGTAGCATGTTTTATAATTAAAGCACCATTCTTCTATATAAGGCATGCAAGGGGAAGACGGCTATGTTAGAATCTGAAGGGTTACAAACTAGGTCTTTGCAAAAGCTCCAAACGCCAGGAGATAATAAACCAACTCCAATTTTCATAGATACTGCTCCAGCACAGAGAAACCCAACTCCCACTGATAATAAGAAGATTCTATGGCCAAAGAACTAGTCCACTCCAGTCTAGAAAAAATATGTCAACTCCATTCTAAGAATCATGTGCATATCCTCGCACCATGAAATTTTATAGCATTCTGATCATATTTTCTACATGTTTCTTACCCATCTCTGTTTCAGAAAATAAGGTTAAACGATAGAAGATTCCCTCCATTGGGATCATATTCGAGGAAAGTATCTTGCGGGAATTCTCTATGATCCAATGCTGATGTAAGTACCTGATGTATATCCCTATATTTTTACATCAGCATGTATTTTGTTAATCAGTGTGAATCCAACCTTTATCTGATCTAAATTCAATTGTAGCAAGATGTTAAAGGTGACAATGTTGATTCTTGTAAGGGAAACTGTCTGGTAGTTTTGCATACTGAGCTGCATGAGTGTACTATCTCATATCATGCACATTACTGAATTGTAGTGCTACTCTGGTTGCCCATTCATTCATTATGTCAATGTTGTTTTCATATTACCTTACCTGGCTGATGATAGATGTGCCATATTGTTTTAATTTGGTGTAGGCTGGTGTGGTCTGGTTGCCCAAATGTTCATTCTGTCAATGTTGCTTTACTATTATCTGGCCTAACCAATGATAGCAATGCTATTGTGTTAATTTGGTGCAGGCTGCTGAAGATAAGAAGACAAACTCTAAAAACAGCAAGGCAACCCCATTGTTTCTTTCCAATGAATCTAGGCCAGGTAACATGGAAATAACTCATGATTAATCTGTTTGGTTCCCCTCCTAATTTATGTTATGATGCAGTGGTCAAGACACTCCACTACCAATAATACAAGCCCGCCAAAATCGCCATCTGAATCTGTTCAGTTTCCTCTGTCTCGAATGCAACGGAAAAATGTATGTTTGTGAACCAATTAATGGATGAAGCAATGATGGAAATGGTGGAGGAAACAGAGCTGCACATTCGTGCGCAACAACAACAGATCAATGTTTTCAGAGACAGTGTAGCAAAGCAGCAAGAACTTGCCCACATGCTTATGGGCGTCATCCGCGCTGAGGTTGCAGATTGTGATGTTGTAGATCGTTAGGTTCTGTCCATTTATTTGCACTGGCATCAATCTTGATTGCCCAATGGATGTAATTTCCTGTAATATATGCTGGATGTGCAATGTTTTTTGCTGTATGTCGTACCTTTGCTTGATCGGTTTTGGTCCTGTGCATAATTGCTCGTCGTAATGGGCTCAAATTATCTAATTGGGCCTAAAGACATGTATGAACTTTATTGGGCCCATTACGTTAATGGGTCGTTACCAGGCTGAAAGTTAATGGTCAGCCCTCTTACCTCCCGGGTCATTAACAGTCCGAGATCGAAGCGGGCAACAGGTGGGCCCATTTGATTTCACGGGCCGTTAACAGGCCGTTACTAAGGTCGGGCTACATATGGCCCAACTATACTATGGGCCTTTAGCAGGCCGAAAGAGACACGCGGGCGCGTACTAGACCATGAAGAGCATGGACCACTAAGAGGTCGAAAGTCAGGTCGTACTGTAAATGGCCCAACTGTGTTGTGGGCCTTTAACGGGCCGAAAGAGAAACCGGGCTGGTATTGGACCATGAAGAGCATGGGCCCTTAAAAGGCCAAAACTCAGGTCCGACTACAAATGGCCCAACTCATTTATCGGCCATCGACAGGCTGAAAGACACACCGGGCCGGGAATTCGCCCAACACTTAAATGGGTCGCTAAAAGGCCAAAACTAAGGTCCGACTACAAATGGCCCAACTCATTTATGGGCCGTCAACAGGCTGAAAGACACACCGGGCCAGAAATTGGCCCAACACTTAAATGGGTTGCTAAAAGGCCGAAAGATGTACATACTGATAATTGGCCTATCCCTTGAATGGGCTGTTAACAGGCCGAAATCACATCGGGCTAATATTGAGCCCAGATATATAGCCGACTATTAATGGGCTCGAACTGACGATGGGCTGCAATTGTGTCAATTCTTTAACGGGTTGTTGATATGCGGAATTAGCACATCTCGTATGGGCCGTGAGCTTAAATGGACCTGGCACAAGTAGGCCTTATATGGGCCGGCCTGCTAATTTTTACTGGGCCGGCCTTTTTCACCGGAATGGGCCACTGTTGGGCTGTGCCACGTGTCGACCTATCATAGGCGCCTCCTGTCTAATGAGTGGATGACATTGTCCCAATGGTGAGACAACACGTGTTTCCTCCGCCCAATGAGAATTTTACACGTGGAAAATCCTCATTGGTCCTAGTTGTTAATGGGTTATCAGATCCAAAACCGGACCAGATAGCTTAACGGCGACCCATTATAGTGTATGCCACGTGTAGGTCACCCTTGATGAAAGCAATTTCATGAGGCGACATTTATCGTCATGGAAGTGGACACTTCCTTGATGATAATTTTTGTAATGTCATGGAACACTTTCTACGACAACACAGGTATGACTATCTTGATTTTTTCATAAAATTGTCATGGATGTACATGCATGACAGAAAACGTGACCTACTGTGACAAACACGTATCATCACGGAAGTGTATTTTTTTGTAGTGTCTGCTGACGGATTTGAAGACCAAGGAAGAATTTCAGCTCACCCATCATGGACATCTGATATTGCTCTTGCATCATATGCCCAAAATCATCATTGTATCTCTTGTTAGTGCAGCCGAAGATAATGTCATTCACATAGATTTGGCATACAAACATTACACCATCATATGTCTTCGTGAAGAGAGTGGGATCTAGAGAACCAGGTTTGAAGCCTTTGCTGTTCAGGAAGTCTTTTAGTGTGTCATACCAAGCTCGAGGTGCTTGTTTGAGGCCATACAGTGCCTTGTTGAGCTTGTATACCATGTCAGGACGCTTTGGATCTTCAAAACCAGGTGGTTGTGCAACATACACTTCTTTAATTTTTGCCGTTGAGGAAGGCACTCTTTACATCCATTTGGTATAGAAGAATGTTGTTGTGGTTGGCATAGGGTATCAGTATGCGAATGGCTTCAAGCCTAGCCACAAGAGCAAATGTTTCATCAAAGTCAATCCCTTTAACTTGGGTATAACCTTGAGCAATGAGACGAGCCTTGTTTCTGACAATTTGTCCATGCTCATCTTGTTTGTTGTGATAGATCCATTTGGTGCCGATGATATTGTGCTTGTGAGGATCTAGACGCTTTACTAGCTCCCATACGTTGTTCAGCTCGAACTGTTGAAGCTCTTCTAGCATGCTTGAATCCATTCAGGTTCCATGAAGGCTTCATCAACTTTCTTTGGTTCAGATATAGAGACAAATGCAAAGTGCCAACGGAAATTTGCTAGCTGTGTTGCTCTTGAAGGAGTGAGTGGACCAGGTGCATTGATACTATCAATTATCTTCTCAATCTGTACTTATTTTGCAACACAAGGATGAACTGGACGAAGATTTTGCCCTTGTTGATCATTGTCTTCAACTTCAGCATTGGCTTCAGGCTGAGCAATGTCTTCGAGCTGATTAGGTGCAGAAATGATGGTTTCCTCTTCAACCTTTGCCTCTGAAGGTATGATTTCTCCAGTACCCATAAGCTTGATAGATTCACTTGGTGTAGCTTCATCTAGCACATTTGGCAGGTGCTCTCTTTGCGAGCTATTAGTCTCATTGAACCGTGCATCCACAGTTTCAACCACTTTGTAGTGAAAGAGGTTGAAGACTCTGTAGGAGTGTGAATCCTTTCCGTAACCAAGCATAAAACCTTCAGTGCTTTTGGTGCAAATTTTGAAGTGTGATGTGGATCCTTGATCCAGCACCTGGCACCAAATACTCTGAAATAGCTAACGTTTGGCCTCTTACCAGTCAGGAGCTCATATGATGTCTTCTTTAGAAACTTGTGTAGATAGACACGGTTGATGATGTGGCATGCAGTATCAATGGCTTCAGGCCAAAACTTCCTTGGAGTCTTGTACTCATCAAGAATCGTCCGTGCCATCTCAATGAGGGTTCTATTCTTGTGCTCCATGATACCATTCTATTGAGGTGTATATGGAGCTGAGAATTCATGTGTGATGCCCAATGTATCAAGATAAGTGTCGAGGCCGGTGTTGTTGAATTCTATGCCGTTGTCACTTATGATGTGCTTGATCTTGATGCCATAGTTGGTCATGGCATGATTGGTGAATCGTCTAAAGACATCTTGCACTTCAGTCTTGTAGAGAATTATGTGCACCCATGTATATCTTGAGTAATCAACAACAATGACGAAACCATAGAGGTAAGTAGTGGTAGTGAGGGTAGAGTAGTGAGTAGGGCCAAATAAGTCCATGTGAAGCAGCTCGAAGGGGCGTGTCTTCGTCATGATTGTCTTCGAGGGATGCTTGGCCCGAGTCATCTTTCCAGCTTCGCAGGAACCACATAGATGATCCTTCTTGAACTTGACGCCCTCAATGCCTATGACATGCTTCTTCTTCAGGAGAGTGTGTAAGTTCCTCATGCAGGAATGCCCTAGCCTCCGATGCCAGAGCCAGCACTCTGAAGCTATTGCTAGAAGACTTACGACCAACTATGGTTCTGCTGAGAAATCTACCATATACAGATCGTCCTTTCGATATCATTCGAAGACTAGAGATTTGTCAAATTCCATAAGCACAAGGCAATGATATTTTCCAAATATGACAATCATGTTCAGATCACAAAGCATTGAGACATACATTAAGTTGAAACCAAGGGATTCAACAAGCATCACTTTATCCATGTGTTGATCATTTGAGATTGCAACTCTACCTAGGCCCAATACCTTGCTTTTACCAGTGTCAGCAAATGTGATGTGACTTTTGTCAGACAGACATAGGGTTGAATCCATAAGAAGACTTCGATCACCAGTCATGTGGTTAGTGCATCCACTGTCCATTATCCACTCAGAAGCCTTAGGTGTCATACCCTACAATGCAGTTTGGGGGATAGGCTTCGCCAAGGGAAATGTGAAGCATAAACATTTGACGAACAAGCATATTATGAAAGTTTAGATACTAGTTAGGGTAGATAGGATGTTTGTCAAGAAATCCTGGGATGAAATACATAGTAAGACCATTCTGGCATTTTCTCTTGCATCCCACAAGATGTTTTAGGTCCCCAGCATAAGCATCAGAAGCCTTTGATTTCCGTTGGAGACCTTTCCCTGCAAAAGAGAGTCAATTTTTCCTAACCACCCACATCTTCAGGGGTGGCTTAGAAGCAATGAGTCTAAGTGTAGCATCTGAGAACTTTGACTTTGGAGCCCTAGCAAATAGCCTTGTAGGTGGTGAATAATACTCATAAGAATAAGCAGAGAAGTTCTTGGTCTTATGAACATAGCAGTTTGATGAAACACGCTCATATTCACAAGTCTGAGTATGGTTTCCCTGCAAAACAATGGTGTTAGGGTAACTAGTGAGTCCTCTGTCTGTATGAAGCCTTTGGACCATGTGAAGCCTTTGGTCTAGGGTTTGTCTTCTTCCCAGGTGGTGTCATGATGACATTCATAGGAAGCTTCTCAAGACAACTTTTGGGCACCTAGATTTTCTTCAAAGGTGGTCCATTCCTGCAGTTAGTACCAATATACCTGGCATACACTTCACCATTCTAATTCTTAAATAGTTTATAGTTTGCATCAATGATAATCGGGTTAGCACAAATGAAGCCAAATAAGGTAGACGGATCCACTGACGGTCCCTTTGCAGCAACCCATGTGGTTTTGGGGTACTGCTCAGGCTTCCAGTATGAATCATCAACATTCATTTTCCTCTCGAGCCCAACACCCTCTTTCCTAGGGTTTTGGTTCAGAATCTGTTTCTTGAGGACATCACATAGTGTCTGATTCCCTTTGAGGCTTTTGTACATCCCTGTTTCAAGCAATGTCTTCAAGCTGCCATTCTCATCAGCAATAGTAGTGGTATCCTCAGTACAGGGGTTAGTTACCACATTAGCAGTTGAAGATATTGCAACAGTAGCAGCAGTAGAACATTCAGGAACAAAGACAGCATTATCACGCTCAAGACATTTTAGACATGGTGGCTCAAAACCTTCCTGGGCGGGACTGATCTATTGAGTGTGGAGTGACCCGTTCTCCTTTTGAAGATCTTCATGAGTCGCTCTCAGGTTCTCAAGTTCTTGCTTCCTTTGAAGATAATCATAAGAAAGCTTCTCATGAGTAGTTGAGAGTGTTTCATGATGACTTTCAAGTTCCGCGTACTTAACGTGAATATTTTTAATGTCTTAAATTAAGGACTGAGTTCGGGTCATTTCCACATCCAACAGGTCATCGCTTTTTCCTAACAACTTTTGAATATGTTCCATAGCAGTTGGTTGTTCAGTTGCAATTTTAGCAAGTGTTTTGTAGCTAGGTTTATATTCACATTCAGAGTCATCTTCACTGGATGTTTGAAAGTAAGCATCGCGTGAGTTTACCTTGGCACCTGAAAGTGCTAGTATCGACTAGCACTACTAGGAAAAACCTTATACACAGAAATTTATCAGCAGCGCGGTTCAAAAATGGGCGCTACTACTAATTAGTAGTAGCGAGGGGTATAAAAACCGCGCTACTACTAAGTTGATAGTAATAGCGAGGGGTATAAACCCGCGCTGCTACTAAATGGTCTGCAATAATGCCCCGGGGATAGGCCATATTAGTAGCGAGGGTATAAAACCGATGCTACTACTAAGTAAGTAGTAGTAGCGCATGTAAGACCCCCACGCTACTACTAAGCGTGTCCACCCCGGCCCGATCCACACTCCCACCCCACCAACCGTCCCACACCACCCACCCCCGTCTGTCTCAAAAAAAAAAACAAGCAGCCCGATCCAGATCCCCAACCCACTCGCCGCCGGCCTCCCTTCCACCTCCTCTCCTCCCTCCGTCCGCCCCCACACCCCCCG
>NC_041391.1:185843279-185850335 GCF_002162155.2 Triticum dicoccoides | reverse complement strand
CACGCACGTGCCCGCCCACCGCGGCGCCAACTCCTCCTCCTCTACGGCATGCTGCTACACAACGACCTCCTCCCCCGCGGCATCGGCGTCGGCGTGGGACTGGACTCCTCCATGCGCGCTCCTCCCGGAATCAGGCGCCGCCGGTCGGGGGGATAAAGACACGGACATGGAGGCGGTCGCGGCGCCCGGTGGTGCCGTTCTGACCGGGTGGCAGGCAGTGGCGCTGTCGGGCGCGGCGGGCTGGGTGTGGGCGGCCTCCAACTACGACCTCACGCACCGAGCGCGCGCGCTGGCGCAGCCCTGGGTCACCCGCCGGGTCCACGCCGAGACGCCCTCCATCCTCACCTTCCAGGTCCATTCCTCCTCCCCCCCCAATCCCTGTCTTTCTTCCCTCGTTCCAGTTCCTGCATTTGGGGATATCGTGTTGTGCAATCTGGATACCATTACCCGTTCCAGCACGCGGTTGCTGCTCGATTCGTTAGTCTTGGGAGAAAGCAGAACAAATTTGGTGATGAAATCATGTAGACAGAGATTAATTTGACTTGAAACAAATGAGGAGACAATGCATCGTCCTATACAAAAACATTGACGATATCTACGATGTATGCAACCTGGCCTCGATTACTAAGCTGTTCTTACTTGTATTCTTCTGAAGGGGAAAAATCCCTGTCTGTTCAATTATTGTAGAGGCTGCAGCACAAGTTGCTGGACAACTTCTTCTCCGCTCACTCGCCGTCTCCCGTGTCATGGCCGAGCTCAAGGTCCGCTCACTCGCCGCCTCCTCACCGATTCCAGCCCTGGTTGTTAATACCTAGGTTATGTATCAGTTTTTCAATCTAATTTTTCAATTGAATCACTTCTCGTGCATGACTGCATGACCGCAGGTTGATAGATCACTTCTATCTTATTACTCTTTTCAATCTAATTTTTCACATGTCCATGAATTCCTAGTTGGATATAAACAGCAGTCATCCATTGATTTAGTATCCGTTTTTCAGAAATCATGGCCATCTAATTTGATAAGAAACTGGAATCTAAGTCCATCGATTCCTAGTTTCTTTCCATATTATTTTCTTATAGTAAGTACACTTCATCGGTTTCTTTTGCACACCATGACAGTCTAATTTGAGTGTTGTTGAAGCGTACTGATTTTACTCTACGCAAGTCAACCTGTATCACTAGATAATTTTTTTTGTACACAATTGAAAGGAATGAAGTATGTACAGTAGTAGTATCAACATATTCAGAAGTATCACTAACTGAAGGACATCTGCACGTATATGTAAATCGGTAGCAATCCTTTTGCACAATCAAACTGAATTCAGTTTGGTTCAGTTAGTCGAGTCAAACACTGACGAATTGATCCAGCCCGACCATGGTCACTCACCTCTTACTCCTCTTAGAACCTTGGAATTGCTGCGCTCAATGTGTAAAGAGAAGACCAGGCTTTTGATTGTAAATTATGCATGACAGACATATTAAATGATGGTCTGCATGTTTCCATTATGACTTTCCCTATTTTTAGAACACATCGTTACAAGGATATTAGATTTCTTTTTTGCCTAATTCTGATCCTAACTACCTATTTCAATTCATGACCATTACTTGGTCAACCATGCTTTTAGCACTTCACCATATTGTTTGCATCTTTGTCCCAGTAAAGTTTTTTCATAGGCGATTGATGCGTTGACATAATGTGCAAACAGCAAGACGTTGATTTATGAACTATATATTTACATGCAGTATAGGTTAATATTGATCTGTGATTTTCCTTACTTGGTCAACCTGTTTTTAGCACTTAATCATATTCTTTGCATCTTTGTTCCAGTGACATATATGAGTATATCATGTGCGATTGAGGCTATCCTGCTGAAGGGAAGGAAGATGGAGGAGCAGATTCTAACAGCAAGCGTTAATTTCTTTACTTTACTGTTAAGTAACTGTTGTCTTACTTCCTCTTATTTGTTTCAGGCGAATGTATACCCATCCACCTAATGTTTTTCTTAGTTTATCAAGCAGTCCACGAACGCCAACATTCCAGCCAATGCACTATCCATCTCATGTCTCCCCTCCTAGACAACAGCAACAGGAGAATCTCCATTTTGTCGGTGTCCCCTCACATGTTGCATTCTCAACACCACCATCACCACCAGTTCATACTAAAAGGAAAAAAACACCATCCGAGTCTGGTTCTGGTAGAGGTTCTTTACAAAAAAAATGCCCATGTTGTAGAACATGCCGGTGATGTCTTTGGTTGTCATGAGGCTGGCCGGTGAGAATGCCATGTTGCCGGAGCCAAATGAGCCCGGCGTAAACCTGCGGAGGAACATGACAGATACAGGATTTTCTGAAAATGAAAGCGAGTTCACCATGACTACGACAGATACTAGGTAGTTTAGCTTGGGATAGAATACAATGCACGGGTTACAACAGAAGTTATTTCTTGTCTCAGAATTACTGATTGCTCTTTGTTCTCATTTTCCTTGATAGCTGAAACTATTCCTTGTCTACAGATAAGCGGAAGCCGTGTTCGGAGCCACCAACAGTGTCTTCCTTGGATTCGTTCGTGCAATAAGGAGGGTACCCGGCCTTCTTCACGTGTCGAGCAACAAGTAAGGACCAGCCTTCGGCTGTTACTATTGATTCATGTGCATGCGCAAAAACAAAAGAAAATACAATACTAGATTTGGACATAGCATGTGAACCAACAAGTTTTCACTTTCCTGACATGGGTGCAGGGGTGATCGAGGAGGATTTTCTTGGCCCGGTGGGTGTCGTGCTCTTCAACCACTTGGAGGCGGACTTCACCGTGAAGCCCAGTGACTACTGCACACAGATCATCATCCAGGTGATCGCGATGTCGGAGGTCGCCAAGGTGGAGGTCCTCGACTCCACCGTCCAGGGGAGGTCCACCGGTGTCTGAACTCCAAGCCTTAGTAGATACATCTAGAGAAGTGGTCTGTTTAGGTTGGTGGTGGAATGCTAGGGAAGGTACCCACCTTTAGATGATGGTTGTGTTCGTCTGATGTTAAATGGGATGTCGTGATTTCTTTCAGTTGAGATGTTGTTCCTTGACACGAGTCTGATATTAAATGGGATGTTGTGATTTCTTTCAGTTGAGATGTTGTTCCTTGACATGAGTTTATTTTGCACTGGGCATGTCGACAAGGGGGGGGGGGTGAATAGGCGATTTTTATGAAAGTCTTCAAAACTTGGAAGTTTCAAAGACAAACAACAGAAATAGCCTAATTGATATGCAGCGGAAGATAAACTACACTAAACAAGCCATAGTCAAGTATGTAATGATGTGAAAGTACATGACCAATAGCAGTTAGGTAGTAAGGATCAAGATGGAAGATAGTGTGAAGCCAATCAACAATAGTAGTCAAGCAATGAAGTCAAACAGATAAACAGATAGGCAATGACTTCACGAAGACAAACTAAAGTAAGGTTGGGAAGGGATAGAACCAGTTGCTTGTTGAAGACACAGGATTTGTTGGACCAGTTCCAGTTGCTGTGACAACTGTACGTCTAGTTAGGGAGACTGAGATTTAACTCAAAAGACAGTGTCTTCACCTTATTCCCCTTGAGCTAAGGACACCCAGTCCTCGCCCAATCACTCTGGTAAGTCTTCAAGAGAGACTTCCAAACCTTCACAGACTTCGTTCACCGGCAATCCACAATGACTCTTGGATGCTCAGAACGCGACGCCTAACCGGCTGGAGGATTCACAGTCCTCAAGTGTAATAAGTCTTCAGGTCACACAGACAGAAAGACTTCAGTGATGCCTAACATTCTTTGGCTCTGGGTGTTTGGGCTTTGTCCTCGCAAGGATTTCTCTCTCTCAAATGCTTCGAGGTGGGTTTCTCTCAAACAACAAAAGCCGTGCACAAACTCTAAGCAGCCACCAATTTATGGTGTAGGGGGTGGGATATTTATAGCCACTAGGCAACCTGACCTGATTTGTCCAAAATGACCCTGGGTCACTAAGGAACTGACACGTGTTCCAACGGTCAGATTTCGAACACACGCGGCAACTTTACTTGGGCTACAAGCAAAGCTAACTCATCCAACTCTGGATAAGATTTGCTCTCATTGTCTTCGCTCGAAGACATAGGATTTGAGTTGAGCATCACATCAGTCACTCTGACTTAGTTCACTTGGACCCCACTTAACAATACGGTGGTTCCTATGACTCAACAAAGAAGAAAAGGAAACGACGAAACCACACAGTCTTTGCGCTCCATAGTCTTCACGCAATGTCTTCTCATGTCATAGTCTTCAATATGAATATCTTCTCATACCACCATTGTCTTCAATGTCTTCATACATTTTTAGGGGTCATCTCCGGTAGGTAAACCGAATCAATGAGGGACACTACCTGTGTTATCCTGTAATTCTCACAAACGCATTAGTCCCTCAACCAACTTTGTCGTCAATACTCCAAAACCAACTAGGGGTGGCACTAGATGCACTTACAATCTCCCCCTTTTTGGTGATTGATGACAAACTGGTTGAAGTTTTCAACGGGGATAAAGTATGCGAAATTGTAGGGATAGAGAATTGTCTTCATAAGTTGCAAGGGCTCCCCCTGAAGATGTGCATATAAGTAATTTGCTTTTGGAATGCAAATGCACATGGCAGGTTGTACTTGTGGAGATCCACTTCAACTTATGAAGATAATTCATCATGCATGAAATGATATAGCAAGTAGAATGACATGCATAATGAAAAATGGACGTCTGCAGAATGATCTAAGTGCGGAAGTTATCATCGCACATGCGGAATTTATCATCGCATCACAGTAAAGCAAATAAGTAGCAGACGACCATCAAGGTTAGGTGTTACAACTCAAAGAACCAAATGTTTCAAAACGCAAGAGTTGTAAGCACGCAGCAAAATATAATGCAACCGCCCATATGAACCCGCTTGAAGACTATCAACTCATATGCTTCTCCCCCTTTTGTCAGTAATGACCAAAAAGGTTTGAAGACATAGAGCATCTACTCGTCATGAGTAGGTGAAGCAGCAGGGTTGTCGTTGTTGGTTGGCGGTGCAGATGAACTTGGTGCAGTGTCGATGCGCGCAGTTGTAGGAGGTGGTGAAGTAGCGTCATCTTCATCATCGATCACTCTGGCATTAACTGTTGCTGCGGAAGAAGAATATTCAGAGTCTTCAAGAGATGGAGTGCGACGTAAGACAGCAGTCCGTGGAGGAGTGGAGTCAAACTGGAATCTTTCATTGAAGCCATCGTCTTGAAGATCCGCTTCAGCACTGAGCAGTGTCAAACTCTTCCATGATCTCCGACAAGTTTCATGAGCAACAAAGGCATTCTTGGTGGCAAGGTTGCGAATGCGATTGACATCCACCAAGAGGCTTTGCATCTGTCGCTTGAGCCAGAAATGATGCTTATCCTATTTCTGATGAAGAGACACAAGAAGTTCTCGGTCATTGAGAACACGAGAATGCTTCCGAGGCCTTTGTGCGATGGTGCTTTCAGTAGCTTCAGTGGGTGCTCTGTGAGGCAGACGAGTGTTACCAGCCAGTGGATAGATTCGTGTCGCTGCTTGAACACCTTCAATAGGCTGAGTGAAGCTTTGGTGCTCGGCATTCTGAAGACAAAGCGGCGTCTTGGCAGGGTCAGAGTATATAGCATCAACTGACATATCAACCTCTGGCAGAAAGATTATGTGATTGCGTGCAGAGGGTTGATAATTAACAGATGAGTGTCTCTTGATGCGGCGCATGACCCATGGAGCATAAAACTTCAGACCAAATAGGTCGGAGCCGGAAGCAGCAAGTTGCCTTATGAAGAATTCCTAAGTGTTGAAGTTTATGCCATTGAGAATATAGAAGACCAAAGTCTTCATAGCTCCTTCAAGTTTGGCCGCTGATGAATGTCCTTTGATTGGCCATAGAGTTCGCCTGATGATATGATATATGGTGCGAGGCAGATACTCAAGGTCTTCAACAAAGAAATGTGTGTGATACTCAGCGTCAGATGGCAAAGGCTTCATCATGCTCAACATCTGGCTCATGTTTGGTTCTGGCTTGTGAAAGATGCTCTCCACAGCATTGCGGTGTAGCTGACAGTCAGGTTCATATAGTTCTCCAGGAGTGGCTAGCCCAGTAAGCTCGATGATATCCATAGCTTTGGCTTCATGATGAACATTTCCAGTCATCCACTCGAGAACCCAAGTCTTGATGTCTCTGTAGTAGCCGCAAATGTGCAGAGTGGCATAGAATTGAAGCAATAGCTCTTCATTCCAATGTTCTTTGTCTGTCACAAAATGGAGCAAACCGGCATCACGAAAGCAATCAAGTGCTTCTTCTAAGCACGACAGTCCAGCAACGGCTTCAGTGTCAAGAAGCATATGAGGGAAAATGTGCCCTTGATCATATAACACGCATGAGTAATAGCTTCTCTGCTGATAGCTCCAGAACCGATCTGATGAAATCCTTGGCTTGGAGTAGGGGTTCTTGGTGGTGTCAAAGAAGGTATTGTGGCTTTTGAAGCCATTAGCATTGAAGGACCCTGGTGAGTTGGCAGTACCTGGAAACCTTGGCAACCTGGGCTTTGGCTTCTGGACCTGAGGCCTATGCTCAACATGATAGTCGAATTGGGGTCCTGAGGCAGAAGGCGGAGGCACCAGAATGGGCCATCGGACAGTGGTAAGCTGACCGTGATTGTATGCTTGCTCAATGGTGTGAGGCCTTGGTGGCGGAACAGGAGCAGGGGCAATAGCTGAGGCATCAGGCTGCATAACAGGTGCTTTGGGAGTAGTTGTCATATTTGCTTCAGGTGCAGCATCCTCATGGGCTTCAGGTGCAACATCCTCATTGACTTCAGGGGCAGCATCCTTATTGGTTTCAGGTTCAGTGGCCACATTTGCTTCAGGCACACTAGTTGGCGCAGGCTCCACATTAGCGTCAGCCATGACTACGTCACTGGCTTCATTGGCGTTGGTGGTGGCATCCTCAACATTGTCAGCCTCCTCTTGACGAACAGGAGGGTCGGGCACATGCACGGTCAGACCATGAACTGCTTCTTCTTCA
>NC_041391.1:185841691-185843014 GCF_002162155.2 Triticum dicoccoides | reverse complement strand
ACACACTTCTTCTTGATTGTCTTCGGCTGATGCAGCCGGAATGTCTTCAGCAGCATGTGCTTCAGACTCGGAGACATTCACAGTTGGAGCAGGTTCAGAAAATACTTGACGTGCAACAGGTGAACGCTGCACTTCTCCTTCTGGAACGCTCGACAGAGGGACTTGAGGCCTTTGTCCTCTGCGAAGCCTGCGAAGTGCTGGCTTCGCCTTAGGAGATGGAGTTGGCTGGGCCTGAAAGTCTTCATCCTCTTCTTGCACTGGGGGTGTAGCTTGTTGTTGTTGTTGTTGGGGAGTACTGGGGAGTCTTTGTTGTTGTTGTGGGTGATCAGCCCACGATGCATCCTGAGCAATTGGCGTCAAAGGACGACCAATGCTGATGAGTTCGCTGTTCGTACGAACAGGCGATGATACCACTTCATGTTCGATCTGAGGAAGAACTTCATCATCAGCTACATTGTCATCATGACCAATGTCTTCAGCAGCGGTGTGTTCAGCTGCTGGAATATCTTTAGCATCATGAGCCTCTGTGGGAGCAGGCTCATGGAGTACCATTCTTCGTTCTTGATGTACTAACACAGGGCGAACCACGGAAATGGGTTCAACGACTAATGGTTCTGTGGAAGCAGCCCTAGTCTTCTTGGTCTTGCGCTTCTTCTTGGAGGGAGCGACATCAGAGGCCTCAATGTTCTTTCTCTTTCCGGCTTCAGCCTCTGCAGCCCTCGTCTTCTTCTGCTCTGAAGCGGTTGTGGTGACCTTTGGCTTTGAGCCTGTCATGCTTCTTGGGAAGATAATGCGAGGGGCTTCTTGGCTTGAAGGTTCAGGCTGATCAGTAGGGTGCTTGTTCTTCTTCTTTGCAGCCATCCTGGGGTCAATGCCAGGACGACCAAGTGACTTGCGCTTCTCAGCCTCATTGTAGGCAAGCACACACTTATCAGCCAAAATCTTCATGCGCTCTCGTGAGCCCTGAGCTTCTTGGCGGTTCATATCTGAGGGGTACCTGTCAGGCATGCAACACACTCAGGGTTGTCCCACGTTCCCACGCCCGCCAGGCATGTCGGAGAGTTGTTCCGGCTTCTCCGGATTTCAACAGTAAAGATAAGCCATTTAAAACAGATTTAATGTTTGTCTCTTTGCCTTCTGCTGACTAGGACACAGAGAAGACATTCAACAGTTTCAACAGAATGCATATGATTTGGACAGATAGATTTTGAGATAGGAAGCATAGAGAGGTTAGGGTCCGATCACATTCACTTAGTTCAAAAGATCCAATCTTGAAGACATAGCTATAAGTGAATGCTGTAGAGGACAGAACACTAGTATATA